>NW_020837986.1:331866-592461 GCF_003676395.1 Aethalodelphis obliquidens | reverse complement strand
TTTTTTGCGGTACGCCGGCCTCTCACCGCTGTGGCCTCTCCCGTTGCGGAGCACAGGCTCCGGACGCGCAGGCTCAGCGGCCATGGCTCACGGGCCCAGCTGCTCCGCGGCATGTGGGATCTTCCCGGACCGGGGCACGAACCCCTGTCCCCTGCATCGGCAGGCGGACTCTCAACCACTGCGCCACCAGGGAAGCCCAGTGATTCAATATTTTTGTAGATTACAGCCAAAGTTATTATCCTACTATTGACTGTATCCCCTGTGCTGTGTCCACTACATGCTTGTGACTTATTTTATAACTGGCAGCTTGCACCTCTTGATCCCCTTCACCTGTTTCACCCATGCCCCGCCCCACCACCCCTCTGGCTACCACTGGTTTGTTCTCTGCATCTGTGAGTCTGTTTCTGTGTTGTTATGTTTGTTCATTTGTTTTATCATTTTGATTCCACATATAAGTAAAAACACAGTATTTGTCTTTCTCAGTCTAGCTTATTTCACTAAGCAAAATATCCTCCAGGTCCATTCATATTGTTGAAAGTGGCAAGATTTCAAATTTTTTATGGCTGAGTAATAGTCCAGTGTGTGTGTGTGTGTGTGTGTATCTGTATCCATTCAGCACATCTTTATCCATTCAACTGCCGCTGGGCACTTAGCCTGCTGCCATATCTTGGCTGTTAGAAATTCTGAGGGCTTTAGTAGTAGTTCTGTACCAGAAACAGGGACAAAAACCAAATATATATTTTCTTATTATAAATCACAATATCAAACCGTCCCAAATACCACCTCCCCCCAATTATGATGACAAGCAAAAATGTCCCCCAAACTTCCAAACTACTCTCTAGAAGGAGGTGCCACCTTTGCTGAGAGCCACTGCTTTAAAACATGGTATATGAGGTCATGTACACAAAAGAGCAGCATTCTGTGATTTTTTTTTGGTTGCGTGCCGTGGTAGGTAGACAAATGACCCCCAAAAGACGTCCAGGTCCTAGTCTCCAGAACCTGTGAATGTTACCTTGTATGGCAAAAGAGACTTAGCAGGTGTGATTAATGTAATCACAGGGTCCTCTTAAGAGGGAGGCAGGAGATGAGAGTGGATAGGAGGAGATACGAGGTCAGCAGTAAGTGGCTGTAGTGGAGAGACCAAAGCCAAGGAACACACGGTGGCCTCTAGAAGCTGAAAAAGACAAGGAAACTGATTCTGCTTGAAACCTCCCAAAGGAACACCTTGATTTTAGACTTCTGATCTCTAGAACTGTAAGAGAATAAATTGGTGTTGTTTCAAGCCACTAAGTTTGTGGTAATTTGTTACAGCAGCCATGAGAAACTAATATACATGCTTATCTTCATGGTTAACGTCCAGTGATGGTGAGTGCAACAGGTTTGCCATCTACGGTCATGATGACAAGTTTCTTTCTAAACTGCACGCATTTACGTTTTTTTTTTAAGTTGGGAGAGGGGTAGCTGAATTAAAGGAAAATACTAAGTTAACATAACACAGCTGCTCTCGGGCATGGGAAACTTGCAAAGGTGTTACAAGAATAGCCATGGTTTAGAAAATACCAGGTTAAGCTATTGCTTGGGAATTTCTAAGTGGGGAAAATTTTCTGATGGAAGATTCTGGACTCTGCTGCTTTTTGCTAATAATACCTAAGCACCAGGGGCAAGTCACATCACGTGCATTATCCTGCAGCAGCCCTAGGAAGGACTCGCTGCCTGTATTCAGGTGAGAAAACTCAGGGCCAGGGAGGGCGAACATCTCAACCAAGGTCATGTCCCTGGGGAATGACAGTCCCAGGATTTGAACCCAGGTCCGGCTGACTCCACAGTTGATGTGCTCAACCACTTTGCTTCATGGAGCTTCTTGCCTGTGGCCACTTCCATGCACACCTGGTGAATGGTGGGGGCAATCTGTGGTGGTCATTAGGGGGAAACCATTTGCTCCATTAGGATGACGCTTGTGTAAAGGAGAGACTGTGGCTCTAAGACCAGATAATAAGTGGGACCCTTCCCTGCACTTGACTTAACATCACCTTGGGGTTCGGAGAGTAAGAGGAGCCAACAAAAGAGAAGACAGTCAGGCTTCCCTGGTGGCGCAGCGGTTGAGGGTCCGCCTGCCGATGCAGGGGACATGGGTTCGTGCACCGGTCCGGGAAGATCCCACATGCCGCGGAGCGGCTGGGCCCGTGAGCCATGGCCGCTGAGCCTGCGCGTCCGGAGCCTGTGCTCCGCAACGGGAGAGGCCACAAAAGTGAGAGGCCCCCGTACCACAAAAAAAAAAAAAAAAAAACAGAAGACAGTCTTCCGAAGTGCTCCCTGGCAAGGCTCAATCATTGCTAAGATTTGTAGAAGCACTTGAACTTGCCCATGGCCGTTGCCAGTTGGAAGTACCTGTTTTTGTACAGACACCGGAAAGTTGTGAGCAGAGTCAAGAATCTTTTGAGTATAAGCAACAGAAACTCAATGCACATTAGTTTAAGCCAAAAAGGAAAATGTATAACCAAAATATCTAGAAGTAGACTTTGGGAACAGCGGGATCTGATCCCCCAATAATTTCATATGAATCTGTGTGTGTTGTCAGTAAGGCTCTGCCAGTTTGGTGACAGAGATGGCTGCCAGCATCCTCAAGTTTAGGTTCTCCCAGCTCAGCCACCTCAGGGGTAAGAAGGTGCCTGTTTCCCAGTAGTTATAGCTGACATCCTAGGGCCAACTCTGCTTGGCTCCCATTGGCCACATGACCATCCCTGAACCAGTCACTATGATTCTGACCAGACCTAGGTTATGAGATCACCCTGGAAGGCCAATAATGGGTATTATTTTTACTAAAACTTATGAACTGCTAATTTACAGATATGAAGGTTCATTCCCGGAGAGATTAGGTATCTCCACAGTATCATGCTGCCTCTTTTGTTAACCAGTTGGTGTTTTTTCAAAGTGTCTATTAAAGACACTGAGTTGGGGGCCCCCCAAACCACCGTCAGGCTTGATGAGTTGCTAGAAGGACTCACAGGACTCAGAAGAGCTATTATACTCATGGTTACAGTTTTTTATGGTAAAAGGATACAGATTAAAGTCAGCGAAGGGAAAGGCACATGGAATGAAGTCCAGGAAAAACCCGGTCCAACCTTCCAGGTGTCCTCTCCCAATGGAGCACAGACAGTCCAGTTAATTCTCCCAGCACTGAGGTGTGATAGTTCGTGCCAAGTGTTGCCAACCAGGGAAGCTCACCTGAGCCTTGGTTTCCAGGGTCTTATTGGGTCAGTGATACAGGCATGCAGCATCTGCATGGCAGACTCCAGCCCCTCAAACAAAAGCAGGCAGTCACCATAAATCACATTGTTAGCATAAACTATCTGATCAACTGGTACTGCTTGACCCAAGGGCTCAGAGCTCATCCACCAGGAGCCAGCCAAGGACCAGTCTTGAAGTCAGACCTTTCTTAGGAATATGCAGAGTTTGAGCAACCCAGGCCTGCTGAGTTAACCCTCTCCTGCACAGACAGCCTCCAGATCTTCACAGCAGGGATCCCCAGAGGAAACCAGCTCAAGTGGAGACCACCAGGTACTATAGAAGCTACTGCATCTAGATATTCCAGGGGGCAACGCACCTCTTCTTTCCAGTCACGTGGCTGAGCCACGAAGTCAGGCACTTCCTCAGAGCGAAGAAGCATCATGGCATAACCAGAGGATAATGGAGTCTGGAGTCAGATCAGACCTGAATTCCAGCATCCCCCCACCCTTACACACACACACACACACACACACACATTCCAACAAAAATAGAAGTTCATCATTACGCATATGATGTACTCTGATATTTTGTCATCTATTCTAGAGATTGGCAAACTTCTTCTGTGAAAGTATGATAAATATTTTAGGCTTTAGGCTAGGCTCTGTAGCAGCTATCAACCCTGCCACTGTAGCACAAAAGCAGCCATAAACATTAAGTGAACAAACGGGCATGGCTGTGTTCCAATAAAACTTTATTTACAAAAACAGGCAGTTTACTGACCCCTGGATTCTCTTGTGTTTTTTTCTATCCTTTTTTTCTTTTTTAATGCTGGACATTTAAAGTAAATGTTCACTAACAGGTTTATAACCTAGACTTTGAAAAGCTCATTTAATCTTTGTAACAACCCTATGAGTTAAGTAACCCCATTTTACAGATGAGAAACTGGGGCACATGGACATTAAGTAACTTGTACAAGGTCATCTAGTTGGTAAGAGGTGGAATTGGACTTGAACATAAGCAGTCTGGCTCAGATCCCACACTGTTAACCTACTGCAAAGCACTCAATAAAGATCGGCTGTTATTATTATCCAACCAGCTGTGAAAAAAAACAAAAGATCACAGTCATATAAGTTGATTTCAAGATGAATTTGGGGTGAGCCTTTCTTCTGTTCAAAGGGTTGTGATGCTGAATAAATAGTGTGTGGATCTCACCTCTGAACTAAACATGGTAGAATTAAATGACGAATTAAACCATCTGCTACAAAAGCGTTATGTGCTTAAAATAGAAAACTTGGAAAATTCAGCAAAGGAAATTCTTTATTGGAGAAATAGAGTTGTGATTCATGAAAAACAACTTTTCGGTTAAAAACGTGGACTCCGGGCTTCCCTGGTGGCGCAGTGGTTGGGGGTCTGCCTGCCGATGCAGGGGACGCGGGTTCGTGCCCCGGTCCGGGAGGATCCCACATGCCGCGGGGCGGCTGGGCCCGTGAGCCATGGCCGCTGAGCCTGCGCGTCCGGAGCCTGTGCTCCGCAACGGGAGAGGCCACAACAGTGAGAGGTCTGCGTACCGCAAAAAAAAAAAAAAAGTGGACTCCTTTTGAAATGAAAATGGTTGCTTCCTAATCCACAGGGATGGGGAAGTAGCCCTCTTAAGAATACGGCTTAAACTGGAGAGCTTGTATGTTGGGGGTGATGGAGACACTTGACAGAAAACAGTTGCCATCATCTAAATTAATGCAAACGTTGATTCAGATTTGAAACCTCCAGGAATCCACATCCCGTTTTCTTCATTCAGGTTTGTTGGACATCAGATTAATTTCGTTTTAGGAAAGACTTGCCCTCTCCCCTCCATCCAGGAAATACAGCCATACGTCACAAAATAACTTATTGATCTACAAGGCAGATCTCAGAGCGGCCCATATGGTGAATGTCCTCACCATCCTCCTCTAATTAAGAGAACCTCACCAAGAATGCGTGATAATTAGGTTACAGAGCTGCATCCAGGTCTACAGCATCTGTCTGGGGCGGGGGGTGGGGGGGGGGGCGGGTTCCAACGCTCAGAGCATCCTCATCAGCCTCCTAAATGCATGCGTGCATAGCCCACCTCGCCATCATCAAAACTGAACGCTGACAAATCTGTAGACCATTAGAGCACATTGAAAAAATCTGCAGCGCCTTATTCTGATTTGTACCTTCACGGGGAGAGAGCCACCCACAAACTCTTTAGTCAGACAAAGATGACATTCCATCCACCCGAACCCCACCAGCTCCCAGCACAGTCCTTTCAACAGACAAGTTACAAATTGAAGCCTGTTTTGGAAAAACTCCCCTTTTCTCAGTTCTCCATTCTGGTTTAAATGGATTGTTTTTTTAAGCACAATCTGTTTCTGCTGTTGCTTGTTTAGGAAATTAACCACTGATTTTTTTTTAATCCAAAGAGTATGTAATGATTAACAAAATGGTTTTCATGTGAGATGGTACTTGCATAAAGTACATCTTTAATAAAGTACCATCTGATTTGGGGTGTTCCTGCTGGGTTTACAGAAGCAGGTTCTTTGTTTAAGGGGGTGAGGAAGTGGACTGGGGGATTTTGATAATAACCAACTCTTGGGGAGTGCCTGCTGCATACTGGGCCCTGGGTTAGGGGGTTACACGTGTGCTACCTCATTTAGTCCTCCCTGCAGTGTTAGCCTGTAGCCTTTTATTAGCTGAAGAACACGGCATGAAGGCTCCCTTATTTTAGGCTTTCTTTGACTGGAAGATGTGCTGGGTCAGATAGGGCGTCCTCCCGCTCCAAGCTGCACAGGGTAACTTAAGCCAACAGACCAGGGTGGTGTGTTTATAGAGCATATTAGGGGCGTGTTCAGCGGGCAGCATGAGATGAAACCCATGTCTGTCATCCTGTCCTCACTCCAGCTGTCTTTCACATTAATTAATGCTGAGCCTCCACTATTTTTTTTTTCTTCATTTCTCAGTCTTTACAACCCTGAAAAAAACATTTTCTCCTTGGATAGAGTGGTCTGGCCCAGAGTAACACTTTGTGTTACTTAACCCCTGGGACAGTTGTGCTTTTCATGGGCTATTCCAGACTTTTCCACCCCAGCACAACTAGTTTTTATCAAGTGTCTTGAAAAGAGGTCCCCCCTACATAGTTCAAAACAATCTAATAGGCAGCGTGCAAGCAGATTTTGGGAAAAGCTGAAATAAGAGAATGCTTAGGGAATAGTTGGGTATTCTCAAGGTTCTCCTCAGAAACTTCTGGGTGTCTTTAAGTTTTTGTTTCAATTTTTAATTATACAAGAAATGTTTGAATCCCTTCTCTTTAAAAAACGTTTAGAATATACTGCATAATACTAAAGTTCACTTTGATCATCACCTCGAATTCCTCTGTCTCCTCCTCTCTGCTTTCCGCAAGTAATTGCTGTTCTGACTCTGGGTATATCCTTGCAGATATTTACAAATATATAAGTGTCCATGGAAAATATGTAGTAACATTGTATATGTTTCTAATAAATGGTAATAACATGCAGTATATAACTTCCAGAAAACTTGCTTTCACTCAATTTTTTTTTTTTTTTGAGGCATCCTTGGTAATACATGGAGGTCTGGTTCATTTCTTTCCACTGAGTTTAGTTTTCCATTGTATGAATATTCTACATTTTATTTCTCTAATTTCCTTTGGCCGGACAGCTAAATTGTTTCCGAACTTTTGCTATTTACAGACAGTTCTGTAATGAACATCTTTTTACATGTCCCTTGTTCACATGTATGGGTCTTTTTCCAGTTTAATATTTACTGTAGGGTAATATTACTTGAGTATGTTTCCTCTTATTTTTAATTTAGTTTTCTTTTAATCCAAGAAATCTATGCATAGAGTTTAAAATCCATAGAGTTCTCCAAAGGAAAGTATTACGAAAAACAGCAGGCCCCAGCGACTTTCCACCCACCCCACCCCCTCTTTCTGCGCAGAGGCAACAACTTTCAACTCTTGCTGATTCTTTGGGTCACCTCCAAATTTCTAAGTAACCTGCTTCTGTGACCACATCTTGATTTTTTTGTTTTTCTGTTTTAGGCATGGTCTCTGGCTTCCCACACTGGAAGATAAGACTTTAGCTCTCTTTTCTCATCCTTGCCTTTATCACACACATGCACACTTTCTCTTCACACCCTCCCAATATCAGTAAGTCATAATTTCAGCTTTATCGATAGAGAGGATTTGGCTTCTTCTAACTATGCAAATACTTGTCATAGGTAAGCCATTTTGTCTACAATAATTACTTTTCCTGTTGTGTGCTGGCATGGGACCTGACATTTTTCTGAATAAATCCTTTCAGAGGATAAGTCTGGATGGCCCCTTCTTTTTTTTTTTTTTTTTTTTTTGCGGTACGCGGGCCTCTCACTGTTGCGGCCTCTCCCATTGCAGAGCACAGGCTCCGGACGCGCAGGCTCAGCGGCCATGGCTCACGGGCCCAGCCGCTCCGCGGCACGTGGGATCCTCCTGGACCGGGGCACAAACCCGCGTCCCCCGCGTCGGCAGGCGGACTCCCAACCACTGCGCCACCAGGGAAGCCCTGGCCCCTTCTTCTTGCTTCCTGTCTAGTACATGGAGGGCTGGGCACAGGTGGTTAGGTATACAAACAGCCTCGCCAAGAAAGAATGTGCAATCCTGCAGAGGTGAAATGGTTTGGGTATGAGTAATGTGTGGAAACACCCCCAAACCCCTTTGCCAGGTCACACAACGATTCCCTGCTTGGCCCTGAAAAGTTTGTTTTCCCCTTTTTCTCTTCGTTATTCATGGAGCGCTCTACCCCGCGACTTCCAGCCAGGATCTGGAGTGCTAAGCTTTGGCTGTTGGGGCCCTAATGAGATGTTTCACCTAATGGCTGCGTTCCTGGGCTTGATTCTTCACAGTTGTGTGTGTGAAGCTGAGATCACCAGCTACGGGTTTTTTCCTTTTTTTTTTTTTTTAAGGGTCAAGAAGGGTTTATGTCATTCATTATTTATTTTTATAATAGAAGTAATGCAGCCTCCCAGTAAAAAAATTCAGTGGGGAAAAGAAGTGTATGGAGTGACAGGTCAAGGCCCCCTTTACTCCTCTCCCAATCCTGGCCCTTCCAGCGCCTCCTCTGAAGCAGTGCTGCTCTGGAAGCAGATGACCTGGCTTCAAATCCCAGCACTTGCTAGCTGTGTGGCCTTGAGCAGGTTACTCGGTGAGCCTCTGTGCTCTCATCTATGAAATAGGAAAGTACTAGTGCTCACCTCAGAGAGTGTTGTGGGGATTAAATGAGTTAATACTTAGAGAGTGGCACAGAGAAATCACTTAATAGGTATCAACCAGGAATATTACTAAGTGTTGTCTCTCCTTTT
The DNA here is from genome assembly GCF_003676395.1 of Aethalodelphis obliquidens. Taxonomy (NCBI): domain Eukaryota; kingdom Metazoa; phylum Chordata; class Mammalia; order Artiodactyla; family Delphinidae; genus Aethalodelphis; species Aethalodelphis obliquidens. The sequence continues at coordinate 583,866 of NW_020837986.1, read as the reverse complement.
AGACCAGTGGTTCTTTTTTTTTTTTAAACATCTTTATTGGAGTATAATTGCTTTACAATGGTGTGTTAGTTTCTGCTGTATAACAAAGTGAGTCAGTTATACATATACATATGTTCCCATATCTCCTCCCTCTTGTGTCTCCCTCCCTCCCACCCTCCCTATCCCACCCCTCTAGGTGGTCACAAAGCACCGAGCTGATCTCCCTGTGCTATGCGGCTGCTTCCCACTAGCTAGCTATTTTCTGAGACCAGTGGTTCTTAACCTTGACTGCACACTGAAATCAAGTGGGGAGCTGTAAAGTTTCCTGGTGCCTGGATCCCACCCTTAGCCATTCTGATTTTATTGATCAGAGGTATGGCCTGAGCATTAGGATTTTTAACTGCTCCTCAGATCATCACAGTGTGCAGCCCGGGTTGAGAACCCTTGTGTGCCACGTGCTCCATATTTTCCACGTGTATCAGTTGGAATAGGCGAGGTTACGCTGCAGTAAAAAACATCCCCCAAATCTCATCTACTTCTTTCTTTTTTAACTGGAGTACAATTGCTTTACAGTCTCATCTACTTCTTATTTCTTGTATGTGTCCATTGTGGTCTGTTGCAGCTCTGACTCTCATCCTCTTTACTCTGGAACCCAAGCTAACCGAGTAGCTTTTATCTGGAACATTTAGCCTTGTGAAGTGGGAAGGGAGCATGGTGAACCATGCACTAGCTCTTAGAGCTTCCAAGCAGAAGCAAAACATAACTTCTGCTCACACTTCATTGGCCAAAGCAAGTCATATGGTCACATCTCAACAGGGAGCATCTATATCAGGGGCCAGCAGCCTTCTTCTGCAGGGGGCCAGATAGTATTTTAGGATCTGTAAGGATCTGTCACAACTACTTACCTCTGCCTGCAAAGCACAAAAGCAACCGTAGACAATACACTGTTCAAAAATGTAAAAATCGCTCTTAGCTCGTGAGCCATTCAAAAACAGGCAGCAGGCCAGATCTGGCCCTCAGGCCGTAGTTTGCCAGCCCCTGGTGTATATCATCTTCCTACAGGGAGAAGCTTTTCAGGATGGGACCCCAAATATGGGTAAAGAGTAATGCAGTCTACATGCTCTGTGTATAGAAAAGAGAAGGAGACAGAGACGGAGAGAGAGTGGACCCTTTCATTGTACACTGTGTTTTACACACTATACTGTGATACAGCTTGCCTTTGTTCCTTAATACTATTTTTCTGGATGCTTCTTTTATGTCAGGAGTTCTAGCATGACTCCGTTTTTTTAATGGCTGCCTCGTTTTCCCGGGTATGGATGTACTACAGTGGGTTTCTTTGGTCTGGTTTGGCTGCATTGGGTCTTCATTGCTGCACGTGCTTTCTCTAGTTGCAGAGAGCGGGGGCTACTCTTCGATGCAGTGTGTGGGCTTCTCATTACGGTGGCTTCTCTTGTTGCGGAGCCCAGGCTCTAGGCACGTGGGCTTCAGTAGTTGCGGCGCATGGGCTCAGTAGTTGTGGCCCGCAGGCTCAGTAGTTGTGGCACACGGGCTTGGTTACTCTGCGACGTGTGGAATCTTCCTGGACCAGGGATCGAACCTGGGTCCCCTACATTGGCAGGCGGATTCTCAACCACTGCACCACCAGGGAAGTCCCCTACAGTGGGTTTTGTTTATATGCTTGTTTTCGTAGTTAATCCTCTCTTGTTAGATAAAAGTGTTTTTTTAAATAGCCGGAGGAGGAGGGCTATAGCCATAGAGCGGTTGTAAGGAGAGAACCAGCATCCCGGCTCTCCCAGTAGTTTATACATAGTTTATACTGCTTTCCCTGAAATCACTCAGGCCTCCCTGGAAACACACATTCTCCAAGAGGCTCTCCTTTCCTACAGCCATTTCTGGTTCTTGCAACACTGAACACAGTTGCCATTCCAGGGGCATATTTGTGGGGGGAGGTTTAAACACTGGCGAGGGTAGATAGAAATGATGAAAAAGTAGAAGTGAAATCTCAGAAGCTGTGCAACATTATCACCCTGACCCCACCCGGAGACACATCTTAGGCCGTGTGCTAGCCGCGCAGATGAGGACGGACCGGTTCTGCCATTCAGGGGTGGGCCGGGAGGAGAGGAGGCTGAGACGACAATGACTCCACTTACTTGCGCTTTTCTCTGGTTCTTCCTAACAGGACACCACGGCGTCCGTGCGCATCGGCCTCATGATGGAAGAAATGATCTTCAACCTCGCAGATACACATCTGTTCTTCAATGACCTGGAGGTTTGGAATTGCTTGATTGCTCATTTCATTCCATAGTTGCTGTATTTAATCACCTGCATCTTGTTTGGGGGCAGAGACACTGCCTTTTCTTTTTCCTTTTTTTTTTCCTTTTTCGTTTGGAGGCTAGAAACTTTTGCTCACAACCCCGAAGAAGGCACAAAACTGTGGCCAGCCATGGCTTATTGGAAACACACTTGACCGGATTCTCTCCCCACCTTCCCTCTCTGTGGTTAATGGGCTTTTCTCTCTGCTCTAGTGGTGATGTCCACTGGCAGTTTTACTAATCCAATCAAGGCTGCGTAGTTTCTTCCTCCTGAAATTTGCTATTTAATAAAGTTTATTAAGACAAATTAGTACAGATCCTCCTGGGTCAGGAATAATTAGCAGTGGGCCAGGATGGAAGCTTTTAAAAACAATTTACATTCTCCTGAAAACATGTTTTACAAAGAGAGAGAGAGAGTGAGCGGTGGGGCCGCGCGGATTTAAAGTATCTGCTCCTGTGCCCCTAAGCAAGTAGCAAGGGAGATAGGAAAAAGGGGGAGAGCAGCTTCAGAAATAAATTTAATTCGTTTGTTTATACCCAGCCTGTGTCAGAAAGATTGGGGAAGAATTTCAAATAGAAAACATATTTAAAATAGAGCTACTAAAGCAAAAGCAAAGGAATTGAAAGCCATGTAATGAATAAGGGTGAGGCATTGTACCAGAAAAAGTCTGGCTCAGGCTAACTACAGCAGTTAAGTTGAGTCTCTCTGAGCTTCCTGGTAGACAAAGCAAGGAGGGAAATGCAGTACACTACTTACCCCTAATGAAAGAGCAAGCAGCTTTCTCCAAGGTGAGGAAAGTTTTTTTGGTTGATAAGAGGATTAATGTGGGAATCTTCTAGCTTTGTAAATTATATTCTCGTTATTGGTTTAACAGATTGAAAAATAAAGGCAACCTAAAATAAAACTGCATGTAAAAGAACAATTCTATTTATCCTAGTAGGAATATTTTTTTCTTAGAATCTGGAAAATCCCTGGGTACTCAACTGTGAAGTAGTAATATGAAGGCTATAAATTGCAAATCTGTCCTGGCCAACTGAGAGCATTACTCATTTATCGTCAGGAAAGGATACAGAGTTTCCTTCCCAGTCTGCAGTCCTAGAGTTCCAGAAAGGAAAATCCTTGCTGAAATGATCGATCTTGTGTTCCGTCCAGTCTCAGCAAGCCGTTTGGGCCTCAGCCCTCCCATCTATGAAATGAGATTGATGCTCTCTGCCCAACATCTTTTTCAAAGAGAGGATTGAGATAGAAACTTGCTGAGGAAGGGGACTTCCCTGGTGGTCCAGTGGGTAAGACTCCATGCTCCCAAGGCAGGGGGCTGGGGTTCAATCCCTAGTCAGGGAACTAGATCCTGCATGCATGCTGCAACTAAGGCCCAGCACAGCCTAAATAAATAACTAAATATTAAAAAAAAAAAAAACTTGCTGAGAAAGAAAGCTTTGGAGCAGTGGAGAATGCCAGTAGCATCAAGGCCCAAAACTATCTCTTTAGCCAAAAGCAATGTGCAAGCTCCCTTTACAAAGTCCTCTTATGTCTTGGGGGGAAAAAAAGAGAGAACTTAAAGTTAAATTTTTAAATTAAAAAAAAAAAACATGGCAATTGAATTCAGCAAGTATTATGGAGCCTAATATAGTAAAGACTCAGCTGATTGCATGTAGTAAAACCCAACCTGCTTTAGCAAACAATGGAAATTATTGGCCCTTGTACCTGAAAAGTCCAGGGTAGATGTAGTTTTTCCCTGTCTCCTGCTTAGAATGTCACTTTTGTGCGAGGAGGGACGTCTGTCTGAGTCACCCTAAAGCCCCAGGGACCAGGCAGTAAACAACCAAACAAATCCATAAACAAGCATGCTTGTGGTAGTGAAAAGGACGTGAAGAAAATAAAACAATCAGATGTGATAGTGAGTGTTGGGGGTGAGGGAGTAGGGTAAGGGAACAGCATTCTCGAGGGGGTCAGGGAAGGCATCTCCAGGACGTGGCACTTGAGCCAAGGCCTGAATGATGACAGGAACCAGCCAGGTGGAGACCAAGGGAGGTGGGATCAGCAGGTGCAAAGGCCCTGAGGTGAGAACTAGTGTGACATCATCAAGGATCGGCAAGAAGGACAGGTGAGTGCAGTGAGTGAGTGAAAGCAAGGGGGCGGCTGGGAGGGATGAGTCTGGAGAGGGAGGCATGAGCCAGACACGAGCCATAGACATCAGAGTTGGACAACCATGGGGCGAGGGAGCATGAAATGGGAAGAGCCACGTGACCTGATTAATGTTTTAAAATGACCACTCTGGTTGCTGCATGGAGATTAGGCAGTAGGACGGGAAAGGTAGAGACAGGGGGACCAGCAAAGAGATACTTCCAAGCAAAAGATGAAAAACGGGTTGGATCAAGATGGGAAGAAGATGTGGGCTCCGGGAGAATGGCAGGAAAGCTGAGAGGCCTTGCTGACGGGTTGGATGTGGGGGATGAGAGGAGAGAGGAGCCCAGAGGGGCTCCTGGGCTTGGCCTGACCTGGGTGATGGTGCTGTTCTCTGTGGTGGGCAACACAGGGAGGACGGGAGAATCCATCCTTCTGTTGTGGGCACATGAGGTCGGAGGTGTCTGGGACACCCCAGTGACATACCAGATCGACAGACAGATACGCGGGTTTGAAGCTCTCAGGCAGTGACTGGTAGACACTTAGTAAGCACTTTGTCCGTCTTGTTGAACCTGAGGCTCAGAGCCAGGTATTTTTTGGACTGGTGTGTGTTCAAGCCCATGTCTTCAGAACCTTGCCCCCTCTGCTGTTCTGCGCTGACCGCAAAGTCAAAGTCGCACCTCTTGGAAAAGGATCTTAATTACCAGCTGGAGCTACTCAGGGAAGCCAGTTTGTTTTTATTCTCTACATTTTTTTCCAAAATGTCCCCAGTGCCAGAAGCCCCGAGGGCACCTCAGCAGAATTGAAACCATGTCATACGATGCAGAAGTTAAGACACAAGTGAACACATATTGCTTGCTGGTGCAGGGAGCCCCCGTCAAAATCTGAAGGGCAGCCCGGTGGAGCTCCCCAGGGAGGTCCTTCGGAGCTGGAGCCCGGCTCCGGCATGGATGGTCAGATGATGGCGTTTAGGGAACGAAGTCAGATCCCCTTCTGCTCTGAGCCTGCAGTGCCATCTCTAAATAAGGAGATCAGCTCCCACAAGCAACGGCAATTTATGGAGAGTTTATCATTCACCAGGCCCTGCTCTAAGTGCTGTGGATTCAGTGGCCAAAAAAACGAAAATAAAACACAGCAAGATTCCCCCACCCTGGAGGCACTGACCTTCCAGTTGGGGAAGCAGACCATAAACAATTGAATATAAAATGTCAGATAAAGTGCTCCAAAGAGAGGCCAGCAGAGCCGGAGGAGATGGTCACAGGGACTGTTTTCCTTGGTAAAACCAGGTAAGGCTTCTGTGACACTGGAGCAGAGACCTGAAGGAGGTAAGGGAGAGGACCACGTGGGCATCTAGGCAGAAAGTGTACCAGACAGAGAGAACAGCAGTGCAGAGGCCCTGGGGCATGGTCAGAGTTGGCAAGTTCCAGGAACAGGAAGGAGAGCCCAGTGCAGCTAGAGCAAAAGAGCAGGAAGGACTGTGGAGGGCATTTTGGGGGAGGGGAGACAGATCACGTGGGGCCTCTGGGCCATCATAAGGCTCTGGGTAACATTCTAACAGTGACCAGAAGCTATTGGAGGATTTAGAGCAGGGGAGCAACATGACCTGACTCACTGCTCAGAGGCTCCCTCTGGCTGCCGGGTGGAGAACAGACCAAAGGGGGCAATGGTGGAAGCAGGTGTTTGCATTAGATCGTTCCCGGACTGAAAGGTGAAAGTGCTCATGGGGCAGGGATTCCATGAGGAGGACTGGTCAGAGACAAAGTAGGTGCCAAGTTCAGCTGTATCTCAGGACTGTAGGGATGCGTGTCCAGAGTTTACGGCAAGTGTTTGCTAGTCAGTTCAGTCTGCCTTTGAGTCCTGGCTCCACCATCTCCTGGCTGTGTGACCTGTGCAAGTCACTCCACCTCCTTTGAACCTCAGTTTCCTCATCTGTTAAATGGGTAGAAGAAAAGCCCCTAACTTCCAGGGTTGTCAGGATGATGGGAGGTACACGGAAGCAGTCAGCAGAGAGCCTGGCACACGGTACATGCCCAAGAGATGGGCCTCCCCACCAGAGGGCTGCATGTGCCACTGGGACTGTGCAAGGGGGGTTTACATGGTACAGGGGCAAATTGTTTAATTTAAATCATTATATGTTTATTGTATGATGAGCTAGAAAAGGTAACTAGGTTGCCCAATCCCCGATTTTACCATAATTCAGTAACAATACATGTAATGCAGAGGTAGGGCAAAGATTATGACAGTGGTGAGCAACCTGGCCCTAAATGACAGCAAGTTGCTGGAGTTTGGGCATAAATATTGACAATTACCCGGCCAACTTGCCTTTGTGCGAGGGCTACTTCTTTTGCAGTAAAATCCAGGGCAGAGGATCCTCATCTGAAATGTCAGCTGGGTTGTGGAGCAAGGGGGGAGGTTTGATTGAAATTCACACACCTGACGCTTGGGAGCTCATAAAAGCATCCTCGGGCTCACTGAACTGCGCATGTGCCACTGCCAAAGCCAGGCCGGACCCGGCTGAGTGGAGGTGCCGGGCAGCACAGTCCTCTTGGGTTTGATTTCGGGGCTCCGTGTGCAGCGGGGGAGGCGATGCCATCCATCCTCGTGGCCCCTGCGTAAAGAGGTGAGTGGGGGAAAGCCCCGTCCTCGCTTTCCCGTCTTCCCTCGTTCTCAGAGCGCAGGCTCTCGATGTCTGCAACCTTATTATCGTCAAGTGGGGAAGGGTGAGTTTGGAAATGGGGAGGGAAATGTGGGTTATCACACGAAGGGGAAGAACTGTCGGCTCCTAGCAGTCGGGGCCAGGGGTGCCACGTAACCCAGTATTTTGTACAGCCTTGTACAACGAGGAATCATTCCCCGCAAAATGCCAGGGGCACCCCGTTGAGAAACGCTGCACCAAGCCCTTGAGAGTAGTCAGCTGCACCGTATTTACGGATCACCTAGCGTACAGCACAGTGCAGGCTTCATGTAACTTGCTTTTACTTGAAAAAAAATTTTTTTGTTGTTAAACTTACAGTTTTTCTCTTATTAGTGTTTTAGGGGGGAAATGACTAGCACATTATGCCAGTGATTTCATAGGTGATATTGCTTAGGATGAAACTAAAGTTTTATTTTTTGTTTGTTTCATTGAAGTATAGTTGATTCACAATGTTGTGTTAGTTTCTGGTGTACAGCAAAGTGATTCAGTTATACATATATATTTTTGCATATTCTTTTCCATTATGGTTTATTACAGGATATTGAATATAGTTCCCTGTGCTACACATAAATCCTTGTTGTTTCATTTATATATAGTGGTGTGTATCTGTTAATCCCAAACTCCTAATTTATCCCCCCGTTTCCCTTTGGTGACTACATGTTTGTTTTCTGTCAGTATGTCTGTGAGTCTGTTTCTCTTTTGTCAATAAGTTCATTTGTGTCATACTTTGGATTCCACGTATAAGTGACATCATATGGTATTTGTCTTTCTGTGTCTGACTTACTTCACTTAGTGTGATCATCTCTAGTCCACCCATGTTGCTGCACCATGTCGTTATTTCATTCTTTTTATGGCTGAGTAGTATTCCATTGTATATATGTGCCACATCTTCTTTATCCATGCATCTGTTGATGGACACTTAGGTTGCTTCCATGTCTTGGCTGTTGTAAATAGTGCTGCAGTGAACATTGGGGTGCATGTGTCTTTTCAAATGAAAAGTTTTCTCCGATACATGCTCAGGAGTGGGATTGTTGGATCATATGACAACTCAATTCTTAGTTTTTTAAGGAACCTCCATACTGTTCTCCATCATGGCTGCACCAATTTACATTCCCACCAACAGCGCAGGAGGGTTCCCTTTTCTCCACACCCTCTCCAGCATTTGTTTTTTGTAGACTCTTTAATGATGGCCACTCTGACCAGTGTGAGGTGATCCCTCATTGTAGTTTATGTTTCCCTAATAATTAGAAGGTATGGTTTTAAATGTTTAAAAAGGAAAGTTGATTGAAAGGGGTATGATAGGGTGCATCACAAATAGTAGTGGTGAATATTGTTTGAGAAATTGTCTCAGTGTTATCAATTATGTTTCAGTAATTTAAATCTCTGTGTGACAGAAAATGTGTCTCTTACGGAAGGTCACAGTCAAAACCACTTGAAAGCCAATGCTCTAGAGCCCTAGGGATGTCTCTGTTCTATTCTGCACTGTCCAATACAGTAACCACTGGCCACGTGTGGTTATTGAGCACTTGAAATATGGCTAGTGTGACTGAGGCATTGAATTTTTAATTGTATTTAATTTTAAATAATTCTAATGTAATTAGCCACATGTGGCTGGTGGCTATCATATTGGACAGAACATTTACTTCATTGTACACATTGTAGAAAGTTCCATGAGACAGTGAAGCTCTGGAACCCTAAATTTGTAAGACATGACCTGCATTTTCAGTTAAGATGGTGATGATAATAATAATAATAATAATAGTAGGGCTTCCCTGGTTGGCGCAGAGGTTGAGAGTCCGCCTGCCGACGCAGGGGACACGGGTTCGTGCCCCGGTCCAGGAAGATCCCACATGCCGCGGAGCGGCTGGGCCCGTGAGCCATGGCCGCTGAGCCTGCGCGTCCAGAGCCTGTGCTCCGCAACGGGAGAGGCCACAACAGTGAGAGGCCCGCATACCGCAAAAAAAAAAAAAATAAGAAGAAGAATAGTAACAGTAATCACAGCTGACATTTACTGAGTACTTACTAGGTACCAGGCACTGTTTTGTGCGGTTTACATGTATTAACTTGTTTAATCTTCACTATTGTTATCCCTATTATCTCAGTCTGCTCAGGCTCCCATAACAAAACATCACAGACTGTATGGTTTAACACAACAGAAATTAATTTTCTTACCATTCTAGAGGCTAGAAGTCCCAGATTAAGGGGCTGGCAAATGTGGTTTCTGGTAAGAGCTCTCTTCCTGGCTTGTAGAGACCACCTTCTCACTGTGTCTCCACATGGCCTTTCCTCAGTGTGTGTACAAGGAGAGGGAGAGAGAAAGGGAGAGAAAAAGCATGTGCTAGGCACCTCTGCTGTCTCTTTTTATTAGGACACTAATCCTGTCAGATCAGGGCACCACCTTTATGACCTCACATAACCTTCATTACTTCCTTAGAGGCACCCTCTCCAAATACAGCCACCTGAGTGTTTGTGCTTCCACATATGAATTTGGGGAGGACACAAACACTCAGTCCATAACACCCATTTTACAAATGAAGAAACTGAGGCACAGAGAGGTTAAGCGAACAGCCCAAAGTCACACAGTTGGCAGTGGCAGTATTCAGACCCAGGCAGCCTGGCTCCAGGGCCCTTGCACTCATCCACCGTGCTGTGCTGCCTCCCCCAGGAGAACGATTGCCATCTGGCTGAGAAAGAAGATTCCCAACAGGAAATCTAGACTCTACAGTGCTGTAGACAGTGGGTTCAAAGGGAAAAGGAGAGCAGGGAGGATTGGTGCAGCCAGGAAGCCTGGAGGAAGATGAGCAAGGTCTGACAGCAAGAGGAGGAGAAATTCCCAGTGTAAACGAAGAAGACAAAGATGAAAAACTCCTCCGTGAATCATGTCATCTTCACATCGTATATGCAAAACAAAAGTCACACAAATAACAGCAGCCCAAACAACTACGGCACCTTCTCTTCCCCCCTGCAAGGGGAACAAAGCAATAAACAAAGGATCTGAATGCATTTCTAGAAAGAAGGATGTGGACTGAGGTTGGAGCCGAGTGGGGGGCACAGGTGAGAATGATAAACCCAATCAGCGACAGCTGACATGTCCTGAGAGCTCACTGTGTGCCAGGCAGTGCCCGAAGGGCTCACCTGCATGCCTTCATTTAACCTTTCCGGCAGTCACAGGAGGTAGATGCTGTTACGTATCCCCATTTCAGAGATGGGAAAACTGAGGCACGGAGAGGTTAACTTGCCCAGGGCTGACACCTATTGAGCTCTTACCCTGTGCCAAGCATCACACGTGCATTTTCTCACTGAAATCTCACAAGTACCATGGAAAGGGAGATTTTTTTTTTTAATCTCTATTTTACATATGAAGAATGAAGCCCAGGGAGGTCATTTTTCCAGGGTCGCAGAGCTAGTGAGAGGAGAGTGGAGATCTGAGCCCCGGCCAGGCTGCCTTCTAGGCTGGGGCGTTTGTCTTTCATGGAAGATACAATTATTTATTTATTTTTGGCTGTGTTGGGTCTTCGTTGCTGTACGCGGGCTTTCTCTAGTTGCCCCAAGCGGGGGCTACTCTTCGTTGCAGTGCGCGGGCTTCTCATTGCGGTGGCTTCTCTTGTTGTGGAGCACGGGCTCTAAGCGCGCAGGTGCAGTAGTTGTGGCTTGCGGGCCCTAGAGTGCAGGCTCAGTAGTTGTGGCGCACAGGCTTAGTTGCTCGGCGGCATGTGGGATCTTCCCAGTGGAACCCATGTCCCCTGCATTGGCAGGTGGATTCTTAACCGCTGCGCCACCAGGGAAGTCCCAAAGATACAGTTTTGAGATGAACAGTGAATTGGAGAAGGAATACGGGTCCACAGAGTGGATGAAAGAAAAGAGGCCTTCATAAGAAACAAGATCAACCTAAAGGTTTTGACAGAAGGTATCCCTGGCCCGAATCAGGCGTGGCCAGGCTGGAGGGTGGGGTGGAGGGGGAGCGTTTCAAGATGCTGCCAGAGCTTTGGGAAGGATCATGCTGGAGGGACTCAGAAGTGGCTGGAATCTGGGCAGGCCGTGGCTGCCTGCCTGACACCTGGGCCTGATTGCTCAACGTCTGATTTACGGTTCCGCAGGAGCTGTCAGGGAGAATAATATTTCACCGTGTCAGCGCTGAGCTGCTCTCCAAGACGTCCTGCCCAACTGACCATTAATGCAACACAGGCCACAGCCTGTTTAGTGCTCTTCAGATAAGTTAAACATTTAAACAACACGAGAAAGACAGCACAGGTTTCCCTCCCAGGGAGCAGGCCCCTCTCTGGCTAGTCTAGAGGCAGCATTAAGCACTCTCACTTTTAAAATCTACCTGCCTTGAAGGAGGAGTGGGCAGGGAGTCCATCTGGCTTGGATGAGAGTCATTTTTCTAAAGCAAATTTGTCAACAATTTCCTTTCTGCATTCGTGTCTCCAGGCAGCCAAGGACAAAAAGTAATGGGATCAGACCACAGCAGAGCAGGTTGGGAAAACCCCGGCTGTCACCAGCATAAATCAGAACGGATTTTGATGGGTATTTGTCACCAGGCTTACTGTTCAGAAACAAGCAAGGATGAGAATACTAAGGATCAAAACCTATGGGGTGCTTAGGGCTTCCCTGGTGGCACAGTGGTTGAGAGTCCGCCTGCCGATGCAGGGGACACGGGTTCGTGCCCCGGTCCGGGAAGATCCCACATGCTGCGGAGCGGCTGGACGCATGAGCGATGGCCGCTGAGCCTGCGCATCCGGAGCCTGTGCTCCGCAACGGGAGAGGCCACAACAGTGAGAGGCCCGCGTACCACAAAAAAAAAAAAAAAAAAAAAACCTATGGGGTGCAGGCAAAGGCTGATCCAGACAGCCTTAAATTACATTTATTAGAAAACCAGGAAAATTAATAAGAACTGGTAATTGAAAAGATCATTAAGGTAGAAAGCCTTTGGCAAGCATGAACAAGAAAAAAAAGAGGGAGAAGAAGAGATCAGTAACCAACATCCCGAATGAAAGCGTGGACATCATCATAGGTTCAGGGGACCTATTTAGTTATGAGACTACCATGAGCAGTATTGTTCCAATGAACTTGAAAACCTGGATGAAGTTGACCCTTTTCAGAAAGATGTAAATTATCAAAATTAACCCAAGGGGGATGTTTTAAATAAATAAACCAGTGACCATGGGAAATTGAAATCGTAGTTAAAGGTGTACAGCTCTAACAAAGGCACCAGGTCCAGCTCGTTTTAGACAAGAGTTCCACCAAACATTCAAGGAAAGGATAAATAAATCCAATCCTGCACACACTGCAGAGCAAAGAAAAGGTGGGATGCTGTCTCATGCATTTCAGGAGACTAATGTGACCCTGAAACTAAATCTGGACTTTGAGCACATGACAAAAGGATAAATCACTGTCATCGCTGATGAAAGATGGGACGCTCCTGCAATCCCACAGATACCTTCACCCAGGCCCTGTGACCCTTTATGTAAGTTCCACTTGGCCCTGTCCGAGCTTCAGTTTCCACACTGGTGAAAGGAGTGGTCGGGACTGTAATTGGTATCATTTATTAGGCCAGCCACGTGCCTCATTACACACCTGCAAGTGGATGCATTACCCATATTTCATAATTTTTTAAAAACCCAGGACTTCCCTGGTGGCACGGTGGTTAAGACTCCACGCTCCCAATGCAGGGTGCCTGGGTTCGATCCCTGGCCAGGGAACTAGATCCCATATGCATGCCGCAACTAAGGAGCCGGCAGGCCACAACTAAGGAGCCTACCACAACTAAGGAGTCTGCCTGCTGCAACTAAGACCCGGCACAACCAAATAAATAAATAAATAAATATTTTTTAAAAATCCTGGAGACCTTGGTCTGTTGCCCAAGAGGGCCCAGAAGCAATGACACTCCTGCAGCAACTAGCACATCCAGCATCCAGATCTTGGCTTCAAAACACCATTTTCCAGTGAAAGGAACCAGGGCTCCTTGGAGGAGTGACTGATTCTAGGGCTGGGACAGAGAAGTTACATGATAAACAAGGAGCATCTTATAGTACCAGAAACTAAAGAAGTGCTCAAAAAAACCCATGATGATGGGGTATGTCAAAGGGACACAAGTGCTGACTGGAAGGGCTCCCAGTGGCCAGAGCTGGAACACTTTGAGTACTAAAACAAATAACATAGTATTCAACCCAAAATATAAGATAAGTACCCATGAGTCCATACTGACACAGATAAATGATTGAATAAATAAGTGGGGGAGAACAGACAAATCTCCCATACAGAAAAATCAAAATAATTTATGTAGATACCCTACCCTTTACTGTGAGCTTTGCATAGTTTTTTCCTTCCAAAGAGTGTACTATGGAAAGGTGGGGGGAGAGTAACTTTACAGTAGAGAAGCCTGAGGAACACTACCTGAGCCAGGTGATCAAGGTCAACATCAACAGTGATGTCATGTTGATAGTATGTACCCTGGATGTGATGTGATGAGAGCGGCACTCTTACCTCTGTGATCTTCCTCACCAAAACCCATAACTCCAGTCTAACCATGAGAAAAACATCAGACAAATCCCAGTTGAGACGTTCTGCAAAATACCTGACGAGTACTCCTTTAAACTGTCACTAAAACCAAGGAAAGTCTGAGAAACTATCACAATCCAGAAGAACCTAAAGAGACAAGATGACAAAATGTAATGTGGTACCCCAGATGGGATCCTGAAAGAGAAAAAGTATGGCAGTAGAAAGACTGAATAAAGAATTGACATCAGTTAATAATAATAATAATATAGTGATATTTATTAGTTGTGACAAATATACTATTTGAATATAAGATGTTAACAATAAAAGAAACTGGGTGTGGGACACATGGGAACACTCTACTGTATTCACAATTTTTCTGTAAATCTAAAACTATTCTAAAATTTAAAGTTTATTACATGGACTTCCCTGGTGGCACAGTGGTTAAGAATCCACCTGCCAGTGCAGGGGACATGGGTTTGATCTCTGGTCCAGGAAGATCCCACATGCCATGGAGCAACTAAGCCCATGCACCACAACTGCTGAGCCTGCGCTCTAGAGCCCGCGAACCACAACTACTGAGCCCATGCACCACAACAACTGAAGCCCAGGCGCCTAGAGCCCGTGCTCCACAATGAAGAGTAGCCCCCGCTCGCTGCAACTAGAGAAAGCCCGCGTGCAGCAATGAAGACCTGATGCAGCCCCCCCAAAAAAAGTTTATTACAAAAAAAAAACTGAAGACTCACAGGTGTCTAGTCACTTTCCCAAGATCACACACCTAGGGAACAGCGGGGCTGGCCCTGGAGCCCAGGGATGGGCATTTGAAGGCCAACTACAACATCAGGGATGCGTGAAACTGAATGTCTCTACCCTAGTTCTCTTCCGCCCCGCTTCCTGAGATGCATTAACGTGTAGCATCCTGACGTGTCTTTGGAATTTGGACTGAAGACTGCAATGTCCTGCTTTGCTTCTAAACTGCTTCCTCAGCAGAGCTGACCATCCATGAACCTCTTTTGGTGGTGAACTCAATTCAGTTTGGGCCTATGGAATTCAAAATAGTAATACTAGTGATAATTAAGGCAAACGTGTATGTGGCATTTTCTGTGGGTGAGGGACTTTGCAAAATGCTTTACCTGTATTGATTTATTCAATCCTTACAAAACCCTATGTGGGCAGTACCATTCTATAGCTCAATTACAGACAAGGAAGTTGAGAGTCACGAAGATTAGTACCTTGTCCAAGTCCATTCTGTTAGTAAGCAGAGTCAGAATTTGACCCAGATCCCAGAGTGTGTGCTCTTAACTGCTGTACTCTCTGACCTTGCAAAAAACAGTTTAAATTAAAAAAAAAAAAAAAAAGCACTACCTTTAGGGTTTCCCAGTTTAGCAGATGAAAGAAGAAATCGGCCATTATATCAGGCCTAGATTAACCCTACAGGCCCCACGCAGTGTGGAAGCACAGAAACATTTGTCGGGACATGGCGTAGAGTTGGGGCAGTTTTTACAAAGGCAGTGACATCAACAGACCTTTGCAGGCTTTTGATAGATGGAAAGAGAAGGGAAAAGCATTCAAAACAGAAGGAACAGTAAATGCAAAGGCCCTGGGGCAAGAGCATGAGGGTTGTTGGACTAGCAGGGGCTGCTGTGTGTGCAGTGCAGTGAGAGAGGGGTGGGAGATGGTGGCGGGAGAGTGATGAGTGGGAGCGTGTGCGGACAAGTGGGGCCCGAGTCATGGTGAGGACTGTGTTTTCACTTGGAGGGAGGTGGGAGCCATTATGGGGTTTTGGGCAGGGGAGGGACAGGATGTGACTTAAGGTTTAGCAGGATCCCTCTGGCTGCTGGATGGAGACTAGGCTGGCAAGATGGGGGGTGGACAGGGTAGAAGCAGGCAGAGTGAGGAGGTGACTGTAATAGTCTGAGTCAGGGCTCAGTTAACTTTTTCTGTAAAGAGCCAGAGAGTACATATTTTAAGCTCTGCGGCGCAGGCTGTCTCTATCTCAACTACTCAGTTCTGTTGTAGGACAAAATCAGCCCTAGACAGTATGTAAATGAATGAGCATGGCTGTGTTCCAATAAAACTTTATTTACACAAACAGCGGGCAGGCCAGATTTAGCCCCCAGGTCATAGTTTGCCACCCTCTGGTGTAGGTGGCAGGTAATGATGGCTTGGACCATGGTGGGAGCAGCAGAGGAGCCTCTCTTTTCCGGGGACACAAGAAGTACCTTGAGGACAAGAGTCAGGTTAGTCCCGAAACCTCCCCTCTCTTGACCCAAGCATCCTCTGATGCTGTTCCGGGCCCACGGGAGGCATTTTTATAAGTTAGTCTTAGGATGGATGGATCTTTGCCAGAACAGGCTCTGGAGGCACACAGCCTCCTGGGCTCCTCCTCGCCTTCATTTTATGGCCTCGGAAGTTTTCTGGGGTAACCAAGTACCCAGACTGGGTGACTTAAACAACAGAAACTTCCTGTCCTGCAGGTCTTGAGACCAGAAGTTCAAGATCAAGATGTCGGCAGGGTTGGCTCCTTCTGAAGGCTCTGAGGGAGAATCTGCTCCTTGCCCCTCTCTCCTACCTTCTCCGAGACGTTCCTTGGCTTGTAGACCTATCACCCCACCTCTGCCCTCACAGTCACATGATGTTCTCCCTGTGTGCATATCTGTCTCTGTGTCCAGATTTCCCTTTTGTATCAGGACATCAGTCATACTGGATTAGGACCCACCCTCACGACCCCATCTTCACTTGATCATCAGTGAAGACCCTCTTTCCAAATAAGGTCACATTCCCAGGTACTGGGGTTAGGACTGCAACATCTTTTGAGGGGACACAATTCAGCTCATAACAGACCTGTTCCTGTACTTCTCTCACCTCATTTTCTCCTGTGTAAGATGAACGACAGTAGTATCCCCGTTAACCTATGTGAAGTGCTGAGCACAGACCCCGGCATGTTGGGAGCCAGTCAGAGGCTATATATCGCTGGCCTCTGGCCTCCAGTGTTAGATCCTGTGTTCTCCTCTCCTCCCCAGGGAGATACTTTATTTTTCAAAAGCGATATATGTCCATATTCTCCTTGTAAAGGAAGGAAGGAGGGAAGGAAGGAAACAGGGAGGGAGGGAGGGAGAAAGGAAGGAAAGGAAAGAAAGCATTTCAGTAAGGTTAAAGCCTCCTTTGACCACTAACCCAATGCCAGTGCCTTCCCAGATGGAATTACTGTTCCCAGTCGGACGTGTGAGCATCCAGACCTTTCTGTTTCCATTTATGTATATGGATACATTTATATATATCACCTTGTTTTTAATTGGTTTTTATAAATATGGACATGTGTGATACTGGATGTCTCATTCTCCAATCTGCTGCTTTTTGCACTGTAGGATGTCTTGGAAACATTTCCATGTGCTAACATAACTGTCTCCCTCTTTCTTCTGAGCTGCTGGGTAGGATTCCCCTGAATGGATATACCACAGTTCATTCCACCATGATCCAATCGAGGGAACTGCAGGGGTTTCCAGTTTCTCACTGGGATGCTGGACATCCTTGCACGAGACTCTTTGCAGTTGTTTCTCTGGGTCAGAAAGTGTCAATTCCTCAGCCCCACTGCACCTCACCCATGCCAAGGCCACAGGAACCCATCCTCTGTCTTGGTAGTCCCGCTCAGACACACCGGCCCCATGATAGTCACACTCTGACTCCAGAGAGGCCAGGAGCACCCTGGGCCGTGAGAGGCTGGCATCCTTTGAGAGGCCTGCCCCCTGTGCAGCACAGTTGAGGGGCATATGATCCTCTTCCCCCAGGGCCCAGCCCCATCTTCGTGTCCTCCGCTTTGTCCCACTCCCCTCGGTGCTGGCCCAGCGGGTAACTCAATCCAGGTCAGCTGGTGGAGTATGAGGTAGTGTCTAGCTGAGCGTCATGGTATTTTATTAAGCCCGAAATGTGATCGCTACTGTTGTCACACTTTAGCACCCCCGACAATCCCCTCGCAAATGAGAAAAACAGAGCCTCCCCACATACCTTTCCCCTGATATCAGGGAAAGCACAGGGAACCCTGCCCAGAGGCCTGAGCCCTGGTGACCCCCCAGAGCAGCTTTCAAGCTTGAGGGGAGGCCTGGGGGCCACGGGGAGGTGTTTTTCCAATTTCAGGCAAAGCAATGGACTGGGGGGAAATCTGCTATTAATTTTTCCTCGGTGCCTGGGTCTCCAAAGTCAGCGCTGGCTTTTAAATACAGTTTTCATTAACCTGTGAGGATTGCTGGCCTTGGGATCCTTCCAGGTATATGAGATTGCTCTGGATCAGAGGTTTCAAACTAGGATGCCCACAGGGGCCAAGTAAGCAGGTAAGGTAAAGTGAGGAAAACCCAGTAGAGGCTGCAGAAGGGCGTCAAGGCTAAGGATTCTCAGGATAGACGAATGCAAGCCCTGCGTTGCCAGAGCGTGTAAATTCTCAAAGTAGCTGAAAATCTAGAGACAGAGAGAGAGGGAGAACAAGAAGAGCGAGAAGGGACGGAGGAAAGGGGGAGAGAGAGAGACGGCTCTTGTTCCAAAAAATGTTTTAATGTTTTAAGCACGTTTTGGGCTAAATGAGATATGTCTCCAGGCCAGCTTGCAAGCGCTTCCTTAATTGAACCTATCAACACAGCAGAGAAATTGTCAACCTCGTTTCTTTATCCCTCCAGAGCTGCACTGTCCGATAGAATGTTCTACAATGATGGAAAACGTGCACCATCCAGTGTGGTAGCCATGGGCTCCATTTGGCTATCAAGCACTTGAAATAGGCCTAAGGAATGGAATTTTCTGTTTAATTTTAATTGAATCTAACTATAAAGAACCACCCGCGGCTAACCTCTGCTGTATTAGATAATGTGACTATCCGCTCTTCCAGTTGGGGCGTCCCATCGTGTCAACTATTTAGGAAAGGACACACCCTCTCAGGGAGGGGGATCCATTATACCACCAAGACATCAGAATCCTGGGTGCATGGAAAGAAAGGAAATACGGAATACAGCAGAAAAGCTTTAGGTGTAAACCAGATGTCCGCTCACTCAAGGATGGTCACTCCGTGCCCCCCACCTAGTTTTTTTCCAGTACTATCCAAAGAGTTTCTCAGATGGGGTCACCACTGAGCATCTGCCATGTTCTTTGCCCTCTGCTCTGGCTACCATTTGCCCATGGCTGACCCCTAGGAAGCCTCTGGGTAGACCTCCCTGCTGTCAGACCTGTCAGAGCACACCGTTGCCCACGCCTGGGCGCTGTGCCAGGCCCACAGACACGTGAGGTGCCGTGGAGCAGGACCCTGAGTCCTACTTTGTCACTGCCACAGAGCCGTGGGCAAAGTGTGCCAGGGACTCTGGAAACAAACCTCTTTCCAATCCAGAGGATCCAGCAAACCGCCTTCCAGTCCAGAGCTCATTCAGGGGGGCCAGAGAGGGATCAGCGGCCACACCACCCCTTCTTCCAGGTTCCAACCTTGATCCCCACAGAGCAGCCCAGGCTGCCCCAAATGCCACTGTCCCCACCTGCTCTACCCCCGCATCTCCATAACAACTAAGTTATCTCTGTATATCTTTAAAAAGTGATGGAGGGAAGGTGGTCCCATCATCCCCCAGCAAAACTCTTGTTCTCAGAGATAAACTCAAGCCTCTTCCTTGTGTAAAAAGAGATCTGCTCAAAATGTTGACACCACCATTTTTCCCCCAGCTTTTCTCCTCCCATCAAGGGCCCAGAGATGTTACAACCAGTTTTTCTCTCAGAGGCCAAGCTCAAAGTTCCACGCGCATCTTCCTCTCTCTTGCAGTCTTTGCGAGGAGATATCTGCCCCCTGAAATTGTCTTGCAAACCAAAACGCGGATGTTTACAAATCTTAACACAATAATCAAAACGAACATTTATGTAGCCAGACCCTTCTCCTCTCGTCAACCTTGTGAAGCAGGTTCTGTTATTATCTCCATTTGCCAAACTGATCTCTGAGATTTGGGGTGGTTAAGTCACTTGCTCAAGTGGTTGGATCCAGGATCCAAGCCCGGGTGATCCGATTCCAGAGGCTGAGCTCTAACCAGTACCGTCGGGGGGCAGGCACAGCGTGCTCACGATTTTTGCCTTATGGACCGATCACCTGAATGGACCTTCTGATGGAGGCAGAGTTCACAGGCTTCCTTGGGAGCTGTTGCATCACTTGCCTCTTGGTTGCAAAATGACAGAAATCCATCTCCACTCACTTAAATGGAAAAGTCCGTGTATTCGTCTCCTCCGGCTGCTGTACCAAATTACCACACACTTAGTGGCTTAAAACAACACAGTTCTGGAGATCAATGTCCAAAGTCAATTTCGCTGGGCTGAAGATGTCGGCGAGCTGGTTTCTTCTGGAGGCTTTGAAGGGAGAATATGTTTCTTCGCCACTCTCGGCTTCTGGTGGCCGCCTGTATTTCTTGGCTTGCGGCCTCCGCCTTCATTTTCAAAGCACCTCACTCCAGTTCCCTTCTCCTCTCTGTCGTCAAATACCCCTCTGCCTCTTACTTACAAGGACCCTTGTAATTACATTTGGGGTCCACCGGGAAAATCCAGGATAATCTCCCCATCTCAAGATCTTTAACTTAATCACATCTGCAAAGTTCCTTTTTCTGTATACGTTTCCTGAGATTAGGACAGGGCTGTTTTGCGGGGCTATCATTCAGCCTGCCGTGGTAGTCAGGGTGGCCTTGTCTCAGTTGTGGCCGGATCCAGAGGAGCAAACAATGTGATCTGATCAGGGCCTCCTCCCTCTCTCCAACTCCCAGACCTACTTTCCTCTAACAGCCCCAGGCTTCATCTCACCATCCAGCAGCTTTAGGGAAAGGAGAGCTCCTCTTTCCCAAAAGTCCCAGGGCTGGTTCTCATTGGTCCAGCTGAGGCCACACACTCATCTCTGAAGTCATCACTGTGGCTAGAGGGACCCTGGGTCTCTCTGATTGGTTGAGCCTGGGTCATGTGCCCACCTACATCATCCCTTCCCCTCTGTCTTAACTCCCATGTGTTACGGTATTTCTCCAAAGAGAACTGAGAGATGTATGGGTGGTGGAAAGCAGCATGTTATTGGAGTCCATTGAATGGCGAACCCTTGGAATGGTGCCTGGCACGTAGTAATGCTTGATAAATGATGGTCACAGATCGTGGGACACAGAGGGGGACTTGGGCAGGGGGTACCTCCTGAAGCTAATGCTTGAAGAATCCAAGGTTCACTAAGGAGATGAAAGCAGAAGAGCATTCCAAGCAGAGGAAACACTTTGAATAGTGAAAGGCTTCCACCGTATGGCCATGGTAACCATAGGTCCTAGTGTACCTGGGGGCAGAGGGAGATAGGTCCTATTTTGTGCCTGTCCTCCTAATGTAACGTTGACAGCAGCCCCCTTTACATTGCAAAATTATCTGGGTTTGCATGATAAATTATACGGTCACCACCACCCCTTATAGCCAAAGGCAAAAGAGGATGAGACTTAGCCCAAGGTCACCTGACCTTCAGTGGCAAAGTGTGGACTAGAATTCAGGACTCTGACTCCCAGTTCAGTGCTCCTTCACCCCTCAGCTTATGAAACCAACTCTTAAAGGCTGCACCAGCTTCACCAGTCACATTTCTCCCTTTTTCTCTTCTTGCCAAATTCTCTACAGGACTGTGACCAGATCCACGTGGACGATGTCTCATCCGATGACAATGGGCAAGATTTAAGGTAGGAATTTGGGGAGTCAATCAAAAATGCCCCTTCTGATTGGTTATCAAGCTTGCCTTTCACTAGGAAGCAGAGAGGAGGGACGGGCTAGTTATCAGGGCAAGGTGGCCTGCCCTCAGCCCAAGCTGGGACCGGTGTTTCTCTGAACTCCAAAATCACAACCCTGGGCTTCCCTGGTGGCGCAGTGGTTGAGAGTACGCCTGCCGATGCAGGGGACACGGGTTCGTGCCCCGGTCCGGGGGGATCCCGTGTGCCGCGGAGCGGCTGGGCCCATGAGCCATGGCCACTGAGCCTGCACATCCGGAGCCTGTGCTCCGCGGCGGGAGAGGCCACAGCAGTGAGAGGCCCGCGTACCGCAAAAAAAAAAAAAAAAAATCACAACCCTGCCCCCCACCCTGCAGCCTGCTCTGCATCGTCCCGAATCACTGAGGCTGAGCTTCCTGCATATCCTCTGTGACTCTGCTTATGTTTCTCTCTCTGGGGGGTTTTCCCTGCTTTACTAAAGTAATGCACGCACATTGTGAAAAGTACCACCCACCACCTCTGATCTTGTCTCCCAGAATCACCACCATGAAGAGTCCGGTAAACCTGTTTCCAAGGTTTGACTGCGCTCACTAACGTACATACGTTATTTAATGTAAAACTGATATAGTCGACACTCAAAAAAATATTTCTTGAGTGAGTAAGTGGTATGTCTGATTTCTAGGGGAAAACACTCCTAGGACATGAATTCCAGAAATAAGGTACCCAGCTGCTCAAAGTGAGAGAGCTTTCAGAAGAATGTGGCTGGAATGTTCCAAGCCTGCCCATTATAAAAACAGAACCCTAGCTATTAAGCTGTGCTTATCAAAATTATCACTATTCAACGCTTCTAGGCCCATCAAAAATATTATGAGACCAAATAACGCTTTGCCTGTGAGCCATTCGTGGTAACTTAATGTTTGCTGCCTAGGTGTGTCTTCCAACTTACTCAAAAAAAAAGAAATCAAAGTTTCTGTTCCTGAGCCCTGCAAGTCTTTTCAAAGCCCAGCACAATTAGAAGTGATAGCTGGGCATCGCCTGCTTCATTTTAATTAGCCATTCAGAAAATCCCTTCTGCAGTCAGGCCTGGCAAGGAGCACGGCTCCACTGCCAGCCAGGACTGCTTAATTTGTGGAGTAAATAAACCCCAGGTCAAGGCTAATTGTGTCCTTGTCATGAAGTCATCCCAGGGAACCACTCTCCCTTTCAAGGCAGTGAGTAACCAGTGTTCTGTTTTTATCCTTTCCCCTGTAGTTGGCTGGCTTGGAATTTAGAGCAATGGCCCTCTGAACCCTGATTCATGCTGATTGTTTGGTACCTCATTTCAAGAATCCACAATCCAAGGGTGTTTTTTTCCCACTAGAAGCCAAATTCCCCATTTGTTCATTCAAGAAATATCTATTAAGCACCTACTGTGTGCTAGGCAGCAACTATCAAATGCCCCTTGTTTTGTTTTGTTTTCAGTTAACAGTAAAAACCAACAGTGGTAACGCCCTTACTTTGCACCATGCCCTGTTCCAGTTGCTCTATGTGACTTAACTCACTGCATCTTCACAGTTACCCTAGGAAATAGTTGCTCTTATCATCATCATTGTTTTACACTTGGGGAATGGGAGGCACAGAGAGGTTCAGTAACCTGCCCAACCTCACACAGCTGGTAAATGGGTGAGGCAGGATTCACGGACACCCTTCCCTGCCCTCCACCTCTTAGCAGAACATCCAGGCATCTCCCCAGGTATCCTGAGTTTACAGAGTCAGTGTTCTTTTTCAAGAATAAATTCTCTAGCCTTTCTGCACTACTCAGGGAGGGGTCCATAAGGCATTGTTCTAGATTCCCATCATTACTTAAAGGGAAATTTCCACAATGGCCGGAGTCCTTGATGTCCCGCAAGTGAAAAAGGAGGATGTCCTCAAATTCTTTGCAGCAGGAACCCAGTTAGGAGGCACCAACCTTGACTTCCAAATGGATCGGTCCATCCGCAGAAGGAAAAGTGACGGCATCTACATCATAAGTCTGAAGAGAACAGGGGAGAAGCTTCTGCCGGCAGCTTGTGCCATGGCTGCCACTGAAAACCCAGTCGATGTCAGTGTCACGTCCTCCAGAAGACTGACCGGCGAGCTGTGCTGAAGTTTGTCGCTGCCGCCGGACCTACTTCTATTTCTGGCTGTTTCACTCCTGGAAACTTCACTTACCAGATCCAGGCAGCCTTCCAGGTGCCACGACTTCTGGTGGTTACTGATTCCAGCGCTGACCACCAGCCTCTCCCAGAGGCTCTCGTGTTAACCTGCCTACCGTTGCTGTGTGTAGCAGATTCTCCTCTGTGCCGTCCCTACAACAACAAGGGAGCTTCCCCAGCGGGTCTGACACGGTGGATGCTGGCCTGGGATGTCCTGCGCATGAGTGGTACCATCTCCCGTGAGCACCTGGGGAGGTCATGCCTGATCTCTGCTTCCACAGGGATCCAGAAGAGGCTGAAAAGGAAGAGCAGGCCGCTGCTGAGAAGGCTGTAACCCTGGAGCAACGTCGGGGTGAACGGATGCTCCAGCTCCCAAGTTCACTGCCACTCAACCCGAGGTCGCAGACCAGTCTGAAGGCTCCCAGATGCCCTCTGTGCCTGCCCGGTGGCTCCCTACTGAAGACTGCGGAGTTCAGGCCACTGGCTGGGGAGGCACAACCACTGAGTGGTCCGAAGCTGTTCTTCCAAAGACTCTTAAACAGAAAATGGAAATGAGGTTGATGGAAAATAAAATGTCTTTAAAAAAGAAAAAGCAGAAGACATTCTCTGGCAAGATGGGAACCTTGACAGTACAGAGGAAGGAGCACGTGTCAATTTAAAGTGTGGCTTCTGGAAATGAGGGGCCGTGATGGGATAAAGTCACATAGCCCCTTTCTCGTCAGGATAAGAATGTGCTAGAGAAGTGCCCAGCACAGTGAGCAGTCCTTGCTGAATGGCTCTCTGCCCCTACGATTAGATGTCGTCTGCTCCCTTTTACTAGTTGGGGATATTTTCTTCCTCTTTAGCCCCTGGTCACCGCCACCCAAGGGAGGGACTGAGAAGAAGGCAGCAGCAACATGTCTGTGTAATAAACCACTGGCATCTTTCAGGGGAAAGAGGAGGTTATCATTGCAGACAAGTTATTAGAACAGTCGTATCTTGTTCTCCATGTATCTTTTTAATTTTTTTTTAATAACCTTCTCAAGATCTCAGAATGTATGGTGTCCCACACCACGATGTCAAGCTAGTGGTCAAACAAGTTAATTACACACAACCTATATTTTTATTGTATTGTATTTTTTTTTTTTTGGCCACGCCACGAGGCACGCGGGATCTTAGTTCCCCAACCGGGGATTGAACCCTTGCCCTCGGCAGTGAAAGCGCAGAGTCCTAACCACTGGACCGCCAGGGAAGTCCCCAACTTTTAAACTTGAGTAATTCAGTAAAGAGCAGAGAAGAAACTACGATCATCCCTGTTCCCACCATCTCCAACTCACCACTTTCTGACATTATGAGTTACTTGCTTCCAATTTTATATACACGCACACTCACACAAATGTCTGTGAAAAATGACCCAGGTGGATGTGTGTGTGTGTTTATGGACATATGGGCAAAAATTTGAAGACATCTAAAGAACTTCTGTCAGCCTGTTGGTATCTCTCTGTGACTGTCTACCCAGCCTGCTCTGGAGGGAATGCCAGAGTCTACGTTTGAGGCCTTTGGGATTAAGTCACCTGGGTCAGTTCCCTCCTGGCCCACCTGCCCCAGTGGAGCCCACGTGGTGAAATCTGCTGTTGTTTGAGTTTCTGCGGATCCGTTTCTGCGGATCCTGCAGGGATTTCGTTGTCACCAATTCGATATTCAGGCTGTCAGGCTGAGCCCCAGGCACAGAACGGTGCGGGACGGCACATGGGCATCAGGACATCACGTGGCCCACAGGGAGAATGACCCAGCGCTTCACACTTCTCAAATTCCCTTTTATCTGCTGCAGCAGTGGCGTTAAACCGGGGATACCCAAGATACAATTTCCTAGTGTTGTTTCATCCCTAGTGCATCACATCTTTTTTAAAAATACAGTATCTTTCTCCGCCCTTAAACTCATCACAGAAAATCCAGAAACAATAAAATAATGCAAAGAGAAAAAAAAGTCAGCTGAACCCACCCCGCAAGAGGCTGTGGTATATACCACGCTAGCCTGCTCCCCCCAGGCCTTTTCTGTTCGAGGAGACTTTCACTTTTGAAGTTTTTGGTCCACACATCCCTTGTCACGCTCTGGTTTTGCCTTGCAACGGCCTGTGGTTTTGCAAACCTGTACCAGGCTTCCAGTGGAGGGAAAGAAAATGGTGTTCCGTGGAGAGCTAGGGCTTTCGTTCTCATGCTCTAGCTGCTGTAGGGGGTCAATCGCCCACGCTTTCCCCTTCTGGTTCCCAGCTGCCGCTTCTGTCGTTAACCTCACATGACACTCTGACTCCTCCCCAGACCACGCTTCATGCTGATGGAGGGTTATGTCTGCAAAGCACCAGCAATCTACTCTGCTTAATTTAACAGATAAAAAAATTACCATAGGGAATTTCTTCTTTTTTTTTTTTTTTTTTTGCTGGCCACGCCCTGCGGCATGCAGGATCTTAGTTCTCCGACCAGGGGATTGAACCCATGCCCACTGCATTGGGAGCGTAGAGTCTTAACCACTGGACTGCCAGGGAAGTCCCCAACATAGGGAATGTCTGTAGAAAGATACAGAGATGCTCACAGAATAGGAGGAAAAGGTCAGCAGTCAGGGCTTATGGGGCATGTGAAGCAGAGCAGGTTTGGGGATCAGAGTGGCAGAAACTAACTGGCATATTCTTCTGGAACTTTCTCTCAGGATGAACCAAGGCCAACCATTTTTTGGAGTTGCCTTCCAGCTTCAGACTCTGAAGGGGGAGAGAGGGAGGCTTTCCCCAGCTTGGCCACTGCATGCAGGGGACAGAATGGCTGCCCCCCCCAAAATACAGATGCTCTTTGATACCAAAAGAAAGGAGAATGGATGCTGACTAGGCAAGAGCAAAGGATGCCACCATTGTTTGGGAAGTTAATAAAAACTATGATCCTGCTTCCCCCAGAACGCACATACCCACGGCACCCTCGAACATTCAGGGACATCGTGGGTGCCCCAAACCCCACCCCGTGGGTCTCCTGGTGAAGAGCTCCCACCTCCCCGACAGTAACACTGTCTCTTCTCCCACGCCCTGCCCTCTCCCGTCTCCCCAGCACCTACAACTTCTCCGCTGATGGCTTCCACAGTTCGGCCCCGGGGGCCAGCTTGTGCCTGGGCTCTGGTGTGCACGGTGGCGTGGACTGGATGAGGAAGCTGGCCTTCCGCTACCGGCGAGTGAAGGAGATGTACAACACCTACAAGAACAACGTCGGCGGTGAGTGGGTCGGGGAGAGGGTCGTCCACAGCGGTCAGAGGGTCTGCCTGTGCTCCGGGCGCAACCCCTGGACCAAGGGAAATTCATCAAGGATGGATGCTGTCACTCGCATCCCACCTGCCCTGTGCCAGGTACTGCTCTGAGAGGCTTGTTATAAGTCCTGGCTCACTCAGCGTCACCCTTGTGGCGCCCTCTGGAAGAGGGCACTAAGATTCCCTTATCCTCGCTTTAGGGGGGCGGGGCGGGGCGGGGAAGCTGAGGACGGGATGGGGCATCTTGCCCATGATTACACCCCCCACCCCCGCCGTGGTTCTCCACGTGTGGTCCTTGGACCAGCAGCATCACCTGGGGACTTGCTGGAAATGCAGATTCTCTGGCCCCACCTCAGACCTGTCGCACCTGAAGCTCTGAGGTGGGCCCGGCGCTCTGGCTTAACCTGCCCTCCAGGTGATTCTGATGCTCACCGGAATTCGAGGGCCACCGGCTTCAGCCCTCACTACTCACATGAGCATCACCTGGGAGCTCGTTAGAAGTGTAGACGCTCAGGCCCCTCCCCAGGTGACTGAGCCAGACCTGCGTTTTTAACAAGATCCCCAGGCGGTTTGTGGAAACACCGGTTCTCAGACTTGGCTCATATCGGAACCGCTTGAGGAGTTTCCAGTTCCTGGCCTGGCCGCTGCCTGGCATCAGGACCCACAGAGCTCCCTGGTGACTACTGTGTAGGCAAGGTGAAAGCCACCAGCTTCAGTGGCAGGAGAGCACTGGCTGCCACACTGAACAGAAGCCTGGAGGGGCTGAAGGCAGGGTTGGCTCGGTAGTGACCAGGCCCGCGGATCGCTGTTTCTGGAATTCTCTAGGCCGCTGGCTCTTCACAGGTGATGCCGCCTCCTCCCCACCCAGGAGGCATCTGGGGATGTTTCTGATTATCACAAGGTCTCTAACCAGCTCCTGGCCAGTCAAGGGAAGAGGCCTGAGTAGGCAGCTACTCGACTCCATTGACTGATCCAATCAATCTCAAAATAAAATTAAGGTCACTGGATTGAAGTTGACCTTGGGTGTCATCTGATCTGAAACCTAGACTCACCTTCCCTAACCCTACTCCCCCCAGCCCTTTGAAATGACAGCAACGATGATTTTTATTTGCTTTGTCCGTAGGCTTGATAGGAGCTCCCAAAAGAGAGACATGGCTACAGCTCAGAGCCGAGCTGGAAGCTCTGACGGACCTCTGGCTGACCCACTCCCTGAAGGCACTAAACCTCATCAATTCGCGGTAGGTGGGAGCCCCCGTTTTCCTTTGCGCCACTGAACTTTCTCCCATTCAAGGGTGGCAGCCCCTCCATTTCCACACTTGGGAGAACTGGACCCCCCAATTCTCCCCTGCACACCTTCCAGACATTTGATAAAGCTAGGGTGTACAGGCACCATGGACACCTTGTCCCTCAGATGTGCAGGTAGTTGCAGAGACTGATCGGGGGCCAGCAGAGCTAAAGACCTTTGTACGTAGGTCTGTTGTCCCAACCGCTCTTGCCCACGACACCCTCCAGCACAGGACATCACCCTGTGAAAACCATTTTATAGGATCACGCAGATCATCTGGCGGGCTCTTAGTGAGGTCAGGAGGGCCCAGTCTCATTCTAGACCTCCCACTAAATTGCCTCTTGCTCTTAAATAAGATCACCTGGGCCAGAGAACAAATTACTCCCCTGCAGCATCAGAATTCTTGTGACCCAACAGATGAATGGTCACAAAATGGCAGCTCATGAGCTGAATCCATCCTGCTGATGTGTTTTGTTTGATACACACTTTATCCCAAAGACTGGGAAAGTGACTCCATAGCTGCAGGTTTCAAGGATCTTGGAAAACGTCAGAACTGGCATGTGCTCTGCAGTTTACCCCAGTCCTCACCTCTCCCTGTTGTCCTACACGTGTTCCATGTCACTCATGCACATTGCCAATACGTCCCTGCAGCTACTTTAGTGTGTGGCCCTTGCACTAAATTTTAAAAAAATATTTTTGGCTGCGTTGGGTCTTCGTTGCTGTGCACGGGCTTTCTCTAATTGTGGTGAGCGGGGGCTACTCTTTGATGTGGTGTCCGGGCTTCTTGTGATGGCTTCTTGTTGCAGAGCGCAGGCTTCAGTAGTTGTGGCTCACGGGCTCTAGAGTACAGGCTCAGTAGTTGTGGTGCATGGGCTTAGTTGCTCCGTGGCATGTGGGATCCTCCTGGACCGGGGCTCGAACCCATGGCCCCTGCATTGGCAGGAGGATTCTTAACCACTGAGCCATCAGGGAAGCCCAACATTTTTTT
This sequence comes from Aethalodelphis obliquidens, assembly GCF_003676395.1. Classification (NCBI taxonomy): domain Eukaryota; kingdom Metazoa; phylum Chordata; class Mammalia; order Artiodactyla; family Delphinidae; genus Aethalodelphis; species Aethalodelphis obliquidens. The sequence continues at coordinate 554,833 of NW_020837986.1, read as the reverse complement.
TTTAAGTTTTTATTGAATTTGTTACAATATTGCTTCTGTTTTACTTTTTTTGGGTTTTTCGGCCACGAGGCATGTGGGGTCTTACCTCCCTGACCAGGGATCGATCCCACACCCCCTGCACTGGAAGGTGAAGTCTTAACCACTGGACCTCCAGGGAAGTCCCTAACATTTGCTTTTTAAATAGGAAAACTATTACACTTGTGTTAGATTTCAATGTGTCAGGCAGCTTCAGGCTTAAAAGAGAGGAATAGCTGGAGGATCCTTGGGCTCTAGCCTCACCTGCAGACGACTTAGCCAGAGCCTCCAAACCCCACCAGCATTCCCACCGACTCCAGGCTCAGCTGCGGGGGTAGGAGGCCTGGCCTTGGGGTACCTTGGAGTTCTGACTCACCATCTCCTTTGCCCTCAGGCCCAATTGTGTCAACGTGCTGGTCACCACCACTCAACTAATTCCTGCCCTGGCCAAAGTCCTGCTGTATGGCCTGGGCTCCGTGTTTCCTATTGAGAACATCTACAGTGCAACGAAGACAGGTAGGGGAGCCCAGACCTCAGAGGGGCACGGGGAGGGGGGGTAAGGTCAGCTTTGCCTGCCAGGTTTGGAAAGTTTAAGGAAAACGACACTAGGGAAGTTAAAGAGCTTGTCCATGGGCATGGACAAATCTCCCCCCAAACAACCCTCATAGACCCAAAGAAAACAAGAATGCCAGTTTCTCTGCTTCTAGAGAACTTGGTTAGGATTGCAGTTTTCCAAAGTGTATTAGTTAGGACAGCTGCAAAGCTGCTGTAGCACATACACCCCACATACAACGGCTTAATTACATCAGGGCCAAAGCTTATTTCTCCCTCAGATGTCAAGAGACCAGAGGTGAGTGATCCAGGCTGATGGGGTGACTGTGTCCTCATACTCACCCAGGAGGCCATGTTCTTCCCGTTTTAGTTTTCTAAAACTTCTTCCCGTTTTTAGTTTTCTGTAATTTTATCCTCATGTACATGGTCAAATCAGATTCTGCCATATTGTCATTCCAGCTTATGAGAAGGGGGAAAACAGGAAGGAGTAATGGGCGTCCATTATTGTAAAGCCAAGACTCAGAGGTGCATGTTACTTCTACTCACTTCCTATTAACCCAGCTTAGTCACATGGCCACAACTAATTGCAAGGGAAGCTGGGAAATGTAGTCCATAGCTAAGTGACTGTGAGCCCAGGTAAAACTCATGAAAGTCCATTACTAAGGAAGCAGAGGAAGACAGTTCCCCCTGCCCCAGGATGGTACACAAGGTGGTTTTAATTTAACTAATTTTAATTAGTTAATTATGGCCATTAACTAACCTAACCTTGAACCACAGAGAAAACTATTGTTTTTTTAATACTCTTTCAAAGATATGGTCTCAATTTCGTGTTATCTTGCTTTACCACCTCTTGAATACTTGCTAATCTCCTTTATTAACAAAGAAAACAAGCCTTAGGCTTAGAACTTTCATCAGATAAGAGAATTCAAAATAACTACAAATTAACAGCATCGTTTGTCATCAGGGTAAGTAAGACTGATTTTTCTTGTGGGGGAGGAGGCTGATTTTTTTTTTTCTTGTATCACCTAAACGTATAATAATACAAAGCCTAGTTGTTTTTAATTAGAAATGTTTACCTGTTTTTTTTTTCTGGAGCAAGAGCAAATGTATGTACTTTGGAAGCATTTTCTTAGAGCAGTTTTTGCCTTTACTGAAGTTCTAGACCAGAGATACTGCTCAACAAACATCCTTCAGTGCTCAGGGCAGCAAAGAATTTAGCCAGCCCAAAATGTCCGTAACACCGAGGCCAAGAAATCCTGCTGGGGCGGTGAAGCACCGAGCCTGCTCTGTGCCGGCATCTGCTGAGTGACAGCTGTTCTGTTCAGGGCTCTTCTCATTATCATGATGGTCACTAAACTTGCTGAAACAGGATGAGCTAAGACCTGAATTTAGTGTTCCTGGATTGATGCTGCTGCCCAGCCACTGGGAAGAAGGAAAATACAAAAAGGTGGTCGTCTACGGGGAGCAAGAAAACAACGAACAGCCGAGTCGCACGAGGGCCACTCTGTCGCCAGGCTGCCCCCCCTCGGACACGTGAATCCTGGCACCTCTGCTTCCTACACTAACTCTGGGGATCCTGGGCCGATCATGTCCAGGGCACCTCTCAGACCCTCGTGTCCTTATCTGTATAATGGGCCCATCACTCCTACACCGGACAGCCGCATAGACGCCAGGGCTTGTTTCAGACCCCTGCCCTGCCTCTCCTGCTGTGTCACCGTGGGCAAGCCACTTAACCTCTCTGTGCCTCTGCACTGTCGTCCATCACATGGGGATGGGGACGGTGACGCCTCGAAGTTTGCTTGAGGATGAAATGATTAATACCTGGTCCTTAAGGAGACCTTTGTAAGAAGGCTGTACAAAGTGAACTCTTGATGAGCGGTTATTAGTCACCTCAGTCCTGGGTCCTCACCGAGTGTCTTTCCTTCGTCCGTGTGTGCAGGGAAGGAGAGCTGCTTTGAGAGGATAATGCAGAGATTCGGCAGAAAAGCCGTCTACATCGTGATTGGCGATGGCGTGGAAGAGGAGCAGGGGGCGAAAAAGGTATATTCTCTCCGTCCGTCTCTCCGGCTGCTCTTTCCTCCTCTCTTGAGCCTGTCTCCTTCCCAGGCTCTTTGCTCGCCCGTCCCCTGCCATTTGGAAATTGCAGAAGCATCCTGAGTAATTTCCTGCGAATCCCCCTCCGGGCCTTTGGCTGCCACCCCGGTAGCCCTGCATTGTTTCTGGGACAACTGCTCGGGAGCCCAGAGACCCTCTGTCAGGGCAGGCTGGCCGGGGGGCTGGTGCCTGTGTGTGTGTTTTATTTAATGCTTACTGATCATATGTTCCAGGAACGCTTCCCAGTTAATAAAGACAGCATTAAGCTAATGAAAAAGAAAATCCTGCATTTGTGATCTCAGGCCCATGAGGAGAGGGGCAGGGGGCTTCTGGTGGCCACAGCTCTGTTCCAAAGCCCTGGATCTGGACCTGTCAACAGCATCCCAGAGAGCCTGCCACTCCCCACCCGGAGGGGCCTGGGAAGCAGATGGTTAATGTCACAGAGCGTAATTTGGTTTCCCCCTTCCCGCCCCAGAAACAGATTCAAAAGAAATGCAGAAATGTGTAGGGGTCTCAGCGGATGGAACTCATGAGAAGACGGAGGGCCCCGCGAGAGGGGTGCTTAGAAGGCTTTGCATCTACTGTTCCATCCACCTGGAAGGCTCCTCCGCTTTCCCAGCTCTCCCGGACTCATCCTTTCCGCCTCAGCAACACTTGCACCAGCTCCCACTCCAGCTCAGTCAGGCCTGCCTGCGACTCCCTCCCCCGCTGTCCCTAGTCCTTCTCCAGGGCGTTATCCCCTCCTGTCATGAGAGAATTACCTGTGTGCTTGGTGGCATAGTCACCGACTCTCCAGCTGGTGTGTAAGCTCCATTAGCTGAGCACCTACTGTGTGCCAGCTACTGTTGCAGGCGCTGGGCGTCCTGCAGTGAGCAGAACACACAGGGCTCTCACCCCTCCCTCAGCTCACAGCCTGGGGACGATCAATCGACCCCTAAGTGTAACACGCGTGTCAGATGATGACCAGAGCTTTGGCGAAAACGGGAGGAGGAGAGCGAGTGAGCCAAGTGAGTATCAGAGGGAGGGAGTTCGCGGAGAGGAGCCAAGAAGCTGAGAGGTCGGAAGGCTAGAGCGTCCTGCAGGGAGCTGGCATGGCTGCCGGCTGCGCGATGCACCAGGCGAGTGGGGAGGGGCAGGAGGTGCAGTCAGGGAGGTGCCTGGGGCCTTCGCAGGGACTTCAGCCTTGACCCTGAGCACTTCTTTTTAAAGCATATTTCTTAAACTTTAAAAATGAACTGATTCAGAGGAAAAAATATTAAGTAAATAATAGGGGTGATACACCAGGATATGATCAAAACATTAAGTAAATAATAGGGGTGATACACCAGGATATGACCAAAACAGTAGCGCGAATCATCACGTGAATCCAGGACCAATGTGCCAGGTCAAGAGCGTGGGCTCTGGTGAGACTACTTGAAGCCCACTGCCAGGATGGAAGGGGGATTCTAGAGCCCCTCTTCCAAGTTCAGATCTAATAGAAAAAAACCTCTGCCCTAAGCACGTGACAGCGATCAAAATAAACTTTGCTTCTATCAACGTTGGGCTGAGACCCCACTTAGGCCCATGGCCGCGGGCACCCCCGCACATGCCCTCCGGTTCTCACCTGGAGAATGACAGGGACATCCGGAGCAGTGGCTGCCGTTCACCCACCTTCTCACCAAAGGACGTTTCTTAGGGCGGCGTAGCAGATGTTTTGAAATGACCGTTTACTCTCCTGAAATGAAATACTAATGGATAATAAAACCTCCTTATAACCGTAATGTCCAGGAGATCAACATCTGATGATACATCAAAGAGAAATAAGGGAAAGTCATTTATACTCACAGTAACGTGTGCTTCAGTATGTGAACATCTGAGCACAAGATCTCACACCCAAACGTACCGTCACTGAGGATGTGAGCCGACACACACAGGGGGACACAGGTGTGCGGTCTTGGCCATTCACAAAGCCAGCGAGGTGCCGCGGCTGTCACGTGACTGCTCCAGCCTGCGAAGCAACCCACGGAAAGGTTCTGAATAAAACAGACTTCCCCAGTTGACACGGTAATTGCAGCCCTGGGGAAGTTGGGGTTTATTAAAAGCATGAGAAAAATGCTCTATTTATATGTGACAAGTAAAGTGGAGTTAAGGGTCTACACTCAGGTTATTAAGAACGGGTTTGTGCTTAAATATCTGGCAGGACATCTGAAAGTCATTCAGGTGGAAGGTGTGTGGGATGAGGCAGGAGAGCTGCCCCCACCTGCAGTGCCCCCAAATCAGGACGACAGTCAAAAATCACACCCCTAGAAATTGCCAAGTCACCCCCTAACGGGCAGGCTTCTCCTTTGAGACCTGCCGGTCTGGGGTCGCCCTCGCCTAGGGGGCGCTGATGGACGTGCCTCCTTAAGTTCCGTGTCCCGGGCGCCTCCCTCACCTCACCCTACAGCCACCCTGCTTTCACAGAAACAGGTGACCAGGGGAGCGCATTTTGCTCTAAATCCTAGTTCTGCCATTGTTGCCTGTGTGGCCTTCAGCAGATGGCAACGGTCTCTGAGCTGCCTTTTTAATCTGTCACACTTGCCGAGAACAGGCGCGTGGGGCCCAGCAGAGAAACCATGCGTAGTTAGCCCTCAATAGCCTGAAGCTGTGTGAGTACTACTCCCCAGGGCCAGGGGAGGGGAGAAAGCTAAATCCACCTTCAGAAATTCAGGGGTTCCCTCTCCTGGGGAGCCAGCAGAAAAAGAAAACAAGAATGCCAGTTTTCACATAACATGAAAACTCACCGAAATCTCGTTTGCTCAAAGTCCACAGGAGAAGCACGCTGCTAAGACCCGCTGAGGATGTGGATGGGGTGGGCTCCAGCGGGGCCAGGGCTGCCCAGGTTCTGTGGAGTTTGCATTGCCAGAGATGCCAGACAGCAGCTTAAACAGGGGAGAGATTTCTTCGTCTCTCATTAGCTGCCCAGACAGCTGGGACAGCACCAGGGACCCGGGCCCCTTCTGTCTTGTTGCTCTGCCAGTCCCAGTACTGCTCTTTCCACAAAGTCCAAGACGGCTCCTCACCACGCCCACGTCTGCACTCCAGCCACCAGGAAGAAAAAGGGGAAGGACTCCTCTTCCCTTTAAGAGCACAGCTGATATAGGTCAACATCACTGCTTCTCAGACCCCATTGGCCAGATGTGAGTCACATGATCTCACCTTGCCACAAAGGTAGCTGGGAGATGTACCCCTTATTCTCAGCCACCAAGTTCCTAGCAAAAGAAAAAAAAAAGCGTTTTCTGAGAGAAAGGGAAGAAAGGATGTTGGGAGCCACCTGGCAGCCTCCATCCCAGCTGGCATGTGGCAGGGCGGTAACTGGCACCCTACTTAACCCCGGGCCTTAATCACTACTCTTTATTACCGACATCATCATTTTATTTAATCCTCCAACCCCCTCCCCCTGCGAAGTGGGTACCATCCCACTTCATTTTATACGGAACATGTCTGAGACTCAGGTTAATTAATTTACCTACGGTCACACAGCTGGTACATGAAAACTGCTGTGTGTTTTGCTCCAAACGCCTGGCAGGAAGGAGGTGGACTCAGGAGTTTCAAACACTGTCAGTCTGCACCCCTGACCCGGTCAGAAGAGAGTGGAGTCCACCAAAGAAGACTGGGACACACGCCCCGTGCACCAAGCTCCCCTAAAAACCCCCGCAGTGTCTGAAGCAGCAGCCCCAGCCCGTTAGTGAGAAACCCTGTGCACCAGCAGCTCTCCCGGCCTGAGGGATGGCACTCATTAGCCCAGGCCACTGGCCACCTGAGCAGCATGAAATACGGCGACAGGACGAGGGGCTTCAGCTGCTTAAGCTGATGGTGTTGTTCATATCTCCATGCTAGTGGGTCATTTGTCTCCCCGTCTCCAGAAGTGATAAATCTACCCATGCTCTGGAGCCACCAGGCCTGGGAGGGAGACGGCTGAGATAGTCTCTTCCCCTTTGCTCATTTCCTCCCAGAGAAAATGAATTACACTCTTTAAAGAGGGACTGGATTGGCCAGGTGGCAGCCAGCATCCATCTCTGCAGAGAATGAAAGGCTTGGCCGGGGTGAGGGGAGGGTGGGGAAACTGAAAGGCATTAAAGAGATGGCGTCTGTTGCCCATGATGGATAGTCTTCTGCTTCCTCTGGGCAAAAGAGAAAAAGGTGTGTCCATGGAGGGCTTTGCTTGAGAAACTCACCTTCCCGCCTTTCCTCCCTCCCTTCTTTTCATTCCTTCCACGAATATTTATTAAGCGCCCACTGTGTGCCAGGAGCCATGCAAGGCAGCAGTGAATATGACATTTCAAGCTCAAACCCTCCTCAAGGCCTTTGCACTTGCTGTCTTCTACCTCAACTACCTCCCCACACGTTTGCATGGCTCCCTCCTTCGTGTTCTCTGGGTCCTGCTTAAATGTTACCCCCCTAGAGAGGCCTTCCCTGACCCAACTATCAAAAGTGCAGAGCCCCCAGAGGCAGGAAAGGGTCATTGTGCTCCTGGAACCAAAAGGACACCTGTATAGTTTCTACCCTGTGGGCACTGAACCTCAAGGGGCAGCAGAACGACCACAAGAACTTGGGGCAGCCATATGTTCCTCAAGCACCCTCTGTTCACTCAGTAAATAATTGAAGGTCAGTGGCTGTCAAGGAGGCTCAGTATCTTGTAGCTGCAGGTAGCAGAGAACCTATGTAATGAAAACTTAAACACTTGCTCACCTAACAAGATTAGAAGTAGGAACTAACACAATATTGTAAAACAACTATACTCCAATTTAAAAACAAAAGATTACAAGTAGGCGTATCCTAGGTTGTTTCCGTGGGTCTGAAAATTCACCAAGCATCCCTTCCATCATTTTGCTCTAAGTTTCTAACCATCTTTGGCATTTTCTTTTCTGATATTTTGCCTCATGATCCCAAAACAGCTGCCACAGCCCCAGACATCACATACTTATATGTCAGCATCCAAATAAAAAGGGCAAGTAAGGAGGAAGGAGTTCTCCTCAGGTGCCTCTCTCTCTAATCATGGAGGAAAACCTTTCCCAGAAGCCCCCAGCCAACTTCCTCATTGGCTTCAGCGGGTCACAAGTCAGAAGGATACAGGACAAACCCCTGGTAAACAAGGCTAGGGTTGTCATCGCTTGCTTAGACAATCATAACTCATCCCCTACCTCTTGGGCACGGCGCTGCCAAATTCAGGGTTCTGGAAGTAGGAAGAAGGGAGGATGGCTGTTGGACAGGCAACAACTTTAGTCGACGGTCACATTTTCCTGTGATAAACAGGCAGTCAAGTTTTCTCTCTGGAGTCAGACAGACCTCTCTGTGCCTCAGTCTCCTCATCTGTAATATAAGATACACACAGTATACAGAAGTATTATCCCCATTTTACAGACAAGCACCAAAGTAAATTATTTAAGATCACCCAGCTAATGGTGGCAGAACAGAGCTTTGCAAAGGGCACTGAAACATTTAACCCTCACGCTATGGAAGTATCAATATTTTGCAAATTTTGTCTCCACATGAGTGATTTCTTTCCATAATCAGCATAACAGTTCTTTTACACCAATTACAACTTTTGCTGTATCTGCATGCTGCCTGCATGGTTACCTACTTAATGTTTCCCTTTCAATGGATGCACTTATGTTTAAAATTGAAAACTTGATAGCATGACAATAACAGAGCAAGCATCACCTGCTGTAAAGAAAAGGAAAAGATAAAAACGACTCTCTGGGACCAGCCCTATCTGTTCAAATGGAGATTAGTGAGAGTTAGGGAGGGGTTGAAGACACAGTAGCATCTAGTCGAGATTTTCTATCTTTAGTAGCAGGATTGAGAGCACATTTTTAAAACGGAATAGCTTTCTCGCTGTGTGATTTAATTCCATGTCAGCATGCCGCCTAAGACCAGGCTGGTCCCAACAGAGGAGGGAGGGTCAAACAGTCCACATGGCGGACAGTGCAGGATAAGCCAATCAGGATTGGCTCAGGCGGGGTGGGAGAATTGGGAGATTGGGATTGCCATATATACACTACTATGTATAAAATATCAATAGATAACTAATGAGAACCTACTGTACAGCACAGGGAACTCTACTCAGTGCTCTGTGGTGACCTAAATGGGAAGGAAGAAGGGGGTTATACGTATACGTATAGCTGATTCACTTTGCTGTACAGCAGAAACTAACACATTGTAAAGCAACTATACCTCAATCAAAATTAATTTAAAATAAGTAAATAATTTTAAAAAAAAAAACAGACTCAGAAGGAATAGAAAGCATGCCTGGCCACGCAGGGGTCCACCAACGATGTTCTGTGCTCCCGGTTTGGAAAATGCCCACATGCTACAGTGACTCAGTGTGATTTCTCCTAAGGTTCTAACCATGGGCGTGGGATCCAGGGGGGCTGTGGGAAGCACCGCGCAGAGCCGTAACCGTGTGGCTGGTGTTCTGTGTTCCAGCACAACATGCCTTTCTGGCGGATATCCTGCCACGCGGACTTGGAGGCGCTGAGGCACGCCCTGGAGCTGGAGTATTTATAGCAGAACCCGCAGCCTCGCCACCTGCCATCAGAGAGGCAGCCCACCCGCCCAGGCCCTCGGTTTTCCCCACCTCCCCTGCCAGATGCAGGGTCCCTCCCGCCAAGAGGACGTGTCCGGTGACCATCTCAGAAGCTGTCCTTTCAGTCCCAACGCGGGTCCAGAGGAACAAAGTACCCAGCAGTGGCTTTGGAATATTTAACTTTGGGGAAAAGGGCTGGCTCGGAGTCCAGGCTTTTCTGCAAGACTCACAAGCAAGGAATTCCTGATTTGGGGGAGGGCTGGCGATGAGGAGGGGACAGGCTCTTTTTTTTTCTCCACTTTAATTTATGGACTAATCTCATTACTCTGGTATTACGCTCTTGTACCTGTGTTGTTGGTTTTTGTTTTCTCAGCTGGCATGTGGGGCAGTGCACAGCTCTAATTTAAGCCTCTCTGCTCTGAGTTGTGCTTTGAGGGGACAATCATTCTTTGAACAGAGGGAGGCGATTTGGGGCTGTGGGGAAGACTATTGCTTATTTTTGTTTTTAAGGACGTAACCTGATGTCGTGTGGACAGTGCACGTGCCTTATGCTGCCATCTTGTTTTCTAGGAAGAGGGGACCCTGGGGAGGAGGCAGTACTTTGTGACGGAAAAAGGCATTAAATAAAACCACGTTTACATTTTGAAGTGGGGTAGAGTGTCACTACTTTATTACTGCTTTGGAGGCTTCTGAATTTGTTGGTGTTTTCCAGAACCTTTTCAGTTACGGAAGTATAAAATCCGACTCAAACTGCCTTAAGCCAAAGAAAAAAGCAAATCATCTCCAGGAACTTTGGGTAATAACTGTCTTCAGCCATAGCTGGGTCCAGGTGATCGAGTGACTTTCTCCTGTGCAGTTTTACTTCTCGGGCAGGCTCTTCCCTGTGTGGCAAAGGCAGCTCCAAGAATCTTTCGGTAAAACCATACCAGCAGAAAGAGAGCACTTTCTGCACAGGGGCTCTAGCGAAAGCCCCAAGGTTGTGTCAAACCTGAGTCGTGAGCTGCCCATGGAGCTGGATAGGGTTCAATCTCTCATGAGCAGAAAGCTGGGGAGAGCTTGTCTCCCAAAGGAGGAATCAGCGAGCTACTCCTAAAAGAACTGGGGAAAATGGGGGTTGGGATGGAAACTAGAACTGACTTCCATGCCATGGGTAGGACTTTATTTTCCAGCGGATGAGCCCAGGATCCGGTGTAGGGAACAGGGAGGGACATCTGGAGAAGTCCCAAGGACATCTTCAGCTCTGTTGCTGCCCACAGAGTTCCAAGCAGGGCCTCGATCCATTTGATTGGATGCTAAGCCTAACTATAGGCTTCTCCCTCTATTCATGCTGGTGAAATCCAGGGTCACCAGCTGGCTGGCATCCATGTCAGCGGATGACTGGAGTCTCAGAGCTAGAATCTGATAGATGGAAAGTCATCACCAAGGGTGAGACAGACTCCCTGGCGAGGCTCTGAGCTCCCTGGGGGCAGGCGCTGTTGGTTTCGTCTCTGTATTTCCCCAAACCAAGCACGAGTGTCATCCTTGGAATCAGTCTACAGAGTGGATACTGACATAAATTGGAATCCCATTACAGATGACGTGGAAGGAAGGATGAAAGTATAATTGGAATCATAGTTAGGTAACTGGGTGAATGGATACTTGTAAAAATGGCTGAATAGATGTCTAAACGGGTGGGTAGATGGACGGCTGGTTAGATGACTGGGTGCTTGAGTGATCTGAAGGTGGATGTTTAGCAAGGTGACTGGAGAACGGATGGATAAATGGATGGATAATTGTGGGGATGACTAGACGGATAGCTATATAGATTATGAGTGGACGGATGACTGAATTGAAGACTGAATGGTCGTATGGTGAGATGAATGGATAGATAGTTGACGGATGAGTGAATGGTTGCATGGCTTTATGGAAAGATGTATAGATGGTTAAGAGGGTGAGCGAGTGGCTAAATGAATGAATGGATGTTTGAATGAGTAGTTGGATGGAACGACTGATGGTTGATGGGTGATTGACAGTAATACTGTGATGGCTGGATATGTGGGCGCAAGAATGATGCAACAGTTAAATGGATGGATGGTTAAATGGAGGTAAAGAATCCCTAGAGTTAGTTGCCTAGAACATGTGGGTCAGCCTCACTATTACTTGCCTACTTAGATTTTCTGTAATGAGTGGAGGAGTTTTACTGGATGAATTGACTTCTGGCTGGAGTAGAGAAAGGGACTGGAGCAGAACCTCCCAGGGAGTCAGCCATGTGAACGCTCCTGGATCCTCCCTGTCTCCCCATTGTTTGGTACCCCTGCTACTCAGGCACCCACTTGTAATCATGCGCTATCCAGGCCTCCCTTTCCGCCACCATCAAAACCTGCTGTCAGAAAAAATTCTGTTTAGGGAGATTGGTTCAAGATGGCAGAGTAGAAGGACGTGCTCTCACGCCCTCTTGCAAGAACACCAGAATCACAACTAATTGCTGAACAATCATCAACAGGAAGACACTGGAACTCACCAAAAAAAGATACCCCACATCCAAAGACAAAGGAGAAGCCACAGTGAGATGGCAGGAGGGGTGCAATCACAATAAAATCAAATCCCATAACTGCTGGGTGGGTGACTCACAAACTGGAGAACACTTATACCACAGAAGTCCACCCACTAGAATGAAGGTTCTGAGCCCCACGTCAGGCTTCACAACTTGGGGGTCCGGCAGCAGGAGGAGGAATTCCTAGAGAATCAGACTTAGAAGGCTAGCAGGATTTGATTGCAGGACTTTGACAGGACTGGGGGAAACAGAGACTCCACTCATGGAGGGCACACACAAAGTAATGTGCGCATCGGGACCCAGGGGAAGAAGTGACCACATAGGAGACTGAACCAGACCTACCTGCTGGTGTTGGAGGGTCTCCTGCAGAGGCAGGAGGTGGCTGTGTCTCACCATGAGGACAAGGACACTAGCAGCAGAAGTTCTGGTAATAATCCTTGCCATGAGCCCTCCCAGAGTCCACCATCAGCCCCACCAAAGAGCCCAGGTAGGCTCCAGTGCTGGGTCGCCTCAGGCCAAACAACCAACAGGGAGGGGACTCAGCCCCACCCATCTGCAGACAAGCAGATTAAAGTTTTACTGAGCTCTGCCCACCAGAGCAAGAGCCAGCTCTACCCACCACCAGTCCCTCCCATCAGAAAACTTGCACAAGCCTCTTAGATAGCCTCATCCACCAGAGGACAGACAACAGAAGCAAGAAGAACTACAACCCTGCAGCCTGTGGAACAAAAGCCACATTCACAGAAAGATAGACAAGATGAAAAGGCAGAGGGCTATGTACCAGATGAAGGAACAAGATAAAACCACAGAAAAACCACCAAACGAAGTGGAAATAGGCAACCTTCCAGAAAAAGAATTCAGAATAATGATAGTGAAGATGATCCAGGACCTCGGAAAAAGAATGGAGGCAAAGATTGAGAAAGATTGAGAAGATGCAAGACCTAGAAGAATTAAAGAACAAACAAACAGAGATGAACAATACAATAACTGAAATGAAAAATACACTAGAAGGAATCAATAGCAGAATAACTGAGGCAGAAGAACGGATAAGTGACCCAGAAGACAGAATGGTGGAATTCACTGCTGTGGAACAGAATAAAGAAAAAAGAATGAAAAGAAACGAAGACAGCCTAAGAGACCTCTGGGACAACATTAAACGTAACAACATTCGCATCATAGGGGCCCCAGAAGGAGAAGAGAGAGAGAAAGGACCCGAGACAATATTTGAAGAGATTATAGTCGAAAACTTCCCAAACATGGGAAAGGAAACAGCCACCCAAGTCCAGGAAGCGCAAAGAGTCCCATACAGGATAAACCAAAGGAGAAACACGCCAAGACACATAGTCATCAAATTGGCAAAAATTAAAGACAAAGAAAAATTACTGAAAGCAGCAAGGGAAAAATGACAAATAACATACAAGGGAGCTCCCATAAGGTTAACAGCTGATTTCTCAGCAGAAACTCTACAAGCCAGAAGGGAGTGGCATGACATATTTAAAGCGATGAAAGGGAAGAACCTACAACCAAGATTACTCTATCCAGCAAGGATCTCATTCAGATTCGACGTAGAAATCAAAAGCTTTACAGACAAGCAAAACCTAAGAGAATTCAGCACCACCAAACCAGCTCTACAACAAATGCTAAAGGAACTTCTCTAAGTGGGAAACACAAGAAAAGGACCTACAAAAACATACCCAAAACAATTAAGAAAATGGTAATAGGAACATACACATAGATAATTACCTTAAACATGAATGGATTAAATGCTCCAACCAAAAGACACAGGCTCGCTGAATGGATACAAAATCAAGACCCATATATATGCTGTCTACAAGAGACCCACTTCAGACCTAGGGACACATACAGACTGAAAGTGAGGGGATGGAAAAAGATATTCCATGCAAATGGAAATCCAAAGAAAGCTGGAGGAGCAATACTCATATCAGATAAAATAGATTTTAAAATAAAGAATGTTAGAAGAGAAATGGAAGGACACTACATAATGATCATGGGATCAATCCAAAAAGAAGATATAACAATTATAAATATATATGCTCCCAACAAAGGAGCACCTCAATACATAAGGCAACTGCTAACAGCTACAAAAGAGGAAATTGACAGTTACACAATAATAGTGGGGACGTTTAACACCTCACTTACACCAATGGACACATCATCCAAACAGAAAATTACTAAGGAAACACAAGCTTTAAATGACACAATAGGGCTTCCCTGGTGGCGCAGTGGTTGAGAGTCTGCCTGCCGATGCAGGGGACATGGGTTCGTGCCCCAGTCTGGGAAGATCCCACATGCCGCGGAGCAGCTGGGCCTGTAAGCCATGGCTGCTGAGCTTGCGCATCCGGAGCCTGTGTTCCGCAACGGGAGAGGCCACAACAGTGAGGGGCCCACGTACCGCAAAAAAAATGACATAATACGCCAGATAGATTTAATTGATATTTAGAGGACATTCCATTCAAAAACAGCAGATTACACTTTCTTATCAAGTGCACATGGAACATTCTCCAGGATAGATCACATCTTGGGTCACAAATCAAGCCTCAGTATATTTTAGAAAATTGAAATCATATCAAGCATCTTTTCTGACCACAACGCTGTGAGATTAGAAATCAGTTACAGGGAAAAAAACATAAGAAGCACAAACACATGAAGGCTAAACAATACGTTACTAAATAACCAAGAGATCACTGAAGAAATCAAAGAGGAAATCAAAAAATACTTAGAGACAAATGACAATGAAAACACAACGATCCAAAACCTATGGGATGCAGCAAAAGCAGTTCTAAGAGGGAAGTTTATAGCTCTACAAGCCTACATCAAGAAACAAGAAAAACCTCAAACAAACAATCTAAACTTACACCTAAAGGAACTAGAGAAAGAAGAACGAACAAAACCCAAAGTTAGAAGAAGGAAAGAAATCATAAAGAGCAGAGCAGAAATAAATGAAATAGAAACAAAGAAAACAATAGCAAAGATCAATAAAACTAAAAGCTGGTTTTTTGAGAAGATAAACAAAATTGATAAACCATTAGACAGACTCATCACGAAAAAGAGGGAGAGGACTCAAATCAGTAAAATTTGAAATGAAAAAGGAGAAGTTGCAACAGACACCACAGAAATACAAAGCATCCTAAGAGACTACTACAAGCAACTCTATGCCAATAAAATGGACAACCTGGAAGAAACGGACAAATTCTTACAAAGGTATAACCTTACAAGACTGAACCAAAAAGAAATAGAAAATATGAATAGACCAATCACAAGTGATGAAATTGAAGCTGTGACTAAAAATCTTCCAACAAACAAAAGTCTAGGACCAGATGGCTTCACAGGTGAATTCTATCAAACATTTAGAGAAGCGCTAACACCCATCCTTCTCAAAGTCTTCCAAAATATTGCAGAGGAAGGAACACTCCCAAACTCATTCTATGAGGCCACCATCACCCTGATACCAAAACCAGAAAAAGATACCACCAAAAAAGAAAATTACAGACCAATATCACTGATGAAGATAGATGCAAAAATCCTCAATAAAATACTAGCAAACGGAATCCAACAACACATTAAAAGGATCATACACCATGATCAAGTGGGATTTAACCCAGGGATGCAAGGATTCTTCAATATACACAAATCAATCAATGTGATACACCATATTAACAAATTGAAGAATAAAAACCATATGATCATCTTAATAGATGCAGAAAAAGCTTTGGACAAAATTCAACACCCATTTATGATAAAAACTCTCCAGAAAGTGGGCATAGAGGGAACCTACCTCAAAATAATAAAGGCCATATACAACAAACCCACAGCAAACATCATTCTCAATGGTGAAAAACTGAAAGCACTTCCTCTAAGATCAGGAACAAGACTAGGATGTCCACTCTCACCACTATTATTCAACATAGTTTTAGGAGTCCTAGCCACGGCAATCAGAGAAGAAAAAGAAATAAAAGGAATACAAATTGGAAAAGAAGAAGTAAAACTGTCACTGTTTGCAGATGACATGATACTACACATAGAGAATCCTAAAGATGCCACCAGAAAACTACTAGAGCTAATCAATGAATTTGGTAAAGCTGCAGGATACAAAATTCATGCACATAAATTTCTCGCATTCCTATACACTAATGATGAAAAATCTGAAAGAGAAATTAAGGAAACACTCCCATTTACCACTGCAACAAAAAGAATAAAATACCTAGGAATAAACCTACCTAGGGAGACAAAAGACCTGTATGCAGAAAACTATAAGACACTGCACTGATGAAAGAAATTAAAGATGATACAAACAGATGGAGAGATATAACATGTTCTTGGCTTGGAAGAATCAATATTGTGAAAATGACTAAACCACCCAAAGCAATCTACAGATTTAATGCAAGCCCTATCAAATTACCAATGGCATTTTTTACAGAACTAGAACAAAAAATCTTAAAATTTGTATGGAGGCACAAAAGACCCCGAATAGCCAAAGTAGTCTTGAGGGAAAAACACGGAGCTGGAGGAATCAGACTCACTGACTTCAGACTACACTACAAAGCTACAGTAATCAAGACAATATGGTACTGGCACAAAAACAGAGATATAGATCAATGGAACAGGATAGAAAGCCCAGAGATAAACCCACGCAACTATGATCAACTAATCTATGACAAAGGAGGCAAGGATATACAATGGAGAAAAGACAGTGTCTTCAATAAGTGGTGCTGGGAAAACTGAACAGCTACATGTAAAAGAATGAAATTAGAACACTCCCTAACACCATACACAAAAATAAATTCAAAATGGATTAGAGACCTAAATGTAAGACCGGACACTATAAAAGTCTTAGAGGAAAACATAGGAAGAACACTCTGACATAAATCACTGCAAGATCTTTTTTGATCCACCTCCTAGAGTAATGGAAATAAAAACAAAAATAAAGGAATGGGACCTAATGAAACTTAAAAGCTTTTGCACAGCAAACGAAACTACAAACAAGATGAAAAGACAACCCTCAGAATGGGAGAAAATATTTGCAAACGAATCAATGGACAAAGGATTAATGTCCAAAATATATAAACAGCTCATGCAGCTCAATATTAAAAAAAAAAAAACCCAATCCAAAAATGGGCAGAAGACCTAAATAGACACTTCTCCAAAGAAGACATACAGATAGCCAAGAAGCACATGAAAAGCTGCTCAACATCACTAATTATTAGAGAAATGCAAATCAAAACTACAATGAGGTTATCACCTCACACCAGTTAGAAAGGGCATCATCAGAAAATCTACAAACAACAAATGCTGTAGAGGGAGGGTGTGGAGAAAAGGGAACCCTCTTGCACTGTTGGTGGGAATGTAAATTGATACAGCCACTATGGAGAACAGTATGGAGGTTCCTTAAAAAACTAAAAATAGAATTACTCTATGACCCAGCAATCCCACTACTGGGCATATACCCAGAGAAAACCATAATTCAAAAAGACACATGCACCCCAATGTTCACTGCAGCACTACTTACAATAGCCAGGTCATGGAAGCAACCTAAATGCCCATCGACAGATGAATGGATAAAGAAGATGTGGTACATATATACAATGGAATGTTACTCAGCCATAAAAAGGAACCAAATTGAGTCATTTGTACAGACGTGGATGGATCTAGAGACTGTCATACAGAGTGAAGTAAGTCAGAAAGAGAAAAACAAATGTCGTATATTAACGCATATATGTGGAACCTAGAAAAACAGTACAGATGAACCGGTTTGCAGGGCAGAAATTGAGACACAGATGTAGAGAACAAATGTATGGACACCAAGGGGGGAAAGTGGCGGGAGGTTGTGGGGGGATGAATTGGGAGATTGGGATTGACATGTATACACTAATATGTATAAAATCGATAACTAATAAGAACCTGCTGTATAAAAAAATAAAATTCAAAAAAAATTCTGTTTAGAGTTTAATAAAGAGTAAATTACCTATAAAAAAGAAATTTTATTTTAATAGGTTTCCATTCGAGGCACTAAATAGCAGACTCTCAGCCATCCACACAGGAAGAGGCTTGGGGTGAAACAGACCTGCCCCTTAATCCTGAAATTAACTGCCTAGGCGGTCAACTACTTCTCTGTTGTGATGACCAACTGTCAAAGGCTGGTGCTGACAGTCCACAGTCTGCAAGGTGTTTTACTCTGAATTCTAGATGACTCAGAGCTGCCAGTGGGCATGGACAGTGTCTTTCTCAGTCTGTAACAGAGATAGCAATTCATGTATGTTGGATGATGGATGGATGGATGGATGGATGGAAGACAGATGCATGCATGCATGCATGCATGGATAGATGGACAGCTAAGATTCAGTGGTCCCAGGCTGCTTTCCTTCACAGTTTCCCCAGCAGTATCTTGCAGCTCTCTAGAACATTCTTAGAAGTAGAGTAACTGGACTATGGCGTCACTCCCAAAGAAAAACTCTTGGCCTCCCAGAAGTCTGAACATTGACTCCAGAACTTCCTGGCCAGCTCAGCAGGATAGAGAACCAAAGAAGTCTTCAGGTCAACCTCTGGGGCTGAAGGCATTTGCCTGTCAAGGGATTTGGAAGTCAGAGAGCTACCATTGTGATTTTTTCCAATTGCAAAGGACACAAATACAGGGCTTCCCTGGTGGCGCAGCGGTTGAGAGTCCGCCTGCCGATGCAGGGGACACGGGTTCGTGCCCCGGTCCGGGAGGATCCCACATGCCGCGGAGCGGCTGGGCCCGTGAGCCATGGCCGCTGAGCCTGCTCATCCGGAGCCTGTGCTCCGCAACGGGAGAGGCCACAACAGTGAGAGGCCCGCGTACCACGAAAAAAAAAAAAAGGACACAAATACAATCAAAGGAGCTTAAAAAACAGAAGTCTTTGGCTTACTTGACTGAAAGGTTCAGGAATGTGTGATCTCAGATCCCATCACCACCACCACCCCAAATGCAGAATTCGAGATGTCTTTAAATTTTTTTTAATTTGGTCTCTTTCTCTCTATCCCTGGATTCTGTTTCCTCTAATTTGGCTTCATTTGTAGGCAATAATCCATATGCTTGGAACAGAAGCTGTGGCAGGAATGATTCAACAAAGATTCCATTGATAAAGTATTGCTTAATTCTTAAAAGGATAACTTTAGGAAAGATAGGTTAAATTTATTATGTGAGTTTAAAATGTCCTTATGGTTTAAATATTTTGAGTTGGTTCCTCCTTAGTTACTTACAGCCAAAAGCATCTCAACTTTATATAGCACACAGTAAATAATGTTATTAGTAAGTAGTAGTATCATATCACATGGGCTCATATTTCTACTCAGGAAATCAATCACTCATGTTACCAACTAGACCAGGCATTTTTTTCCATCAGATATTCATTGAGCATCTACAAGGCACCAGCAGTGTCCCAGGCACAACAGACACAAATTTGAATAAGACATTGTCCTTGCAAAAAAAATTTGATAAATTTGACCACCTTAAAGAAACATTATTAAAAAACATAAGTAGAGACAAAAGCCAAATTGAAATTCAAATCACAGACAAGAGCAAGAGTTAATCCCTGTAATATATAAAGAGCTCTTAGAAATAAATAGGCCAACAACCAAATAAAAAATTGTCAAAGGCCATGAACAGGCATTTTATATATTTTTCAAAATATAACTGATTCCTAAACTTATAAAAAGATGCTCAACCTTACTCATAATAAGAGAAATGCAAATACATCGATACCATTTTTTTCATCAGATTGACAAAAATTTGAAAGTTTTATGACTCACAGTACTGGTGGAGCTGTGCGGCTTCATGCATTGCTTGTGGAAGCTGAACTTGGTACAAATCCTAAGGAGGGAAAGTTGGCAACGTTTATCCAATTTGTAAGTTTGACCCAGCAATTCCACTTCTGAGACTCTATCTACAGATATATTTACGTAAGTATGAAAATTCTGCACAGAGTTATTTTCTACAACACTGTTTCTAACAGCAAAGAATGAAAACAACCCAAATATCCATCAGTAGTGGACTGATTAAATGGAAATATACATGATGGAATATTATGCAGCCATAAAAAAGAACAAGACCAGTCCCTATGGATCAATTTGTAAAGATCTAAATATATCACTAAGTTAAGAACAATTGTAGAACCGGGTGTGTTGCATGCCACCTTTTGTGTGAAAAGGGAGAAAAAATAAGAAATATTTGCAAGAAACTTTGGAAGGATATATGGGACAACAAAACAGTGACCCTCAGGGGGCTATCAGACACATGGATGACAAGTAGGAGAGTGCCTTATTCATATATTGAACTTTGCGAATGGATTACCGTAAGAACATCTTGAAGGTCAGGTGTCAGTTCTGGAGACTTCTCTGTCAATAGCCCATTTCCCTTGGGGGCCTGTTTCTAGGCAGTTTCCCCCAAACGACAACACTCACCCTTTCACTCTGTGCCTCATGGTGCTGGTGCAAAGGCTGAGGAAGACTGTTCTGGAAATCAGGCGACCTCGTTCTCGCTCCATCCCAGGAAGCCTCACCCCCACTGAGCCACCATTGCCAAAAGCAGGGTCTCAGTGGTCCAAGTCAGGGACTCTATCATGTTTCAGGGCAGCTGTGCTACATCCATTCCTCTACTCTGCCGGATGAAGCCCACTTACCAGGCGCTCTTCTCGGCTTCTGGAAGCAGAGGTGAAAACACACAGAAGCATCCCAACTCTCATGAACCCGAGGTCACAGGCTTGCTCTCCTGCCTGAGCCACAACCCAAGTTCCCTTCCAAAAGCCGCCCAGAGGTCGAGAGAGATGGGGCCATGGGACCCTCAGTGGGGAGGGGAAGGTGGGCCTTGGAGGCCTAAGTAAGCCAACTTCAAAGGGGATCCTGAGAACATCCTTTGGAACGAGATCACAGTATCCATCCGGTGAAACATTCAGGGTCCACAACTGGCCCCTGGGCTCCTCCAGGGGTAAACACAGAGGGTCTTCTTCTTGAGTGAGATTTTGGCTTTCACAATACACAGCGAGGCAGTGTTCTGTCAACGGTGAGGGCTGCTTTCCTCCCCAGACACTGGCTGAGTCCAGAAGGAGACACTGGGGTGTTGCGGTGCAATCGGAACAGCACGGGGGCACAATGGACAGTCTGGTCACCTCTGAGGAGGGGACACCTGAGCTCAGACCTGGATGATGAGAAAAGCCAGGGAAAGCATTCCAGGGAGAATTTCCAGGCAAGCAAAACTTCCGAGCTGGGCGGAAAGAAAGGCCGGAGTGGCTGGAGGACAAAGGCCAGGTCAATGCCAGGCCAGATCTGGTTGGACCCCTTTGGCTGTGGACTTTTGATTTCATTGGAGTTTGGATTTTATTCCAAATCCAGCGAGAAGACACCAGAGAGTTTCAAGCAGGAGGAGGGCATAATCTGGCTTATATTTTTAAAAATCACCCTGGCTGCTGCGTGGGGAATGATTTAGAGGGGGGAGGATAGAGGCAAGGCATATCCGATCAGGGGCTTCCCTGGAGGACCAGTGGTTACGAGTCCGCGCTTCCACTGCAGGGGGCACGGGTTCGATCCCTGGTCAGGGAACTAAGGTCCCTCATGACGCATGGTGTGGCCAAAAACACAAAACTGGTCATGGGATTTCTCGTGAACTTGAAGGTATTTTCTCATTTTATAACCTACACACATTTTACTGCACCAAGCTCAAGTGTGCATCGTGATGTGTTTTTACACATGATTACACTTGGGTAACCACCCCCCAGATCAGGATGGACGACGTCTCCAGGTGCCCAAAAGGGCCCCCATGGTCCTTCCCAGCCTCTACCAGCCTTCCACCACTCTGAATTCTGTCACCCAGATCTACAAGTTCCTATAAACGGGTCCATACAGAATGCAGCCTGGTTTCTTCACTCACAATGATTTTGAGACGCTTCTAGGATGTTGCCTGGATTGATAGTTCATTCTGGGTAAAGGACAATTTGAGTTGAGAGCACCCGTCCATTCTCCCCCCAGCGCTGTCAGCCCCCGTGATGATGCCAGCTCAGCACCCGAGAAGCTATGCTTACCAATGACCACCAGAGGGCAGTGCGACCACTCCGCTGGCCCAAGCTGCCCGCAGGTGCCACCTGAAGTCATGCCTGGAAACAACACTGCAAGGATTCCGGAAGCATCTCCTTCGGACTGAGCCCTTGCTTCAGGGCTTGCTTCTCTGAAATTGCAGCGCCATCGACGATGTGTTCAGGCCCAAGAGTTAAGGATTAATTGACCGGCTGCAGCCACCATGGGGCTCCCAGTAGAGAGCAGCATGGTGGCCTCAGAGCCATCAGCAACCACAGGGCCAGGAAGCACTTCTTCCCACACTCAGCCCAACTTTAAAAGTCAGCTGCTCTAATGGTTCACAGTACCATTGTCATAATAGTTTAAACTGTTGGACAAAATGTTGGGATTTCTTTTTATATCCAGAAGTTCATTCAAGGATGGGAGATAAGCCAGCTCCGGCCAAATACTAATTTTAAAATTCAACCATAAGTATTTGGCCAAAAATGAGTATTTGGTGAACTCTGGTTGCAGGGGAGGGGGTGTCTCTTTGCCCTTCTTGCTGCCTCCCCACTCCACGGCATCAGGACCGCAGAAGCCCAGCCCTCCCCTCTCTCGGCCCTTGGATCCTACTGACCACCTGGTGTGGCTGAATGGGGAGCTGCACACACAAGCCCGGCTTCTAACATTTATTAAACGCCTACTGTGTCCCAGGCACCGGGCTAAGCCCTTGACCTGCATTAGCTCCTTTCATCCTTACAGCCATGCCAGGTGCTGTCTGGAGAGGAGGGAGAGCAGGTGGTTAAGACATGGACCTGGGGTCAAATCCCAGCTCTTCCTTTACTGTTTGTAGGAACTTCACCTCTCTGAACCTCAGCTTTCTCAGCTGTAAAATGGGGGTGACAAGAGAACCCACCTCACAGATTGGTTGCCAGCACTGAATGCATTCAGACATGAACAACGCCTTTTGTTTGAAAGCCACTTTTTTGGTCACTCCACAATAAGAAATGCATATTATATTGAGACCCAGTCTAACATAGATACATGTGTGTGCATATAAATACAGGTGTATGTATATTGTGTGTGTATAACTAAGATGTTTCACAAAGCAATGCTGACCCATAATACTATGATACGTCCTCTTATTGTCTTTTTTTTTTTTTCTTATTTTCCATTCTGTGCTGTTTTTGTTTTAAATGATGTGTGTCACAATCCACTCAATCAATTCCATGACCCACTGTTTGGAAAATACTGGTTTAGAAAAAGGCCCGGCAAACCATGTTGTTTGCAGAAGTCCCATTTTACAGAAGGGGGAAACTGAGGCCCAGAGTGTTGTGGCTTGCCTATGACCTCACAGCCAGAAGGCTGGCAGAGTTCAGACTCCAACCCAGGATCTCTGACTCCTAAATTAAGGCTCTTCAGTACGAGATGCAAACTGGCAGCTCGCACGCCAGATCCACCGCACAGATAAGTTTGATTATCAATATGTTCTCAAAATTTGATCAAACTATATAGAACTTGGGAGATGTAACTCAAAATCTAAATTTTCAACGTCCCCCTAAAAAAAAAAAAAAAAAAGAGCAATCTGGCAACATGGGGCCTGCATGTACACGTGATCAGCAAGAGCCTCACCCGCAGGTGCCCCTTTGAGCTGCTCTCCAGGCTCGCCCATCTGCCAGTCTCCACCATGCCCTGTTGTGTCCCTGACACCGAGGCCAAGCGTCAGTTGTCATTTATCATCACACATGCCAGCTGCTTTTTTCATAGTGGAGAAATATTTTTCTATCAAAGAAGGAAAAACAAAAACTAAACCAAGGAACCAACATGTTTCAAGGGGGAAAAAATAGATACACAAATGTCTTCTCACATATTTAAATACAAAGAAAACATGTCTATGTCAACTTTATTCCCAACCTGTTTCACTGATTTCTATTCCCTGACTTGTCCAGGAAGCAGAGTTTGTAACCCCCATCTTAACCACTACCCTTTATCTACCTCTGTCTGTTTGGTCCACAGTTGTATTCCCAGCACCTGACACTGCTTAGCCAAGAAAAGATGCCTAATTAAGAACGAAAGAAAGAGTGAGTAAGTGGCTTTTCTACAAAAGCTTCTCCAATATTAACAAATATACAGGGACTTCCCTGGCAACCCAGTGATTATGACTCCGCACTTCCACGGCAGGGGGCCCAGGTTCGATCCCTGGTCAGGGAATCAAGATTCCTGCATGCTATGCTGCACAGCCCAAAAAACCAAATATATGGTAATGGTTAGGAGCAGGCATTTTTTGGTCAACAGACAGCTCAAGCCCCACTGCTGCCACTAACTAGCTGTGTGACTTCAGGCAGCTTCCTCAGTCTCTCTGGGCCTGATATCCTCAGCTGCAAAATGCAGGTTATTAGGGTGCCATGTACATAAACGAACAGGAGTGTGAAAGATGCTGAATCAATGGAAGTTTCCTTCTCCTCCTTCAGTTCACCAAGGTGAACTGAGGTCAGTACTTGATTGTGTTAACAAGTTGTCCGGTACCCAAGTGACCTGGCCTTGGATTATCTGCTGGGCCAAGGAGGCAACGGTTTCCCATTAACATCACGCCCTGAAAAGAGAGCCCTGGGTAGGGAAAGCCCTGGGCCAGATGGCAAAGCCAAGGGTTTGATCCCCAGGCACATCTCTGGGTGAAAACTCGCTTTTTCAACACCCAACCATTCCTCCCGCTGCTTACCTTCCTGAAGAGGCTGGAAAGCTGAAAATTCAATTTCCGAGACTGCCTTGCAGCCAGGGGTCTGCGCGTTTAAGGGCCTACCAATCAGCTGTGTCCACAACACACCTGGACTTCTGCTGAGTTAAGAGAGTTGAAAGGGCTGGGCATGGGGCACCAGGCTGCAGGTTTAAACCACGGCAAAGCGGCCGTGGGTCTGGCCCCAGAAGCTGACTCAGCAGTGATGCCTCCTGTTCCTGGGGCAGCAGTGGTTCCCGTGGAGCCCAGTCCTGCAGTGTGGCTCCTTCAGCCCTCCCTGTGATGCTGTAAATACTCATAACGTGTCAGTCACACGCCATCAGGATCCGGCCCACGTCCTTGGGGTAGTTTATTCCGAGAGTAAGACCTTACGCGTTAACTGTGGGAGGAGGTACAGAAGTGAGGTCTGAAAAGGGACTTCTGGAGCCACGAACTGGGCCATCTGAGAGGCCGCGGGGTCTGTCTAGCCGCCAAAGTGAGGCTGCAGAGGGGTACTAGTAGAGAAATCGATGGGGAACCATTACCTCTGCAGCCAAATGTCCAGGGACAGGCGAGGTGCTGATGCCCAGGAGTCAGGAGGAAGAGCTGGATGCAGCCGAAGGACACGCTGAAGCCTGCTGGCACACCTGCAGCTATCTGTCACCACACCAAACCGCAGCGACCTTGCAAGAGTAGAAGGCGTTGCTTCCTTTCCGCCTTCAAACTCTCACCCGAGTTGCTCTTTCGGTCAATTCCAACTTGGAACCCTTCAAAGATAGGGATTCTGGGAAACGTAGTCCCAGCCTAGCCAAGTTGACACAGCTGAGTACGGACCAGTTGGCTTACTAAACCCTTCTGCTTTAACTAGCTGGTTGAATTCTGCTCTCGAAAACTGACCTGATAAGAGACTTCGGACAGTTCCTCAGTGGGTGCTCGTCAACACTTTTGTCAACTCAAGGCCTTTTGTTCGGACAGTTTCCCACCTTAAGACTCTGGACCAGAAGCAGCCTGAAACTCACTTTCCCAGCTTCCCTTGCAGTTAGACTGTAAGCATGTGACCTAGGCTCAACCAATCAGATACACCCAAATTGTACCCAGGCTCAACCAATCAAATACATCCAGATGGTACTTAGACTCAATCAGATACACCCACGTGAAACCTAAGCTTAGCCAATTCAGATACACCTACAGGTGAAAGCAATGAATGTGGATTCTGATGCATGGAATTCAATTCAATCTAGCAGGAGGCGGAAGGAACATAACCAGTGTCACTAGTGAGAGTTTCAGTGTCTGGGCCCAGTGACAGTGACATGAAGGTCCTGCAATGTAATTTATATATTGTTCATGGCTGTCTCTCCAGCCCTCCCTTCCAAAGATGTGCAAGTCACTTAACATCCTTTAATAAATTCCTTTCCTGCTCAAACTACCTAGAGTGCACTCTGTTGTTTGCAACCAAAAACCTGACTCACCTCTAAATTCACTTAACCATCAAGTCTCCGTTTCCCAACCTAGACAAAGAACAAAACAATACCCACCCCATGGGCAGTGGAGTCAGGGAGAGGCGTTTTGTAAACTTACCACAGTGCCACAGACACTGGGGCAGCGTCTTCTGAGGGACCACTGCACTGAGTTGTAAGTCAGGCAGACTGATTTGAATCCTGGCTCTGGCACTGACTGACCTGTTGTGTGACCTTGGGCAGGTCAATTTCCTCATCTGGAAAGTGGGACTATGATTAGTGCCTGCCTCAGTGGAGTTATGAAGACCAAAAGATTCCAGCACAGAGCAATCCCCCAGCACACAGCTCAGCATGTGGGACATACCCACACCGGTGATGCTGGAAGGAATATGAGTGACCTTTGTCTTGCTGGATTAAAGAAAATGAGCAATAATATAGGTGGTGTTCCTGATGTACCCTGATGTGAAGGGGGCCTGTGAATGCTGAAGTTTAGAAAACATTTATATGTTGGAAACAGAACCCTGACTACACTTAAATCGTACACTTAAAAATGGTTAAAAGAGCAAATTCTGTTACATATATTTTGCCACAATTTTTAATAAAAATAATGTAATATACCAAAAATCATTGAATTATATACTTTAAATAGACAGATTTATGGTATATGAATTCTCTCTCTAAAGCTGTTAAAAAAAAAACAACCACCCTGGCTTCCCATCTCCTTCGGATCATAATTCAAGCCCTGACTTCTCTTCCCTCTCTGATCTCATCAGCCCCACCTCCACACTGAATCCCTCATTCTGGCCTCACTCGTCTTCCTCCTCTTCCTGGAAGATGCCAGCCCCACCTCAAGCCTTTTATATTTGCTTTTCCTTCTACCTGGAATGTTCTTCCAACCAGGTTAGAGGCTCTGAGCTCTGGCTGCCCATAGGAATCACCTGAGGAGCTTTACAAAGCCCCACCTCCGAGAGTCAGATGTCATTACTTGGGGAAGGAGGGTGGTGTCTGCTTTGCTGTTTTAAATCTGCCCAGGTGGGGACTTCCCTGGTGGTCCAGTGGTTAAGAATCCACCTCCCCATGCAGGGGATGTGAGTTCGTATCCCTGGTCGAGGAACTAAGATCCCACATGCCGCGGGGCAACTAAGCCCGCACACCACAGCTACTGAGCCCGCAAGCTCTGAAGCCCGTGCGCTACAACTAGAGAGAAGCCCGCGCACCGCAAAGAGGAGCCCGCCTGCCGCAACTAAGACCCGACGCGGCCAAATAAATAAATATTTCAAAAATAAATAAATAAATCTTCCCAGGCACTGCTAACATTCAGCCAGTGTTACTAAAGCGCTGCCCTAGACATCATGCTCAGTCCCCACCACGTTTACATTTCAGCTCAAAGGGCAGCTCCTTCGAGAAGCCATCCTCAATCAATACCATCTACCTCCCCTCCGTACCCTGCCTATTTATCTTCAGTGAGTCTATTCTACCTAGGATTCCATCATATGCATATCTGACTGCTTCCCAGTGAGAATGTCGGATGAATGAGGCCAGAGGCTGTGTCCCCAGTGCTTGGCTCACACAGATGCTCAGGACAGAGCTGTTGCCGCAATGAACCTCCACCAGTCCCCCTTGGTCCGACTCTGGCTCTGGGGACTGCAGTTCTGCAAGGAGGCCACCAGGCGGCGATAGTGCCCAACTGCGTTAAAAGTAGCCCTTAGACCCACCAGCCCCGTGCCTGGCCATCGCTGAGAGGAAGCAGCAAGGACCACGGCAGAGAGCATGGTGTCCCCCTTCTCCTCATTCCTAGACTCAGAGCCACGGGGCCCTGAAAACACTCCACCCAGACTCAAGTCAGAGGGAGAAGGCCCCGCTGCCCTGTCTGGAACCTCCAAGCCCTTCCCCTCTTACCTGGCCACGCACCAGAGCCCCGGATGCAGCTGCCTGGGTGGACTCCCACGGGTCCCCTCACGTAGCTCATGACTCACCCCCGAGGGACCTGCAGGTCTGTCTGCCATGGCCAGTGTCTGCAGACACGCTGAATATCCATTGACGGGGGGCTGTGACACATGCTGTCTCCTTCCACACGACAGGTTCCCACACCCACAAAGAGGAACAAAGAAGTTGTTGTAAGGTCCTCTCTAAACCAGTCCCACTTTGTTCCTTTCACAGCACCAGTCAGGGACGGCCTGCGGGCCAAATCCAGTCCCTGCCCTGCTTTTGTCCAGCCTTGAGGAGGGCTGAGAAGTGTTTACATGTTTAAATGGTTGGAAAAAAAAAATCTAATTTTGTGACACATGAAGATGAAATGACCAGGGTGTGCCTGGGCAGAGACAAGGCCCCACGCTGCCCACGGAACTCCTAGGAGCTCAGGCCCCCATCCTGGCCACGGAAAGGCAATTCACTCCCCTGCCACTGTTTTTCCAAGACTGACCCAGGATTTCCCTTCTGTTCTACATCTCTGTCAGTAAATTCCCAGGAACTGGACTTCCCAGGAAAGCACCACGAGGGGCCCTTATTTATAATGTGCCCGCCACCCATGGAGCTGTTGTCCCCAACCTCTCACGGCCCCGTCCCCTGTGTCTGGTCGGGCAAACGTGACACGGCCATCCTGACCAAATGGAAAACTGCATCGAGGACGACCAAGCCATTTTTCCAAAACAGTTTAATTAAAAAAAGGTGAAGAATCTGAAAAAATTGGGGGGTGGGGGAACCCAAAAGAGCATACCGTGTGAGTCCACTGGCTCAGTCACAAAGAAACACCATCATCAAAAAAGATATTTAAGTTTAATACAAATTTTATACAAAGAAAATGTGAAAAAATACTTCCATATGCTAAAAGCAATTATGCTTCACAAATAAGGCCAGCTAGGCTATTTTTTTTTTTTGACAACTGCAATTCACAAATGTTCTTTCTCTCCTGTTTTCTTCTAATACTCTCTTTTTATTTCTTCTCTAATATGGGTAACTAGCTGGAAACTGTACAGTTCGCATCCTCTTATCAACAATGAAGAGAAAGGAAACGAGACTAAAATGTACAACAGAAGGTACTGGAATGATATCGTACAATTAATTTTTCTCATATACATACATCACCTTTTTGCTTTGTTCAATGCTTCTTGTTTTACACAACATACAAAATGGTACTACAGCATACGTAGTGTAACAGACAGCACGGCGGTGTCCTGCGTCTTCTCACACTGCCTTTGTTTCATGCTGACATAAAAACATAAATAATACATACATGCTTCATCCCAGACTGAAATGTCCTCCGCGTGCGTCTCGCCTTTGACTTCTCACTTCCGCAAAGCACGGCCCGTCTCTTACCAGGTGGGTGTGAGTGTCTTTAAAGGAACCACAAAGCAAAGAAAAGATCTGTTTCAGAGCTTCTGACTTGAACGCTCTCTAAGTTCTTCCCTTCTGCAACTGAGCTGAGCAGGGCTTGTTTCTAGTTGATATTCTGTAAACAAGGACATTGGTTTTTTTTTTTCCCTTTTATAGGAGTAGAGTCATCATGGAAATCACATAAAATAAACGAGCTCCTCCACATGTCCTTCTGGTCCAGAGAGCTTGTCTTTTAAAACATGATAACACAGCATTTGAAAAGGGCCAATGGTTGGATGTGACGTGCCCACGACAGCACCGAATCTGTGCCGGAAACTCCTGATCCCAATGTGCCGTGTACAGACATAAGAATGGAAACGGCTCACTTTCCCCTGGGCATCCCAGGATGAGGACCTGTGGGCCACGGTGATCCCCACGCCCTCTCCATACCACTGTGACAGGTGGGCTGGCTGACCATCCCTTCTCCAACATTCAAACATTCCTTTTGTTGTTGGGTGTGTTTCTTTTTTTTTAATTGTTTTTCCCTCTCTCTTTTTTTTTTTATAAGTTAAAGTCAATACAAATATAAAAAGGGGAAGGTACTCTAGGCTCAATGACATCCACAAATTGTACATTATTTACATCTAAAGCACAGGTTTCACGTGGGTGGAACACTCCTCTGTCAAGGCTAATGCTGGACGTGACGTAGTGTGGGCTGCCCTCCGTGCCAGGTGCAAAGACCAAGTCTGAATGGTTGGAATCCTCCAGTCTGAGGGTGGCGATTCTCCTGTCTCACATTTCTTTGCTGTTTCCGGTTTTCCTGGTGTCCGGTTTTTTTTTCCTCCATGGGATGGGTGACTTGTGCCCCAACGTGTCCCTAGTCCCAGAAGGTGTCCAGCCGAGACTCTTTCGGGATGAGGCTCTTCGAACTGGTGCTGGCGTTGTGCTCAGAGCGTGCCGATCCCCGTTTCTCATCGCTGCCGCTCCAGCAACTGGACTTACTGCTCCGGGAATGGTCTGGGTTGGGGGGAAGTCAACCGGAAGGCAGGTTTTTAGCATTCCTGCCCACTTCCAGTGAATGAGAACCATCCCTGTGTGTGATCTGCACCTGCTTCCTGGTACCACCTTCCCCGCCCGACTCCACACAACACACACGGTCAAAATCCTGCCATCATTTACCGCCCTGGATTTGCGGGTCTGTGGCGTACACGGGCAGAACTTGTTTTTTTAGGATTTAACAAGAGCTGATTGGAAAAACAGGAGGGAATCATGCTCGAGAGAATCAAGGTGAGTGGGGACAGGTACTAAGTTATCGAGGAAGGTACTTCTTGTGTGGCACCTAGGACCAGGCACCCCTCCTACACGACCACACACCAAGCACCCCATGCCCTTGTGTCCTACCTTGGCCACTAAAAAAGGCACTGAAATTTGGCATTCGATCTACTTACTTCTGTTAATGGAGTTTCTTTCATCAGTGTATAGGCAACTTGAAAAACAGACTTAGAACCAAACCACCCGAAGCAGAGGAGTGAGGACCAGAATGGTTAAGCCCAGCTGGGCTTAATGGTGAAGACCGACTGGCTCCCAGTAAGGACAAGCTTAAGGGTCACTGAAGGATGCAAGAACCAGAGTAAGACCTACGGGAGCTTCAAGGACACGTGCGCCACAAGGAGCTGCATCGTGGCTGAGTAAGATACGAGGACACTGAAGGAAGAGCCAAGTGAGGTGTCCGTCCCACTGTGACGGCCCCAGCCTGCAGGCTCAGCGGGACGGCTGACTCTAAGAGACCCACCAGCACATCACTAAGACCCCATCATATCTTAGATCATTTACCCAGTTCAGACAGACTGGGACAAAACTTTTTTCTTGAGGTGGGGTGAGAATATTTGATTGAGAGAAGTCGGCTGTCAAGCTCAGAGACAGAATTGGAGTGAGGGAACAAGGGACCGTATCATCGCCTAGGGGGTGACCTTTCTGGTGATACGGCAGGCATGTACGTGGTCCTGAGGTCTGTTTCTGCAAGATAAGTAGTGAAGAGAATGATCAAAGGAGCTCCCAAGTAACATATTCATTCAGGAGAGAACTCTTCTTAGTCGCTTGCATCGGTGACCAGAAGGGGGCAGTATTGTATTGTGGTGGGCAGAGGCGGGTGGGGGCAGAGGGGCGCCAGGGTGGAGCTGTCTTACGGAACCTGAATCCACCGCTTCTTAAGCGTTCTTCCCTACTCGTGATGCCTACACCGTAGTTCTCTGGAAGGTCAGTGATACAGCTGGTTATCACCACAAGGAGAAAATCCTACAACAATGCAATCAAGTCACACCGAGTCTCCCCAGCTCTGCTGAAGGCGGAGACCAGCTGGGCCACTTAGAAGAAACGGGAGCAGGGCTGAGCTCAGCACAGAAGCTGCATCCCAGAGCGAGGCTGGCCACCTGAGTAACTGCAGAGCCTGACTCCTCCCACGGACCGGACATGGGGCCGTGGCTGATTCGACCCATCACTGCAGAGGACAATGGGTGTTAGTCTAGGACCCTTTCTGGAAAGAGCGAGGATGAGGCCCCTTCAAGAAGCCAGACCGGGGACTTCCCTGACAGTCCAGTGGTTAGGACTCCACGCTTTCATTGCCGAGGGTGTGGGTTCGATCCCTGGTCGGGGAGCTAAGATCCCACAAGCTGAGCGGCGTGGCCCAAAAAAACCCTCTTTTCCTACTGGGGTTTCCGATGGCCACCAGAGGCAAAGCTAAGAAGAAACAAGGCAAAGCAAGACCCCATCACTCAGGAGAACAGGAGTAGACACGCCCACAAAGAAAAACACACACAGACACACACAAAACGAGCCTTCCGAGCGCCGGGAAAAGCTCCCCGGCAGCTTCCGTGAGGCGGGGTCATACTTACACTTCTGGGCTGGGTAGCTGGGGTGCGGCTGGTGGTCTGTGCTGGTTGGGACAGAGGCGGGTTGCTTGTCACACCTGTTGCTAACTGAAGAGATAGCACAGGCAGCCTCAGAGTCTGGTAGGGGGCTCAGATCCGCACAACCCCAAGGCCTCGCTACTCTGCTCAGCAACAGGCTATACTGGTCTTAGCGCTGGGTGGCTGCTTTGTTGATGTCCCCATTTTCCAACTTAACGCATTCACAGGAGACTAAGGCTTTTAAAAATGTATATTAAACCATGAACAGGATCACGGGACACAGCACGGCATTACAGGTGGGAAATATGGCGTACAATGACATAAAAGCAACTACGTAAAGCCATAAATTCGCAGAATTTTGAAAGCAAAATTCTAGGAACCACTAGCTCTGCCAAGAGCTTAATTCAGCCAGGGTAAAGGGAGGCACCAGCACCACAATTTAGGTGGAAAGTTCCACCCAAGGAATCCAGATTCTTCAGGGCAGGTAATCACTCATCTACTGCCAAGGCTGATGACAGAACAGGGAAGAGAGGGCGACGGAGGTGCATGTGGTGAGAAGGACTGAGGAAGAGGCTACAGATGAGGTATCAGTGGGCCACTCCCCAGCCATGACGGAAGGACACCAACAAATAATATCTGAGATGGAAAGAGTCTAAAATGTGTGATAGGAAAAGTGTCTCAATAAAATAACTGTCCTAGTGAAGAATTTGGGGGAAATCATTGAAGGTATGATAAAGGAAACATTAAAAAGAAAAAAACAAAACAAAACAGAAACTCCAGGGAAAAGCAAGGCTATATACAAAGGTGGAAATGTAACCGCAGTGCACATCTGCAACAAATGGCACGATCAGAACGATGGAAACACAGATTATCCTACGTCAATTTTTTAGCCTCAACCAACAGCCGAAAGCGAGAAGACCCAACTGAAGTTACACGAGAGACGCACATGTCCTCCACCTTGGTGACGGGAGAGTCAAAGTGGAAAGATGGCAAGTAAGTCTGGATATGACAGGGGTAGGAGAGGTGAGGGAGGTGGTGGACACCAAGAGAGGGGGCAAGAGATACCGTCCCCAGCTGACAGAACAAGAACTAAGGAGCAAGTGCTTTACTTGACCAAGGTAACCCACAGGCACATCAAACAGTGACATAAGTAGTTTGGGAGGAGGGCGAGTAGAGAGGTGATAAAAGACCCCAATTCTCATCTTTTGAAGCCAGAAGTCAACAAGCAACGTCTAGATAAAGTCCAGCAATAGAAGTATGGGGAAACACGTTATTTACAAATAAGGAGGTTAAGTGCCAGATGTACCCAAAGACAGCCATGGAGACTGAGAGTGGGAACTGTTTTTCCCAGTACAGTTTTATTTTCTCTAACTATAGTCATCCCTTGGTGTCAGGGATCGCACAAGGGATTGGTTCCAGGACCCACCACAGATACTAAATCCCGTGGACATTTAAGTCTCATGGTCGGCCCTCCATCTCCAAATCCACGGATTCAACGAACCACAGATCGTGTAGAACCGTGCTGACTATGGGAAAAGATCCACGTATACGTGGACCCGTGCAGTTGAAACCCCTTCAAGGGTCAACTGGATATGCGTGCATTGCTTTACAATCTTAAAATGAAGAGACAAGTGAACAGGAAAAGCCCACGCCCACCTCGAGGCAGCTCCTACCCCCTACTAAACCTTCCTCCCTCCCGACTAGACCCTCATCTTAACCAGCCTAGTTCCAGAAGTCTATAAAGAGCTCAGAAACCTCAGTGTTTGTAAACCTTTGTAAAGCCCACGTTCCTCCACAAGATTCCATCTACGCTGTCAGCAAGCAGTGAGCGCTAGCAGAAACCATTAGACGTAAGAGGAATCAGAAAACCAGCCAGTCTGTCTGCTCTGCCGCCAACCGTCACCCAGGGTGCCTTGGTGAGTAAACAGGGGAAAGTGAGAAGTCTGGAGCTCGCTGTCCTGACCTGGCCTCCAGTGACCTCCCGCTCGGTTCCCTTCGGCCCACACTCCAAAGTAACACGGCAGCACTGCCTGAAAATGTTTTTTCCTCCAGCTGCTGACAATGTGGGACCTTTCCCTCCCTCCCTGCTTTCCCCCATCTCATCATTAGCCTCCTCGGGACGATATTCTCCCCACTCCCCCACCCCGGCGCCAAGTCACCAGCGTCTTCCAGGCTCCTGGCTCCCTCTCTCCAACTCCCCTTTCTACCCCCTCGGACACCAGGGTGCTTCAGGTCAAGAAGGATGGGGAGGTCAGCCAACAACGGCCCGTGGGCCAAATCCAGGCCAGTGCCTGTTTTTCCAAGTACAGGTTCACGGGAGCACAGGCCCACCCATCTCTTTGTGTGTCATCTGTGGTCTGCGCTCCGCAACGGGAGAGGCCACAGCAGTGAGAGGCCTGCGTACCGCAAAAAAAAAAAAAAAAAAAATTTACTCTCTGGTCCTTTACAGAAAGTCTGCCAAGCCCTGGGCTAGGTAACATCTCATCCACCTCGGAACTGAGGTACGATGCATCTCCCAACCACCTTCCTGCACGCAAGCTTCCCTGTCCCAACAGATTCCATACTCCCAGGGCATCACTCATCTTCCCAAGGCCCGTTAATCTTCCCACATGGATCGTACCACTTCGCTGCTCCAAAACCTCAACAGCACCCCCTGTCTGCAGCAGTATTTCCACCTTGAGCCCTTCTCACTCCACCTTTGCAATTGTGACACGTCCACTCAGTTCGTGCTGTTATTTTAAACTCATTTTCAACTTAAGTCAAACAGAAACTCTTATATCATCACCAAAAAGCAGGAAAGCAATAATACCTGCCATACATAGAAGACAGCTCTACAAATCAACATAATGAAAACCAAACTGTAGTAGAAAGTTCTAGGTGGGCGCCATGCTGCTGAAGTTAAAAAGACAGATATCAAAAAACAAAAAAAAGAAGAAGAAATCAAAGGGATGAAGAAGATACCTTAGCACCAAACTGAACTTGTTCTCAGAGATGTAACCAGAGGACTGAAGGGGGAGTGAGAAGTGAGTTTTTTCAACAGGCGGTTTAATCGTATTAAATGCCAAGTTCGTGAAGTCAGCTCGTGTCACTCCCCCTGGTGCACCCCGAACCTGAACCCCACTTTCCAGCCCTTCAGGAAACTTTCTCCAGCCACCCTAACAAAGGACATCCCTTCTTCCTCTATGCACTAAAAGAAAATGTTTGGTTTTCAGCTGAAGAGAAGGACCCGGCAGAGAGAAAGATCCTAGAGCTGAAGGACCTTGAATTAAGCAGAACTGTCCTCACTGAAGACACCTTCTTTGAACCCTTCTGGAATGCCCTCAAACTGGTTTAGGAGGGTGCAGGGGAAAGACCCTTTGGGCTAGAAAAGAGGACAGCTCAAACTGCACAGAAGGGGAAAACCAAAAGTCAGTGTCAGAAAATCCCCCAGAACAGCCTACCAGGTTATCCCTCAAGTAGAAAGAGTTTTACAGAAAGATCATCTACCTAAAAATTTTCTTTTTTCCTCCGAATGCTCAAGTACCCTCATCCACTAAATGCGGGCATTGGGACCTCGGGGATAGTTTCACAGTTTCATTTCCTGTGGTCATTTCTCTGAGGGCAGAAGAACTGCCCAACCCAAATGCATCTTCTACGCCACCCCAGGTCAGCAACGGAACCCTAGGTCTTTGATGTGGGACCCCAAGAAATCAAACAAGTACAGGTAAATCCTGATCCGCTGACCCGCCCAGGGCACCCCCAAGGATCCCCAAGGACCCACAGTTTGAAAATCACAGCCCTACACCCTTCAGCTTCTCCCTGAGGACATGGCTCCCCTCTGCCCGTGTGGACCGTGAGAGCACCATTCGCCCACCAGGGGGCAACATACCAGAGCCTTGGTTGGAGCCTAAGAGAATGGAGGAGGGCGTCTCCCTGGAGCCAGAAAGGTCGAGGGTCTAGAAATACAAAAAGAGAGACATGGAGGCAAGGCACTGGGGCCAATGCAGCCCCCCCAGGGAAGCCCAGGGATCCATGGGGGCACTGATGAGTTCATCACGGCCCCTACAGCACCCTCGTGCCCTCTGCCTGGCGTGCTCAGGCGGGAGAGGCCAGGTCAGCCGGGGGGCCCTGCACCTGTGCCCTTTTCTGCTCTACCTCCCCAAAACACAGCACTGGGGGCTCCTCACTCAACTCTAGAGCCGTGGCTTCAAGAACACTGGTCCTCAGCTCCCCTCTCTGACCTAACGCCCACCCCAGATTTCTGCCACATCCCAAAAGGAAGCACAGCCGTCCCTCGGTACCCAAAGCGGGATGGTTCCAGGAGTCCCCGAGGGTACCAACATCTGGGGATGTTCCAGCTCCTTACACACAAAAAAGGCCTCGTACGGTGAATACAGCGGGCCCCCTGTATCCGAGGATTTCGAATACGTGGATTCAACCAAACATGGATGGAATTTCGGTTGGTTGCGAGAAACCCACGGATACGGAGGGCTGACTGCATATTACATCAAATTATATCAGTTCACTTCTTCTTTCACCTTAACCTCTTACTAGGCAATAATATCAATGAAATCAAAGGGTTTTAACTGCTGGGATGACTTGCTTTTTTCCTAACAGGAAATAAATACATAATGACTACAAATGTAAAACAATGATCAAGGCGCCACCTAAAATAATGTTTGCGTGCAATTACATATACCACACACTGGGCAAGTAGGAGGTGGAACCTGTGTGTCCAAGAGAGCAGCCACCAGCCTCCTGTGACTACCTGTATTGAAATTCATTATAATTCAATAAGATTTAAAATCCAGTCCTCAGTCACACTAGCCACAGTTCAATCGCTCAACAGCTACACGCGGCTAGTGGCTCCCATACTGGGCAGAGCAGATACAGAACATTCCCATCATCTCAGAAGGTTTTGTGGACAACGCTGCCCTACACACGCACCTTGTGAAAAGGAGCCCTGCTAAGACTGTCACCCCCATCTGCAGCCTGCAGACACACAAACCTCCCTACAGCACAGGACTCGCCGGGTGGCGGGCATGGGGGTGGGTCTGAGACTCTGCGTGGCCCAAAGGCATGTGGGAAGGAGACTCACCGAGCCACTGTCCTTGCTTTTCTCGGCTGGCGCCTCCTTCTCTTTCGAGCTGCTGGTTTCCGGGGGGGCTGCCTGCGTGTTGGAGGAGGTCCCCTGGGATGACTTGTTTAGTGTTTCTGTGTTCACCTCGGCATCTGCTTCCTGCTGAGGCGCGGTCGCTGAGGGCAAAAGGGGACAGAAGCCAAGTATAAACCGAGCGTGATGGCTCCCGGGCCCACGGGGAAGCCCGTTCTGCGCAAACCAACACCTGTGAGAGACGCAGCTGCCACCCAGGCCCACTCAGGGCACAAGCACAGGCCCAGGGTGGCTGGACCAAAGCTTTCCAGACACGGGAATTCCAGACTGTGCATGAAAATATGTTCATGTCTAAGAATCTGTGATTCAAGTTTTATTAAATCATTCTGGAGAGAAAGAATGTTCGTGAAACAAACACCCCGTAAACTGCTGTTCCAATTAGTCATTTCATCATTTCTAATTTTAGACCAGTTTTCACCCCATGTTTTACCCTATAACAGCAGAGCTGAGCGCTTCTGACAGACCACCCAGGCCACAAATCCTGAAATATTTACTCTCTGGACCTTCATAAAAAAAAGCTTACCAACCCCTGCTCCAGAGCTTCTCAAATTTGGGTCATTCGTGTATCACCTTTGAAAAACTTGTCAATCTGTAGATATACTCCCTTATCATATTATTTATGTTACTTGTATTTAACTTATTTACTTTATTTATTTTTGGGTGTGTTGGGTCTTCGCTGCTGCACGCAGGCTTTTCTCTAGTTGCAGCGAGTGGGGGCTACTCCTAGTTGCAGTGCACGGGCTTCTCGTTGCAGTGGCCTCTCTCGTTGTGGAGCACAGGCTCCAGGCGCGTGGGTCCCAGCAGCTGTGGCTCGTGGGCTCTAGAGCGCAGGCTCAGTAGCTGTGGCGCACGGGCTTAGTAGCTCTGCGGCATGTGGGATCTTCCCGGACCAGGGCTCAAACCCGTGTCCCCTGCATTGGCAGGCGGATTCTTAACCACTGTGCCACCAGGGAAGCCCTGTTATCTGTATTTAAATAAATTATTTGAAATGGAGACTTTTATTTCTAAGCATAGAAATCTAACATTAACCATAAATAAATGCTAATTGTAAAATAATCACTAATAAATACTCTTAATAAATTCTAACTAGACAGTGTTTCCTGCTGGAGTCTCCTAGCCTGCGATCTGCTTGCTCTGTATTAGAAAGAGATTTCAGGGGACTTCCCTGAAGTCCCCACAGTGCGCCACAACTACTGAGCCTGCGCTCTAGAGCCTGCGAGCCACAACTACTGAAGCCTGCTAGCCACAACTACTGAAGCCTGCGTGCGTGCCCAGAGCCCGTGCTCTGCAACAAGAGAAGCCACCGCAATGAGAAGCCCTCGCACTGCAATGAAGAGTAGCCCCTGCTCGCCACAACTAGAGAAAGCCCACGCGCAGCAACGAAGACCCAACACAGCCAAAAATAAAATAAATAAATAAATATATAGAAAGAGATTTCAAAGACCAATTAGTTCCAAACCAACACTTTTTCCTTCACATGAGCACTGGGATCCCTTATTTAACACTATGAGTCCAGGATGGGCTCCATTGTAGGGAGCTCTCCTGTGCATTTTGCAGGGTGTTGAGCAGTATCCCTGGCCCCTGCCCTCTCGATGCCAGCGGCACCCCCCTCAGTTATGACAACCACGAACGTCTGCAGTCATTGCCAGTGTCTTTGGAGAGGGAACAGAGACAAAAACTGCCCCCGGTGGAGAACCAACCACGGCAACTCACATGAAACTAAAGTGATCCTCACAAGCCCCGCCCTGTGGCGAACAACACCGTGGCCAAGGAGACCAGAGGTTCAAAACCCCTGTGTCTGGAGTCCCGGCTCCACGTCTGTGTGCTGCTCTCTCGTGTGTTAAGAGTCACACAGGTGGTGAGCGAGCATGACGAGGGCCCTGTGGTCCAGGGGGAGCCAACAGCCCACCCTCCGCAGCCTGGGCCAGGAGGTGCCCCCGGGGCCCTACCTGACTGGGTGCAGGACTTCATGTGCTCAGGCCAGTGGGCCTGCTGGCAGGGGTAGTCGCAATAGCTGGTGTTCCAGCAGCAGTAGAAGATGGCCTCCTTCTTGCAGTTGGCGCACCACTGCTTCTTCTTGGTCTCGTCCACCGCCTGCTGCTTCTCCAGCTCCAGCTGCTTCTTCACCTCGGCGATGAGCCGGTCCCGCTCCTGCTCTAGGCTCTGCCGCATCTCAGCCATGGTCAGCTCTGCCAGGGGAGGGGAGGGGAGGGGAGGGGGGAGGAGGGAGAGGGGAGGAGGGGGAGGGGAGGGGAGGAGGGGGAGGGGAGGGGAGAGGAGCAGATGCCAGCTTCATCACCTGTCCCCCGGCCCAGGCCGTGGGGTCATTCACACCAGGTCAGAACATGGATTCCAATAGACTCGGGTGTGGATCCTGGCTTGGAGATGCCCTGCCTGTGTGATACCCCCTGGGTGAGTCACCCATCCTGCCCGAGCCCCAGTGTCTACATCTGTAAGATGGGCATCCACCACGCTGACCAACAGAGCTGCTTGTGATAATGAACGTCAGGTGCCAAGGATGCAGATAAGGGGGCCGCGTGGGGATTCTGTAGGAAGCCCTCAAATAAACCCTTGAAATGATTTCCACTAAACTCACTTTGAATTTTATCATTAGTTTAAGGCTTTTTTTCTATCAAATACTTACATAGCACCTACTATCTGTAGGCACTGTTGTAAGCACTTTACAAACATGAACTCCTTTAATCCTTTATACTACTAATCCTATGAGGTAAGCATTACTATAATACCCCTTTCACAGATGAGGAAACTGAGGCACAGAGCTAATAAGGGCAGAGGTGGGGCTACAACTGGGACACGCTGTCTCCTTGGTGTGTGGCTCTAATCACACAGCAAGGCATCGTGACTGACCATTAGGCTAATAAAACAACTATCAGACTGCTCACACTACTGCGATTTCTCTCAATTTTATACCAGACAACAAGTGCAACACCTGGGAGCAACTTGCACACTGGAATAAAAGAAAAATCAATGGTTCCTCGATTCCTTAAAATCCTCTTCCTGAAATTAAAAAAAAAAAAAAAAACACCCTCCAAAAAACCACCGATAAAGAAAATTAACCCCTGCTAAAGACAAAAAAGCACTTGCATCCAGACACAACATTTCCAACTAGGAGCCTGCCAACCATGACAAGCTCTGTCCAGCCCACATGTATTTTTTCAAATGTGTGGCCACTATTTTTAAATGAAACGATTCTGCATAAAAATACATTCCTTGACTTTACAAGAAAAACAGGAAGAAGTGACAACATTCCAATAAACTTCCCTCCTGGCAACAAGGGAAGGAGCAGGGTGGGGGCTTTCCTGGTAGGCTTCCAAAGGACTGGAGTTTGCGTGATTTAAACAAGTATCACCTGCAAGCAGGTGGGCACCGCCCCCCCCACCCCACCCCCCGGGTCCGCCTCCCTAACAGAACCTCCCGGTTGCCAGCGTTCTGACTCTGAGGCTGGTACTACTCAAGGGTCTGAAAGAAACTGCTCTGCCTTTGAGGGGAGACCCTTTTACAATATACCCACAGCGCAGTAAGCGAAACATCAATCTTATCTACAATCCATGGACCAACGCCCTCGCCATGACGTGGGGCACACAGGAAGCATCCGAAACTTTAAGATGCCTGACGGTCGGTGGTTACAAGGAGGAAAGTCTGGAGTCACAGCGCCCAGACGTGAACTACAGCTGTGTGAGTTTGCACGTGTCTGTGC
This sequence comes from Aethalodelphis obliquidens, assembly GCF_003676395.1. Classification (NCBI taxonomy): domain Eukaryota; kingdom Metazoa; phylum Chordata; class Mammalia; order Artiodactyla; family Delphinidae; genus Aethalodelphis; species Aethalodelphis obliquidens. The sequence continues at coordinate 513,811 of NW_020837986.1, read as the reverse complement.
CTCAGTTTCTGCTGGAAATAACAGACCCCTTTTTATCAGAAGGGTCTCTGTGAGAACTAGCTCATTCGTGAAAACTTCAGCCAGTTGCTGGAACAAGGTCAGAGCTCATACGCAGGAGCTGCTATCAAGGCTGTCGTGATGACCTTGTTGCTGGTGTTGGTATTCTGAAAAGAGGAAAAGGAGGGTGCCCTCCAGCTCCATCCTTCATATCTGGTTTCTCCAGGTCAGACTCTCCAGGATGCTGTGGTCTCCCCACCAGTGGTGCATCCCCCGCCCTACTTTTGATTCAATTCACATCTGGGTCAAACGGCAGAGGTGCCAAGAAGCTCACATCCAGAACCTTCCACAGTGCAGACCAAGTCAGCAGGACTTACCCAAGTTGTGTTTCATTTCCGAGAGCTCCTGCTGGTGCAGCCACTGGAGCTTCTCTATCTCAATCCTCAGCCTGCGAATCTGTAAGGAGAGAGAAAGACTTCTTACAAAGTGCACCTGGGTGCCTTCTACCAACAGGGCTCGGAAGCTCCAGCTCTCATTACAGGGTTAACGTCATGTGCTGAGGCAAAGAGAGAGCAGCCTGTGCTGGCCTCCCCACAGCTGCAGTAAGAGAGGTGGGCGCCAGTGGGTTAACCCAAATTCGGAAGAACTTCTGCTCCAAAAAGCCAAATACGGGTCGGCTGTCTTTTCCCAGAAATGCTCTAGGAAAAGCCACTTAAAGTAAGAAAAGAAGACCAGGTCTTCATGATAAATAGTACGCCACAGGTTTGAGGAGGATTTGGGTCTAAAACATGAAACAAAAACAAATGAAAACAAGCTTTACTGTATCTCTTACCTAAGATTTTGGGCACAGGGGTGGCATGGTCATCCTCTTCAAAGTCCAAAGCTTAACATTTCTGGAAACCATAGGGCATTTTGGGGGGTAGGAGTAAATTGGGAGCCAAATTCGTTTGGAGGAAGGAAAATGTAAACCCAATGTGACCTGATACAAGGCTGTTGACAGGTTCTCAACTGGGATGATTTTTGCCCCCCTCCCTCCCTCCATGACACCGCAGTGCCTGGAGACATTATAGGTTGTTTCTGGCATCCCGGGGGTAGAGGCCACAGATGCTGCTAAACGTCCCACATGGACAGGACGGCCCTCACCACAGCGAAGCACAAACGTCAGTAGCGTCAAGTTGAGAAATCCTCATTTATCAAACACGGTGGGAACAATTGTACTGTTTCACTGCAGAAAACACTGTATCTAATCGTGGGAGGGGGCTGCATATTACCTCATTAAAATCTGGAAAATTCTGGCACGTATCTGGACCCAAGGTTTCAGGTGAGACATTACGGATCCAATACTTTCCACTCCACGCCAGTTAAAGTGAACAAAAAGGAACGAAGTATGGTAGCAGGTGGGGGTGAGGATGGGGAAGTTTTTCTAAGTTCTTGTTTGACGTCCCAGCACAATCATCAGGAGGGTCACATTAGCAAAAATACCCCAGGAGATTCACCATTTCTCTTGGGACCTCCCTGAAACCTTTACATTCGTGCGGTTCTCTGTTGAAGGCCTACAGGGACACCTTCCTGGAGATTTTTTCCTCTTCGTCTGGGTGCCAGCCTCACCCTGCCAGGTCGTCAATGGCTCTGCCTGTGACTCCCCCCAGTTTTCCATCATGACTTTCAATGACCTCTAGAAGTCCTGCCATTGTCATTTCCCGTGGTGACCTGTTTGCATCGGGCTTGCAGGGAATTAGCCTGGGAGGGAAATTCAGGGAGGCTTTTTTTTTTTTTTTAAATAAATGGTCACTTCCTAAGTGGACATTTCAAAGTTTTAACCACGCTCTTCTCTAAGCAATCGCCTAAATTAAGGAGGCTGGGGATACACATTCCTGGACAACAGGGATCACCTGTATAAAAAAGTCCAAACTTTGGGAGAAGATGAAGGATCCAATTTTACATGGGGTCAAAAGCACTACTGTCCAGTCTCACCAGCGGAATAACAACTCAAGCTCTGGTTTTGGCTGTATGAGAAGAAGTGAAGTGATTGCACAGAGCAGGGTGTGTCTGCAGAGCGCCAGCTTCCTAGCAAAGTGAAGAAATACCCTCACCACAAACCCCCATCAGCAGAGCGAGCCTGTGACCAGAGACAGGACCCGAGAGGGATTTCCAGAGACGCTTCTTCACGGTGCCCCTACAGCAGCCCATAAAACACTCTTAGCAAATAGGGAACTGAATGTGTCATCTCTGACCTCAGCTATTGTGCTTCCAGTAGTGTTTTTAGAAAGGTCGTTATATATTTCCGTCATTGTGCCTTTTATTGCATCCATCATCTGAAAGATAAAAACAGAAATGATTCAGGTGATCGCTTCCCTGAGGCTTTTTCTAGATGACATACGTCTAAAATTTATCTGCATAAAGCAGTGGTTTCTCCGCTGGGGGTGATTTTGTCCATCCTGGGACACCGAGCATTTTGGGTTGTCATGGCTGGTGGGGGAGGGGGAGAGGGGTGCTGATGGCATCGAGGAGGTGGAAGCTAGGGATGCTCAAAACACCCTACCGTGCTCAGAAGAGTCCCTGCAACAGAGTTATCCAGCCCCACTTGTCCCTAGTGCCAAGGTTGAGAGCCTGGTACGAACCAGGTAGGGTAGGAATCACCCACGAGTTCCCTGTGCCGTATCATGGGAGTAGTTCACAGCCATAAAGCTAATGTACAGCCACAGGTTAAAGTGGGGAGGATGAATTTGGCCCCAAGATGGTTTGACCAGCACAGTGGGCTCAAGGGAGAGACTGTTTTGTTGCTGTTGGTTTTTTAAAATTGTTTCTCCTTAAAAAAACTATCATTTTACTGAGATATTCATATACCATACAATTCACCCATTTACTATGTACAAGTTAATGGCTTTTAGTCCATTCGGTGTTGTACATCCATGACCACAATCAATTTCAGAACCTCTTCATTACCCCAAAAAGAAACTCTGCTCCCCGCGAGCCTTCACCCCGCAATAACCACATTACCGCCCCCCAGCCTCTGATAACCACAAATCTGCTTCCTTGTCTCTAGATAGAATCTAGATCATTTCATATATGTGGGACTCACACAATACTTGGTCCTCTGTGACTGCCTTCGACTTCGCAGAAAGTTTTCAACATCTGTCTGTGCTGTATTCCTTTTTAGGGATGAATAATATGGTCCACTGTGTAGATCTAGCTGGTTTGCTATTTTAATGCTTTTGGTCGGGGCATCCACTGCCTTTCCAGTTTCTTTCCCATCTTCCTTTTCTTTAACTATTTGACCCCTGAGGGCATCAGCAAGTCTGTGGCAACAGCTCACGTCCACGCAGCAGGCACCCAGGTGGCTGCTGACGGAATGTGTTTGCAGGGTGGGTTTCTCTTCTATCTGCCACTTGGCCACTGACCTCCCACATCACAGGAGGAAGAGGAGGGGACAAGAGACGAAACTAGGTCTCAGATCTGGCCTGGCCGCTGCCGAGGACCCCCTGTGCTTTGCCGTTTGTTCCAATTCAGTAAGAAGGCAGGACAAACAGCACCTTCACATCTGATGCCCGAGATCTGTTCTCACTGTTACATCTTCTCATCCACAACTCTGAGCCTCGGTTTCCTCATGTATAAAACAAGGATAATAACAGTGCCCCCCTTGTAGGTATGCAAAAGGATTAAATGAGAAAACCACAAGAAGACTGTGGTTCGGTACCTGCTGAGGAAAGTGGGCAGGTTCCTAAAGAAATACCTGTTTGTCTCATTTTCACAGAAAAATTAATTCACGTGAACATGTAATTGCGAAACTGTTCCCAACCCCCAAAAGAGTAACCCCCAATTCACCCCAAAATGGGAGGAAAATGAATAAATTATCTGTTGAGATTTCCGCCCCCAGCTTGTTGCAGGTGCCACAGGGGGACCCTGCCATTAAAAACACTTTGTGCTTGGGCTTCCCTGGTGGGGCAGTGGTTGAGAGTCTGCCTGCCGATGCAGGGGACATGGGTTCGTGCCCCGGTCCGGGAAGATCCCACATGCCGCGGAGCGGCTGGGCCCGTGAGCCATGGCCGCTGAGCCTGCGCGTCCGGAGCCTGTGCTCCGCAACGGGAGAGACCACAACAGTGAGAGACCCGCGTACCACACACACACAAAAAAAACACTTTGTGCTTTATGGTAAGTCACTCTGTATGGGCCTCCTTACCCACATCCATTTAAAATATTAAAACAAAATTGCTTTACAAGAAAACTTCAGAAAGTGGATGAAATTCAATCCTTTACTAATGCCATAGTTACATTCCATTTTAAAGAAATCATGAATTTGCGGACTGACCTTCATTCTTACTTCCAAATATAGCAAAGAAGCCAACAAAGAGCCCTTCTGCCAAAACACACAAATCTGGGTCTTCAACTCTGGGTCACCTCAGACACAAGAAAGTTCATCAGCTACAAAACTATGTCACTGTGTTCATTTTCTTAGCTGCAAAGAAAACGTCTGTCAAAAAGTTCATTCTTCAATTTTGCTCTAAGAGTGAAGGGGGCAACAGTAGGGGATGGAACAGAAGTGGCTGCAGGAGCTGAGAACACTGGTTTGCTGCAAACCACTAGCCAGAGCCGCAAAGCATCCTCAGTTTTGTCTTCTGTAAATAGACAACTTGGACCAAATCAGTGGAAGGTGATACAAAAAGTCAAATCAATCGCAAGCAGAACAAGAAGGCATTTGGGCAATACCAGACATTTTCTTAAATCAGTAATTTTAAAAATTACCCCGTTTCAATTTTCTTGCAATCCTACAACAGATCACATTAGGAAGAAAGGCTCCTTTTGGTGCCATGACGTCTTTAACACTTTCCTCATAATCTCTCTAACAAAAGGAAGATGGACTTAAGCTTCAAGCCTTGACAAAGAACAGGATCTGGTGAGGTTAGACTTCATTTTATTTCAACTAGTTAAGTCAATTTACATAAAAATACTAAGTCAATACTAGTTCAAGGTGATGAACAGGTAAGAAACTCTGAGGATGGTAACAGGTAACTAATACTTGAATCCTTCCTGTTCTGAAACTCAGGGACTCTGTAACAATTCTCGTGTTTTATTCGAAAGGGGGCAGAAATACTAAATAAGAGACAAAGTTACCCCCAAGAAGCGGAGTTGCTTGAAAAAGCCACATGTAAGGACAATCAATGTGTGGACACTGGACAGCTGTGCTCAGCAGGCTTGGTGTGAATTCACAAGTCAGCTCAAAGGCAGGTTAAGAGCACACTCACTAGATCCTGGCGGCTACCATCCAACGCCAGCTTGCACATTCACTGATTATGTGACCCTGGACAAGCTGTGTGGCCTCACCAGGTCTTAGTTTTCTCATCTATAAAATAGGTGTGCTTAACAGTACGGTCCTCATCAACCTGTCATAAAGATTGAGTAAGGAACATATAAAACGTGCTTGGGACAGTGTCTGGGCCAGAGTCAATGCCATGCAGACACTGGCTCCTGCTAGTATCATCCTACCTAGTGTGACAGACACTCTGAGAAGGCCCCCCGTGATCTCAGCCCTCTGGGCTTTGTGCCCTGCTGTAACCCCCTCCAAGCACGGGCTGGCCTAGTGACCTGCTTCTAACCCCCGGAATATGGCAGAGGTAATAGTCCGTCACTTCCGTGATCACCTATATAAGACTGTGACTTCCATCTTGCTAGCAGGCTTTCTCTACCCCTTGCTGTCATGAAGCAAGCCGCCATGCTGGACAGGCCACAGGGAAAGGGACTGAGGGTAGACGCCAGCCAACGGCCAGCCGGGAACTGAGGCCCCCAGTCCAAGAGCCCTCAAGGGAGTGAATCCTGCCCACAACCACCTAAGTGAGCTTGGAAGTGGATCCTTCCCCAGTCACATCTTCAGATGAAACCCCAACCCCAGCAGACACCTTGGAGGCAGCCTGCCAGAGGTCCTGAAACAGGGGACCCAGCCCAGCCAAGCCTGGACTCGACACCCACAGAAACTGTGAGTTGAATGTGTGTGGTTTTAAGTTGCTAAGTTTTGTAGTGATTTGTTATGTAGCAACAGATAATACACTTAGATAGAATAAAAAGAAAATGACCAACAGAAATTCATGAGTAGAAAATTATATATACCACTCTCGCCATCTAGAACTAAAAGAAAAGATTCTACCTTTCACACTCAATAATAAAGCAACTCCTATCATGAGACTTCAAGAAGTCTAGAAATAACTATCCTCAACTCTTGTCACCCATTCTATCAACTTGAATAGTTTACCCACTGGTAACTAATTAGTAATTTACTCATTACTAAAGAGTCAAGTATTATTATTGCCTACTTAGTAATTTACTAAATACTCTTAGATTATTGTCATCAGCTACTATTAAGAGTTACTGAGGATAGAAAGACACTGGAACTCACCAAAACAGATACCCCACATCCAAAGACAAAGGAGAAGCCACAGTGAGACGGTAGGAGGAGCGCTATCACAATAAAATCAAATCCCGTAACTGCTGGGTGGGTGACTCACAAACTGGAGAACACTTATACCACAGAACTCCACCCACCCATTGGAGTGAAGGTTCTGAGCCCCGCGTCAGGCTTCCAAACCTGGGGGTCTGAAAACGGGAGGAGGAATTCCTAGAGAATCAGACTTTGAAAGCTAGCGGGATTTGACTGCAGGACTTCGACAGGACTGGGGGAAACAGAGACTCCACTCTTGGAGGGCACACACAAAGTAGTGTGCGCATCGGAACCCAGGGCAAGGAGCAGTGATCCCATAGGAGACTGAACATGACCTACCTGCTAGTGATGGAGGGTCTCCTGCAGAGGCAGGAGGTGGCTGTGTCTTACCGTGAGGACAAGGACACTGGCAGCAGAAGTTCTGGAAAATATTCCTTGGCGTGAGCCCTCCCAGACTCCACCATTAGCCCCACCAAAGAGCCAGGTAGGCTCCAGTGTTGGGTCGCCTCAGGCCAAACAACCAACAGGGAGGGAACCCACCCCACCCATCAGCAGACAAGCGGATTAAAGATTTAAGTAGCTCTGCCCACCAGAGCAAGAGCCAGCTCTACCCACCACCAGTTCCTCCCATCAGGAAACTTGCACAAGCCTCTTAGATAGCCTCATCCACCAGAGGGCAGACAGCAGAAGCAAGAACTACAATCCTGCAGCCTGTGGAACAAAAGCCACATTCACACAAAGATAGACAAGATGAAAAGGTACAGGGCTATGTACCAGATGAAGGAACAAGATAAAACCCCAGAAAAACAACCAAACGAAGTGGAAATAGGCAACCTTCCAGAAAAAGAATGCAAAATAATGATAGTGAAGATGATCCAGGGCCTCGGAAATGGAGGCAAAGATCGAGAAGATGCAAGAAATGTTTAACAAAGACCTAGAAGAATTAAAGAACAAACAAACAGAGATGAACAATACAATAACTGAAATGAAGAATACACTAGAAGGAATCAATAGCAGAATAACTGAGGCAGGAGAACAGATAAGTGACCCAGAAGACAGAATGGTGGAATTCACTGCTGTGGAACAGAATAAAGAAAAAAGGATGAAAAGAAATGAAGACAGCCTAAGAGACCTCTGGGACAACATTAAGTGCAACAACATTCACATTATAGGGATCCCAGAAGGAGAAGAGAGAGAAAGGACCCAAGAAAATATTTGAAGAGATTATAGTTGAAAACTTCCCTAACATGGGAAAGGAAATAGCTACCCAAGTCCAGGAAGCGCAGAGAGTCCCATACAGGAGAAACCCAAGGAGAAACACACCGAGACACGCAGAAATCAAAATGGCAAAAATTAAAGACAAAAATTATTGAAAGCAGCAAGGGAAAAATGACAAATAACATACAAGGGAACTCCCATAAGGTTAACAGCTGATTTCTCAGCAGAAACTCTACAAGCCAGAAGGGAGTGGCATGACATATTTAAAGTGATGAAAGGGAAGAACCTACAACCAAGATTACTCTATCCAGCAAGGATCTCATTCAGATTTGATAGAGAAATCAAAAGCTTTACAGACAAGCAAAACCTAAGAGAATTCAGCACCACCAAACCAGCTCTACAACAAATGCTAAAGGAACTTCTCTAAGTGGGAAACACAAGAGAAGAAAAGGACCTACAAAAACATACCCGCAACAATTAAGAAAATGGTAATAGGAATATACACATCAATAATTACCTTAAACGTGAATGGATTAAATGCTCCAACCAAAAGACACAGGCTCGCTGAATGGATACAAAAACAAGACCCATATATATGCTGTCTACAAGAGACCCACTTCAGAGCTAGGGACACATACAGACTGAAAGTGAGGGGATGGAAAAAGATATTCCAAGCAAATGGAAATCCAAAGAAAGCTGGAGGAGCAATACTCATATCAGATAAAATAGACTTTAAAATAAAGAATATTACAAGACACAAGGAAGGACACTACATAATGATCACAGGATCAATCCAAGAAGAAGATATAACAATTATAAATATATATGCACCCAACATAGGAGCACCTCAATACATAAGGCAACTGCTAACAGCTCTAAAAGAGGAAATCGACAGTAACACAATAATAGTGGGGGACTTTAACACCTCACTTACACCAATGGACACATCATCCAAACAGAAAATTACTAAGGAAACACAAGCTTTAAATGACACAATAGACCAGATAGATTTAATTGATATTTAGAGGACATTCCATTCAAAAACAGCAGATTACACTTTCTTATCAAGTGCACATGGAACATTCTCCAGGATAGATCACATCTTGGGTCACAAATCAAGCCTCAGTAAATTTAAGAAAGTTTAAATCATATCAAACATCTTTTCTGACCACAACGCTATGAGATTACAAATCAATTACAGGAAAAAAAACATAAAAAACACAAACACATGGAGGCTAAACAGTACATTACCAAATAACCAAGAGATTACTGAAGAAATCAAAGAGGAAATAAAAAAATACCTAGAGACAAATGACAATGAAAAGACAACAATCCGAAATCTATGGGATGGGGCTTCCCTGGTGTCGCAGTGGTTGAGAGTCCGCCTGCCGAAGCAGGGGACACAGGTTCGTGCCCCAGTCTGGGAAGATCCCACATGCCGTGGAGCGGCTGGGCCCGTGAGCCATGGCCGCTGAGCCTGCGCATCCGGAGCCTGTGCTCCGCAATGGGAGAGGCCACAACAGTGAGAGGCCCACGTACCGCATTAAAAAAAAAAAAAAAAAAAATCTATGGGACGCAGCAAAAGCAGTTCTAAGAGGGAAGTTTATAGCTATACAAGCCTACCTCAAGAAACAAGAAAAATCTCAAATAAACAACCTAACCTTACACCTAAAGGAACTAGAGAAAGAAGAACACACAAAACCCAAAGTTAGAAGAAGGAAAGAAATCATAAAGAGCAGAGCAGAAATAAATGAAATAGAAACAAAGAAAACAATAGCAAAGATCAATAAAACTAAAAGCTGGTTCTTTGAGAAGATAAACAAAATTGATAAACCATTAGACTCATCAAGAAAAAGGAGAGGACTCAAATCAATAAAATTAGAAGTGAAAAAGGAGAAGTTACAACAGACACCTCAGAAATACAATGCATCCTAAGAGACTACTACAAGCAACTCTATGCCAATAAAATGGACAACCTAGAAGAAATGGACAAATTCTTACAAAGGTATAACCTTCCAAGACTGAACCAGGAAGAAAGAGAATATGTGAACAGAGCAATCACAAGTAATGAAATTGAAACTGTAATTAAAAATCTTCCAACAAACAAAAGTCCAGGACCGGATGGCTTCACAGGTGAATTCTATCAAACATTTAAAGAAGAGCTAACACCCATCCTTCTCACACTCTTCCAAAATATTGCAGAGGAAGGAACACTCCCAAACTCAATCTATGAGGCCACCATCACCCTGATACCAAAACCAGAAAAAGATACTACCAAAAAAGAAAATTACAGACCAATATCACTGATGAATACAGATGCAAAAATCCTCAACAAAATACTAGCAAACAGAATCCAACACCACATTAAAAGGATCATACACCATGATCAAGTGGGATTTAACTCAGGGATGCAAGGATTCTTCTATATACGCAAATCAATCAATGTGATACACCATATTAACAAACTGGAGAATAAAAACCATATGATCATCTCAATAGATGGAGGAGAGCTTTGGACAAAATTCAACACCCATTTATGATAAAAACTCTCCAGAAAGTGGGCATAGAGCAAAACTACTTCAACATAATAAAGGCCATATACAGCAAACCCACAGCAAACATCATTCTCAATGGAGAAAAACTGAAAGCATTTCCTCTAAGATCAGGAAAAAGACAAGGATGTCCACTCTCACCACTATTATTCAACATAGTTTTGGAAGTCCTAGCCACGGCAATCAGAGAAGAAAAAGAAATAAAAGGAATACAAACTGGAAAAGAAGTAAAACTGTCACTGTTTGCAGATGACATGATGCTATACATACAGAATCCTAAAGATGCCACCAGAAAACTATTAGAGCTAATCAATGAGTTTGGTAAAGTTGCAGGACACAAAATTCAAGCACAGATATCTCTTGCTTTCCTATACACTAATGATGAAAAACCTGTATGAGAAATTAAGGTAACACTCCTATTTACCACTGCAACAAAAAGAATAAAATACCTAGGAATAAACCTACCTAGGGAGACAAAAGACCCATATGCAGAACACTATAAGACACTGATGAAGGAAATTAAAGATGATACAAACAGATGGAGAGATATACCATGTTCTTGGATTGGACGAATCAATATTGTAAAAATGACTATACTACCTAAAACAATCTACAGATTCAATGCAATCCCTATCAAATTACCAATCGCATTTTTTACAGAAGTAAAACAAAAAATCTTTAAATTTGTATGGAGACACAGAAGACCCCACATAGCCAAAGCGGCCTGAGGGGAAAAAAACGGAACTGGGGGAATCAGACTCCCTGACCTTCAAGACTATACTACAAAGCTACAGTTATCAAGACAGTATGGTACTGGTACAAAAACAGAAATATAGATCAATGGAACAGGACAGAAAGCCCAGAGATAAACCCACACACCTATGATCAACTAATCTATGACAAAGGAGGCAAGGATATACAATGGAGAAAAGAGAGTCTCTTCAATAAGTGGTGCTGGGAAAACTGGACAGCTACATGTAAAAGAATGAAATTAGAACACTCCCTAACACCATACACAAAAATAAATTCAAAATGGATTAGAGACCTAAATGTAAGACTGGACACTATAAAGCTTTTAGAGGAAAACATAGGAAGACCACTCTTTGACATATATCACAGCAAGATCTTTTTTGATCCACCTCCTAGAGTAATGGAAACTAAAACAAAAATAAACAAATGGGACCTAATGAAACCTAAAAGCTTTTGCACAGCAAAGGAAACTACAAACAAGACAAAAAGACAACCCTCAGAATGGGAGAAAATATTTGCAAACGAATCAACGGACAAAGGATTAATCTCCAAAATATATAAACAGCTCATGCAGCTCAATATTAAAAAAACAAACAACACAATCCAAAAATGGGCAGAAGACCTAAATAGACATTTCTCCAAAGAAGACATACAGATGGCCAAGAAGCACATGAAAAGCTGCTCAACATCACTAATTATTAGAGAAATGCAAATCAAAACTACAATAAGGTATCACCTCACACCAGTTAGAAAGGGCATCATCAGAAAATCTACAAACAACTAATGCTGTAGAGGGAGGGTGTGGAGAAAAGGGAACCCTCTTGCACTGTTGGTGGGAATGTAAATTGATACAGCCACTATGGAAAACAGTATAGAGGTTCCTCAAAAAACTAAAAATAGAATTACCCTATGACCCAGCAATCCCATTACTGGGCATATACCCAGAGAAAACCACAGTTCAAAAAGACACATGCACCTCAATGTCCATGGCAACACTATTTACAATAGCTAGGTCATGAAAGCAACCTAAACGCCCATCTACAGACGAATGGAAAAAGAAGATGTAGTACAATGGAATATTACTCAGCCATAAAAAGGAACTAAATAGTGTCATTTGTACAGATATAATGGATCTACAGACTGTCACAGAGAGTGAAATAAGTCAGAAAGAAAAAAACAAATATCGTATATTAACGCATATATGTGGAACCTAGAAAAATGGTACAGATGAACTAGTTTGCAGGGCAGAAATTGAGACACAGATGTAGAGAACAAACGTATGGACACCAAGGGGGGAAAGCGGGGGGTGGGGGGGTGATGAACTGGAAGATTGGGATTGACATGTATACACTAATATGTATAAAATAGATAACTAATAATAATTTTTTAAAAAAAGAGTTAATGATACTAAGAAGCCCAATAATGAGAATTAGTTAGGCAGCAACATGCTTTCATTTGACGACTATATATCAAGCATCTGCTGTGTGCCAGACACTGTGCTAAGCCCCAGCAATGAGCAGAACAGATAAAACCCTGTTCCCAGGGAGCTGCCTTTCTGGTGGTTATTCTTACTACCAGGTGGTCTACTGACATGAACCTGCACATCACTCCAGAGCACTCTCATTTGACAGCAAGGAGAACTGAAGCCTTTTTTTCCCCCCTACTTTCTGGCTGCACAGTGCAGTATGAGGGATCTTAGCTCCCCAACGAGGGATCGAACCCACACGGCCTGCAGTGGAAGCGCAGAGTCTTAACCACTGGACTGCCAGGGAAGTCCGAGAGCTACAGGCTTTTTATTCACCTGAATTCAACGGTAAGCATAAAAGCACTTGGCAAATTAAGAGAGAGGGAGCAGGGAAGGAATGGACTGGAGTTTGGGATTAGCAGATGCAAACTGTTATAAATATATAGAATAAACAACAAGGTCTTACTGTACAGCATAGGGAACTATAATCAATATCCTGTGATAAACCATAATGGAAAAGAATAACTGAATCACTTTGCTATAGAGTAAAAATTAACACAACATTGTAAATCAAGTATACCTCAATAAAATAAACTTTAAAAGAGAGAGAGAAAGAGAGAGAGAGAAGAAGAGCAAGCCTGCACCGAGAGGGTGCCCGTGAGTGAACAGACGGCAGGCGAGCCCGCTCACCACACTGCTCGACAAGGAATGTGCCAGAAGTGTGCATGAGTCCGGGAGGGAATCCATCACTCCCCGGTCCACCTTGGTTGCTGGAAAGATCTAAGTGCAGGCATGGAACCTTGCAAGTCTTGCGTTTAAGCCGCTGTCACTTTTGTCCCACACGGCTTCTAAATGCAAACTAACCCCTTGGTCGGTTGTGAACTGAAGGACAGTCATCTGCTTCAGCAGCTTAAGGAAAATCTGTTCCTAATGAGTGACCTGAATGCCAAAGGGTAATTTCGATTCTATGTCATTTTCCTCTTAGAATCTAAGCCCTCTCAGAGGAAGGGTCAGTCCTTTCTATATTTCTCTGCTTACACCCCACATCAGCCCCAAATGGAAGAGTCTGGTCTTAGAGATCCTCAGTAAAAGCAGGGTCTTCCCTCCCAAGCACCCTCTAAAACCTGCAAGGTCATGACCCAAGTGGTTCCTGTTGGGAAGCCAACCCTCTCACGTCCCGCCGGCACTCACTTTGCTAGTGTACTTGGCGATGTCCGCGGCAACATCTGCTGAGGCGGTGGCGATGGGCAGGTCTGCGCTTACTGAAGAGGCGAGGGTGCTCGTGGACCCCGAGCTGGTGACCAGGGGCGACGACTGGGTGCTAGTCACCAGGGTGATGGTGGAGGTGGACGGGCTCTGCGTGATCTCCTTCTGCTGGACAGCTAGGAAAGCAAAGGGTCCTGGTCATCCCACTGCCGCGGGAAGGCCATCCCAGTAGAAAACTGTGGTGGGGAGCAGAGCCTCTGACAAACGCCCTGCGAGTTTCTCTGCTTTCAAGTGACAAAGACCCTCTCCTTGGCCAAACCCTAGCCAGGCTCCTCTGAGCTCTTTCTCAACGAGGCTTCCACCTTGGTCTATAAAGACGAATATAGTTTCTAACAGCTCAAGGCTGCATCCCTAGGATGACCCTTGCCCCCTTAAGGTCCCTGACTGAGAAAACGCAAGGCTGCCGAATGAACTGACTATATATTCCAGCCAACACCTAATGATGGGGCCCATCTCCCAGTCTCTGTGGGAGGGTCGGAGCCTACCTTCAGTAGGTACCAGTTAGCAAACCCAGATGTTTCAAATGGACCAACACCCCCTTCCCACTTTATGTAAATTTTCACTTTCTGACTCTTCAGAGCCTCTGCCCACCACCCTCCCTATTCCCGAATTCTCCCTTTAAAACGCCCAGTCCCCTGTGTACATGTTTAGTTCACGCTGGACTTTTTGCCCTATTGCAATAGTAAAGAGCTGATTGAAATCTGTCTTTACTACTTTAACTAGTGGCCAGCTTTGCTCATCCCTGACAAGATAATCTGGGATTTAAGAATCACACCATCAATGAGCTCCTTCTTGCCAGCACTTAAATTCCCCTGGGGAAGGCTCACTATGCTTAAGTGGGATGAATTCAGAAGACCAGAACTGGTCACCCCAACATGAAATATTCTAGACTCGGTTCTGTCCCAACGACTCTTCAAACAGCGAGATCAATCCAGCTGTACTTCAATGCTGCGAGTCCAATCTTTCAGTCTGCCCTCCCCTTGATCTTTGAAGGGTTTCAACGGGAGCCAATTCAAGAACTGGCTACTCTTCAACCCCACGTCCTGCTGCGACTCTTTTAATAGTCCTACTCACAGGGGTGCACTCAGCATGTGAGAGTTTCAATCAAGGAGCCCAACCTTCAAGGATCTCGATGCAGGTTTCCCAGGGGAACAAGATTCTACATCAGTGCTCACAAGAGCTGGGCCAACTGGTACCCATCAGACGGTTCAGCTTTCCATCAGCTCCAGAGGGAGCCTCCTGCCGGGAGCTATGATTCCGCACTTCAGCAACTGGTTCTTGACGCTTGCTCCTCTTGTGTGTGAGGCTAATCGCTAGTTATTAAGGTAACCTTTGCTACCAACTTCTCACACTGTACTCTTTCCAAAACAATGTCCAGGGGTTCATGGATGTGCACAAGGAAACTTAAACAAAGGTATTCATTGCAGCACTACTTACAACAGGAAAAAAAACTGGAAGCAACCTATATGTCCATCAGTAGGGGAATACTTTAAATAAACTGTGGAATACTATGCAGCAGTCCAAAAGAATAAGGTAGAGCTGTATGTACTGACATGGACAGACCTCCAAAACATGCTGATGGGGGGAGGGGGGGCACGGAAAAAAGCAAGTATGGTACCATTTTCACGTTTTAAAAAAGAAAAAAGAAAAAAAAGTAATATTTTATGAAGTCACATATATACATAAATATATATGCATACATGCATAAAAAAGATCTTACGGTTAACAGTGACCTCTGAGAAAGGGTGGAGAATGAAATGGCAAATCAATCAGGACAACACATTTTTGTGTCTATGTGTCTACTTCACCCCTTTCTAAGAAGAACATATGCATGTATTTATAAAATGAGAAAAAAAAGAAAAAAGAAAAGTACAAAGCAAGTTGGAAAACAATTTTTAAAAATAATGCCAAATGGAATGTGTGAGGCCTCCAGGATACAGTAACCAGGAAACCAAGGGGAACTGAAAAAATAAAACGATTATTTTTCTCCTGTCCATGTGGCCAAAAAGGGACCGGGCGCCACGGAGAGCAGAAGGGGAGGCTCGGTACCTTTCACGGCCTGTCTGGTCTGATATCTCGTCCCCTGGGAAGACTGAGGCTGCTGGTTTTGCTGCTGGTTTTGCTGCTGGTTTTGCTGCTGCTGCTGGCGCTGCATCTTCTGCATGTGCCACTTTTGGGAGGACGTTTGAAACTTACTTGAGGAGTTCCACACGACCCGCTGCACGGCTGGGGCAGTCTCCTTCGGTAAAAGCGGCCTCTGCTTTTTCACTGGGCTTCCTGTGGCAGCGGCGGCCGGGGCCGTGACCGTGGATGTGGTGCTGGTGGTGGCCGTGACACCAGCCGTGGGAGTTTGGGCAGAAGAGCGGGTGAGGACCGGCGTTTCGGGGGGAGACTGGCTGCCCGCCGTCGTGGATGGTGGAGCTTTACCTACGACTAAAGCCAATGCGTGAAAAAACAAACAAACAAAAAGTGGATTTGACTCGGGCTGGCCTGCAGGGTCTCTACACCACCAAGTTCTGGGTGACCATCAGAGGCTAGCATGCCAAAGACCCCCGGTGAATGGGCACTTACACAATACGCTCAGGCCACTTCGGCAGCATGCCGTATCTTAAAACATCAGCCCCCTTGTGTTCCGTGCACTTGCTCACATCTGAGACGTATGTCAAGGCGTCTGGGGGACTGAGGCCAACCTGACCCAGCCCCTGCCCTCAAGTTGCTCACCTACTAGTAGACGATGCAGTGGATGAACAGAATCACTGCAAGTATCTTGTTTTACAAAGTTAAAGTTGGGTAAGCACTTTGAGAAAGACCCAGCCAAAGTCAATCCGGAGATTAAGAGAAACGCTTTCTTTGGCCAGGGAACCTAGAAAGCATGTACCCCAAAGAACCAGACGGATTCCCATAGGCCAAAGCACTGAATAACAGTAAGTGACCCAAAAAGAAGAGTATCTTCTTTAATCTCTTCTGATTCCCTTCAGAACAGTCTCGGTGTGGTCCTGGTAGCCTTGACACCTAACACTAAAGGGAATTCCACCCCAAGGACAGAACCTTCCTCAGCACAATGGTATTTATCTAGAATTTAGATGCCTTGCTTTTGTTTTGATTGTAGTTGTTCCTGTTGCGTCTTTTATGTAGAGCACACTATACTGTTTTACCTACTGTGTGGTGGTCAAGTTTAAGTCTAAAATTGAGTTTTTTTTTTTTTTTAAAGAGCTGTTGTTTCAGATAAAAATATTAAGTCCGTAATTATACAGGCAGGACTTAGGAATGGCAAAAATAATGAATGCAAGTGACTCAAGTTTGAAAAACGCTGCCTTTCAGAGTATGTCTCCTGGGAGGAGCTGGGCTATGGGGGTGGAGCGTAGGATTTCAACAGGCAGCAGGGAGAATTTGGAGGGGGACAGCTTTAGCCAAGACATGCTCAGGAATAGACAGCATTTTGGTTAAGTGAGGGCAGGCAGTGAGGAGGGCTGGCAAGAAGGCAGGTTAGAGCCAAAAGCACTGAGCAGCGTAGAAGGGGGTGTGACCTCGTGAGTGCTCATCTGTAAAAGGGGTGTGTGGTCAGTAATCACTGCAGCAGCCCCTGGCACTGGAGAGGTGAACCTGCCCCCAGAGAGGATTCCCTGGGGTTCACACACAAAACACGGGTGCAAATCAGCACCCTTGATCTTGACAATGTGCCTCGACAGAACTCTTTAAGGATTACACCTGTCTTTTTTAGATTTCTATCACCCAGGAAAGGCATGGGCTTGATTATTCTAGGGGGGATTTTCAGTAAACTGTGGGTTTGGGGAAACCAAGGAGTGTGAGAGGAGAAGACAGGCTGACTTTTCTGACTCGGGGGGAAGGGGGGGGGTGTCTTCTTGGTGGTTATCACACCTGGGTGGCTCTCCTGCTCCTCTGGGGAAGAGTCCAGCCAAGTTCATGGGCAGGAACACAGGATGGGCTGGGAGAAGCGCTCTACCTGCAGTGAGGAGCCCCCATCCTTCCCCAGGATGACCTGCCAGATACCGGATATAGCCCCTGCCCCTTCCAGGGGCAGAGGTGGCTTTGAACTTGGCCCTTCTAAAAGCCCCACACTGGGAGGGTCCCCCCAGGCAGGGCTTCTAACCTGCAGAAGCAACTTTAATGCCTCCCTTTTCTGCCATGTGACCAAAAAATATATTGTCCTGGTTGATTAACTAGCCTGGTCCCTCCTTGGGCAAAGGGCAACCGCAGAAAGGTCCTTTTCTCTCTCCTGTCTTGCAAAAGCAAACAGGTGGCTTTGCAGATGGGTAACCAGTCTGCACGCGTCACGGCTGGAGCTCTTTCCCAAATAAAAAAACAGGAGTGTGCAATCTGAAAAGCTTCCAGGCTCGAAGCACTCTTGCGGGGGGCGGGGCGGGGGGGTTTTCATTTAGACACTAAAACATTTTAATTTCTCGAGGATTCTGATGGTTTATGGAGGCGGGGGAAAGGCCGTGGAAAATTCCATTTGTCCTAGAAATTGGGAGTGTATAATCACCTGTAGCCTCAAAAAGGGTGAATTTCTTAAAGGCCAACACTCCAAAAGCGGCCCCATCAAACTAACCTACTTATTCCAGACTTTGGTCACGGTCTTGTACCTTAAAAAAACGACTTTTAAGAGAAGGATGGAAATGACTGATGTGACAGGGTAAGCATAGTAAAGGTTGTTAAGCGAGCTCCTTTGGCCTCTGTTCTGAGAGCACTAGCTAGAAAAGCCATTTTGCTATCTGAGGATTCATATACTGTGCAGAAGCCGCATTCCTAACTGAAGGTCAGTTGGAGGTCACCAAGCACTCTCCAAAACGCCCTTCACTTAATAAACTCATAAGTGAAAGTACATCACTGACACGAAGCTGATTCTTCAAGACCCAAACCACCATCAGGGGGGCTCTGGATTTCAGACTAAGCAGTCTTGCCCCAACCCCTGGGAAGCCGCTCTGAATTATGTTTCAGAGACATCTTCAGCTTAAAAGTCCACCACACACTCGGGGACTCCTGGAGAAACTTCCTGCAGATACCAGTGGGAGGAAGAGCTCACTTTCATTTAATCAACTGGAATGCTTTTTATTTTGGAGGAAAACATGAGCTCTTTTAAGGGACTCATGTTTCCCTTTTTGCTTTGACTGCTAGGGAGCTCAGAGTCAAAATGGAAGCCCAACTTTGCTAACTCTGAAGGCTGGAACAGTATGTATTTTTGTATACAAATTTTCCCCAGACCTCTCACTATTCTACCTTCATCTTTTACACTGATTTCTTGATTTTCATTTCGTTTCTTATCAATCTGTCACAAATTCCTTCTGGAAGGGGCAAAAACCCACAACCAATCAAAAGATCTACTCCAGGGCTTCCCTGGTGGCTCAGTAGTTGAGAGTCCACCTGCCGATGCAGGGGCCACGGGTTCGTGACCTGGTCTGGGAAGATCCCACGTGCCGCGGAGCGGCTGGGCCCGTGAGCCATGGCCGCTGAGCCTGTGTGTCCGGAGCCTGTGCTCCGCAACGGTAGAGGCCACAACAGAGAGAGGCCCGCGTACCGCAAAAAAAAAAAAAAAAGGATCTACTCCAGAAAGAGAGGAATAGCATAAAAGTATCATTCACAGGAACACTACCATCTGTGCCCCAATATTCCCACAAACCTCGTGGAATAAATGCTACTCCTATTGTTTTCTGCAACACTTGAGGTTGTCCCTCAAACCCCAATCCATAAAAGAATCGGATTTTTCAGATGCCATTCATAATTCTAAAGGATGGTGTGGTGGGCCATCCTTCCTGTCCCACCCAACTGCCTCTCTCTCTTCCTCCCTTGTACCATTGAGAGACATTCCATCCTCTTTTGATGAACTGCAGGAATTGAGGTTCCAGAACAGGTCACGTTGATACAAACACAGAGGAACGATTCTCAAAGCCCATCCCCCTCTCGCTTTAAGCAAGCCAGCCTAAGAAATCCCCAGGGGATATAGAACTCAGATGTTAGCTCCTGTCAGAAGTTAAGCATAGTCAAAAATTAAACCTGGCTACTCCCTTAAGTAACTCACGAAGTCCATGAGGTTTTATGGCTACAACCCCTAATTTGTCCTTAGGCCATGTTTCTCCTAGCCCTTAATTAATTCTTCATTATCTTTCTCAGGCCTGTGGGAATCCCCTCACCACCCAGTAGCCAAACCAGTTGAAAAATGTGCTGACTGCTTCTTCAGTGGGAGGGACATCCTTCAACTCATTCCCAAGTTCCTGCTGGAGGGTTTGCCGACATGCCTGGGCTGCAGCAGCTTTGAGGGCAGCCACTACTGGTTCAGCGGCAGAGAACTGCTGAGCTCAGGCAGTGGGGTTCTCAACTGGGGGAGATTCTGCCCCCGAGGGGACATCCGGCCATGTCAAGACATTTCTGATGGCCACCACTGGGCAAGTGCTACCAGCATCCGGTAAGAAGAGGCCAGGGATGCTGCCAAACATCCTCCAGTGCACAGGACAAAGAATTATTCAGCACAAAATGTCAACGGCGCCAAGGCTGAGAAACCCTGGGCCCATGTCAGTTAATCGCAAATATGGCGGAACACCAACTCAGGCAGCATCCTACAATGCCCGTGTGATTTCTAGTGGCTCAAGAACTCAGCGTTCTGGTGCCACCTACCCAAATGGTCTTGTGTTCTGGTAAGAAAAAGCACTTTGAGATGCCTGGGCAGCGTGAGGAGAGGTAAGGGAGGCTAAACTTATCAAGATTTTCCAACTGAACACTTCTAACAATTTCAGCCTTGTCAAATGTCTAAATGTTGACAAACACTTTAGGGAAATGAGCGAGCCTACTGGAAAAGAAGCTGCTGAGGCTAAAAATGACCTAACAGCTAGAAGCAACTACTTTCTAAGAGACTTATTTTTCTGTGCTCAAAATCAGCCACATCGGGTACTGAGCAGGTGAAAGGTGCGCAGGCTTAGTTTAAGTCCTGGTCCAGCTCAGTAACTAGCTGGGTGACCTGGAGCCAATCCAAGCTTTGCTACGCCACCCTTTGTGATGGGAGAGGGTCACCTGACTCGAGATAACACAAATTGCAAGGTGGCATTCTAAAACCAAATCAAGAAACCAGAAACGGGTACAATCACTTACCCTCCTGCTTGGGAGACGGTTCTTTGGGTTCCTTCTTATTTTTTCGACCCTCCCGCCCAGAATGGTCTTCTCCTAAATCTATGACAAGTTCGCTCTCTGAATCGGAGTCCAGGCCCAAATGCACTGTTGGGGAATCCGTCTCATCTTTTCCCTTCAGCTTATCCTTTGTGGGATGAGGCAAGGGTTTTGCTTTGTCTGAAAAGTCCTTGTCGGGCTGAGGGCTAGTCTTCTCCTTGGGCAAGCCTGGGTCTGCTTTCTCGCTGGCTGGCGACGTGCTGACTTTCAGCTCCTCTTTCGTCTCCATGGGGTTTGCCAGTTTGGGCTTTTTTTTGACAGCAGATGGCTCTTTGTCCATCTGAGCATCCTCTTTGTCTTCGGCATCTTCCGGCTCATTCTTGGACCTCTGCTCCTCATCACTGATAGAGTCACTACCGCTACTATCTGACTTCTCGGAATCCTCAGAATCGCTGTGTTCTACAGCCGTATAAACATCTTCTGAGATTTCATTTATGCCTAAATTCAAAAAGAAAACCCAGCATGTGGCGTACTCACAAAATAAAGAGCAGGACCAAAAAATCACAACCATTTTCCACGCCCAACGCTGGAATAAAAAAAAAAAAACATTTCAAATCGCATCACACTGGCCTGGTGGGGTTAGCAGTGCGCTCAAGCTGCAGCTGACGACAGCCGACAAATGGAACTTGTCTGCAAAGGGTTTTAGTTATTGACACTCAAAGATGACATGGGACCAAACAACATGAATTTCGAAGTTATCCAGAGCTCAATCTTTGCCTTATGGATAACTCACTGGGACACTGACAACGGGAGGGATGGAAGGGAAGGAATGCCAGACCTGCGCTGTTAAAACAGATCCATTTTACGGATTAGAAAATAGAGACCCAGAGAAATCACTTGTTCTAGGACACAAAGAAAACCAAGACAGAGAAGCGAGGCCAGAACCCTGGGCTCCTGACTCGCCACCAACACTCTTCCCACAAATTCCCAAAGCGTTAAAGCGGAGGTTGCAAACTCATAGCCCATGAGCCACATCTGGCGAGCAGACGTGTTATTTAGGAAGCAATGGTTTGACCCAATGCTTTTGGGTATTTTGTTATTTGTTGGCTTTTTTTTTTCTTTTTTAAAACTTAGAACTTGCTGGCCAATTCACAAATCAGGAGATTTCACAGAAATCAAGATGGAGGGCTTGTGCTGAAACAGCAGAAGATCTGGCCTCTCTGGGTCACAGGCCTGCAAGGCTCGCTGGGGCTGAGAGCCACTGGCCCCTTCAGGTGGGGGAGCACTGCCTACAGGTGACCCAGCTGCCCGGTCCCCATCTTGCTCCCTGAACTGAGGCAGAGTCAACTGTCATTGTGTTTGCATTGTTTTTCTACATGCAATGGAGTCAAGAGGAAAGTCATCCATTTCCATGTCTCTATCAAAAGGGAAAAACATAAAACAGCAGGAGTTTCATACATATACAGACAAAAATGGGCAAAAGTATATTTCTAACAACAGTTCCATTTAACCCATTTATGTTTCCTGCTCTCGGGAATGGGTGTCATCCGTCTGTAGGTAAATAATGCTACACCCTAAAATTTTGAAGAGGAAATCCCCATCAGCTCTGTGTTTCACTCATTCTAGAGCAACGGTTATCATGAGCGGGGTCACTATCCTGACCCAGACACACTGAAGGGAAACTCTTAAAAGGGTAAGAACCATGAAAAGCCCCGCAGGATCATGAGTGAATTATACCCACTTCCTCCAGGGCTCAGTCAAAACTGAAAGAATCAAAACACAAAAACCCAGATCTGGTTTAACTTCTGGATCCCAGGGCTTATACGACTGTTAACTAATGGTCGGATGCCAGGACAAGCATGACCACACATGTGATAGGAAAAGCTTGGGTACTGGAGCCCAAAGGATATGAATTCAAATCCTGCTCCTCTGCTTTTATTAGCTGTGTGACCCTGAACGAATGAACTACCTCTCTGAGACTCAGTTTCTTCACCTGAAAATGGTGTTGATAATAGTATCAACCTCCCAGGACAATCTATGCACAGTGCATGTGGCATAGGAAGCCCTCGGTAAATGGAAATATTAAAATTCTTATTAACAATAATAAACCAAGGAGTTAGACCAGCTGCATGGAAGGACCCAAGAGGGGTGTCTAAATGGCCTACAAAATTTCATCCAAACAAGCAACCCAGCAAGGAATGCTTTCCTCTGACAGCCTGGATGACTCCCAACTATAACTCTTTTCTCACCCAAAGGTCCAGAGAAACCACTGACATGTAAACCTCACCTTGGACTGGCTTTCTCTCCTGAGACCCAGCTGGCCCCTACTTCTTTATAAATACCTTCCTGGCTTTATTTACCTATTCAACAAATATTCCAGAGCATTACTATGTGTATAAGACCAAGTACACCTTGGAGAAGGCAAATCCTTATAAGGCAACCTCCCTGCCCTCAAGGAGCTTCCAGTCTAGTTTGGGAGGGATACCACCACACAAAGGAACCACTGATGTTTCAGAGACATAAGGTAGCAAAGGAGGGCAGATGGGGAGGGCAGTCAGGGGAGACTTCCTGGAGGAGGTGATGCCCGAGCTCAGCCTTTGGGACAGGATTCAGGTAGGCAGTGTAAGAAAGCAGCAGCACAGGGAAGAGGAAAGGAGGCGACAGATACAGAAGCAGGATGGATGTGCCGAGGGGGAAGCGGCCTAGCCTGGAGGGGGAGGGTTTGTGTTGGACACTTGTGGGATACACTTGACCCTGAAGTGGAGACACTGACGTGAGCAGAGAGGAAGCACAAAGGCAAGCTCAGGAGGCTCTTTCTGCTTCCAAACTTTCTTACAACCTGCACCTCGAGTTGGCAGGCCGCCACAAAGAATACACTCTGAGGAGTTCAAGAAGCCCTTCTGAACAATTAACTAGCAAATCTGAAATATTCTGCCATGAGTAGAAATCTATTTTTGTTGAACAAACAACTCAAGGTTAAACCAGCTGCTAAAAAGGCAGCCAGGATGGGGCTTTAATTTCATCCGGGTAGTTTCCCTAAAAAGAGTAATGATGATGACGATGAGGTAAGCAAACCGAGAGACATACCTAATTGTGCTTTGCAACTCTCTATCGTCTTATCAAGATTTAGCTGGAATCTGCTGCGAATCTGCCGCTTGGGAGAGATGAGAGGCACAGGGGC
Source organism: Aethalodelphis obliquidens (assembly GCF_003676395.1). NCBI lineage: Eukaryota > Metazoa > Chordata > Mammalia > Artiodactyla > Delphinidae > Aethalodelphis > Aethalodelphis obliquidens. The sequence continues at coordinate 489,836 of NW_020837986.1, read as the reverse complement.
CGACTGCTGCTGGACCGACTCACTCAGCTCCTTCAGATCCATCTCGGCCTTGCTTCGATCTGGAAGACACCATCACACCCTCGTAAGACCAGGCACTGGAGGGAATAGCAGACAATGCTCATCACTTAGCTTCCTCCTCAAAAACACCCTTAGGAGCCCGGGAGGAAAAAAAACCTAAGACGTTTTTGTCATTCGTCCCAACGATATCATCTGCTCGACGGCCTGGGCTCACTTGGAGATAAGAGCCTGAGAGAACATTTGGCAGGTTTCTACTGAACCATCGCCTGGGTTGCTCTCCATGGTGAAAATGCACAATCCCAGCCAGAAGGCTGGTTGTCTGTGACACTCAGCATCATTATGGATCCTCCAAAGCCAAAGGTTACAGTAATATGTTCAATCTCAACAGCAGCAGATAAAGTGACACTGAGTCTGGCCAGTTTGCTTTGAATTCCAGGCCCAGATCAGAGAGGGCTTGTATCCGAGAGAGGCGCCGAGCCTCGCAGAGAGAACACATTGATAAGAGAGAGAACCAGCTCCTTGTTCACCATGGAGACTTCAATCTTCATTCTTAGTCGACTCAGTCTGGAGCTCAAATTAGAAAGAAAGAGAACACACAAGATAAGCAGACCCTCCAGACAGTGTGCTGTACCTTCCTTTGGCTCACAGCATCTATCTGAGGAATGGGCAACAGATTAGCCTTGGATATGAACCTGTGTCTTCTTGCTTCACTCTAACCCCAGGCAAAGGTCTCTGCCTAATGACTCAGGCCCAGAGGTCCTACTTCCGCTACTTCTGCCATGGGTTCTTTGCACGACCAAACTGGCCCAGGTTCCAAAGGGTCCGTGAGCTTGCACTTCTTGAATTCCTTCCCCACCTCCTCTGCTGCCTCCTCTAGTGGCCCCCAAAACATAAAAAGGGGACCAAATGGTGGTGACTGCAAAGGCTCAGAAAGCAATGAGAGACTGTCTTTCGCCCTGGCATCCCCTCCAACACACCCTCGAGCAGAGAATGCGGGTGTCCAACCTACCCTGGCCAATCCGAGAAAGCAGGTCCGAAAGGATGTGGCATCCACCAAGGGCAAAGATAAGCCACCTGTGAGCTGGTTCTACCAGCTGTGAGCTCACTCCCTGACTTCTCTCCACCCCCCTGCTACCCTCCACCCCAAACCATCAGGCTGTTACAGAGACCGAGATGCAGACTGAGAGCTGGATTGCAAAGGCCCTCCAAAGCCTGCACTCTCCCCGCTCGACCTGACCCTCGCACCCTGCCCTACACCCAGGAAGGGACGCATGCTCTCACAACGCATGCCGGAGATTCATTCCTTTAAGGGGATCAGAGGTCTCCCCAAAGCCCCACCCAACTCACTCACAGGTGATTAGAGCCACAAATCGCTCCCATTTCATTCATCACCATAATGAGGTAAGATGAGAAAGGGCCCTGTCCCCAAAACACACTTGCGGTTCGTCACCAGGGAGACCAAAAGTGAGCTTTCAAAGCAAACAGGGACACCATCCTTGTCATTAAAGAAATGGCTCTTAAAAAACATCCCCGTGTGTGCGCATGTGCATGCATGTGTTTGTCTGGTGTGTGTGCATGTGCTGATCGGGGACTCTTCAGAGAACCTATCAAGGCCAGGATTGAAGATGCTTGCCGGGGGACGGCTGAATGCACAACTATTTCAGACGGGGGAAGAATATTCCATTTTACTGGAGAAGCACCTTACAAAGAGAACAGAGAGAGTGAAACAGGGATAAAACAGCAAAAACAGGAGGAAGAGGAGAGGGACTGGGGAACATAGAAAGAAAAAAGGGAAGATCCAATTAAACAGCAGTATGATCAGGACTTACGGACTTCAACACCTGAGCTGCAAACATGACAGTAGAAGGGGAAAGACAGGAGGCCCGTCTGGTCATTTCTGCTCTCAGAAATGAGGAAGCACACTGCATTCTGGAGGGAAAAGGCAGCCTTTCAAGCATCAAGCTGGAAAAGAAGTATCTCACAAAAATACTTCCCATGAAGGGGGGTAGCAGGAGATGGCAGTGCTGCCCACGTGACAGGAGGACACTCTGTCCTCAATAACATTCCCATGTGGTTAGATTCCACACAGCAGTTACCAGGCAGGGGTCAGCCAACTTTTTCCATAAAGGGCTGGAGAGTAAATTAAATTAGGCTTTGCAGGTGTACAGGCTCTGCTGCAAAAGCAACCATAAAATGATGTGCTAAATAAATGGATGTGGCTATGTTCCAATAAAACTTTATTTACAAAAACAAGTCGGGGGCCAGACTTGGTCCACAGGCTGGAAATTTTGCCAGTCCCTGTACTAGTCCAGTGACTGCTAATCTTAGCTGCACACTGAGATCGCCCCCCTCCCAGCCCGGAGCTTTAAAGAAAAAAATCCTGATGCCTCAGCCCCACCCCCAGAGACTGAATTCACTGGCGAGGGGGAGGCCTGAGTATTGGCCCTTTAAAAGTTCCCCAGGTATTCTAATTGGCAGGTTAGGCTGTGAGCCCCTGTACTGGACCAATCCTGTCTGTGAGTAAAGGAAATGCCTCATGATTTGCCTTAACCCTTGTGTACCTAAACCTCGGGGATCATAAAAATAGATCTACACATCACCAGAATAATCGAGTGTGTGTGTGCACACGCGTGTATACCGGTGTGGGTCTGCAGTAAATGCAATCTCTTAACTTTAGCCTAAAGCCTGAATATTCATAATCAAGAGGAATGAAAAGAAGGTGAAGCATTTCATTTCACAAAATAAGGTTTCTCGGGTCAATGAGCCACCGTAACGTTTATTCTAAGAAGAAACCACCGAAAGCCTGGGAGGGGGCTAATCATCAGGTCCCTGGGAGCAGACTTTTAGGAGTTTAGCCAAATGTAATTATCTTTCTCCAACTTTCAGCTGTGTGTGAACTCGACTCTCCTCCGCAAGGAGAAAAGAAGAGCTTCTCTTTCTCATTTAGCTCCTAGCAGCTTATCAGGACTCCTTCCACCTCTGCCCTTCTATATCGGGAATATCTGCGGAATCCACCCTTGCTGCCAACATTGTGAACTTTTCAGCTGATATGAAGACAGCTGAGGCTATAAGTGGAAACCGGGGATAAAAAAAAAAAATACCCGCACTAGAGAAAAGAGGCACGATCTTCCATTGCTGGAGGGAGCGTGAATCAGAGCCACCCTTTAGAGGGCGATCTAGCAGCCTCTCTCCAAATGTCAACAGCACATGGCCTCTGACCGTCAGGTTCCACTTCTAGGAATGTATCCTGCGGATTCACTCCCACGTGGGCACAAGGGTCTTCACTGCAGCTATTTCCAACAGCAAAAAATGGAAAACTACTCAATAAATAAGGTGCCTGGATAAATAAGTTACAGTTTACCTTTAAACGGAAAAAAATACAGCTGCTAAAATAACACAGGGGCAGAGCTCTCTACGTGGTGATATGGAAAGCCCATCTGTTTAAGGAAAAGGAAAATAATCAGTAAAGGACATTAGCATTGGTGTGTGGGAGAAAAGAAGGAAAGGGAATACAGAGATACAAATATATGTGTTCTTGGGGCTTCTCAACGCTGACATGTGCAGCTGGATAAGTCTTTCTTTTGCGGGGTGGGGAGGTCAGGGTAAGGGCCGGGAGCTGTCCTGGGCACTGTAGGATGTTTGAGAGCAACCCTGGCCTCCACCCACTAGGTGCCAGTAGCACCCATATCCCAGTTGGGATAATAAACAGGTGTCTAGACATTGCCAAATGGGGACCAAATCACCCAGGCTGATGTCTAGAAGCGCTCCCCAAGGAGACTAAAAAAGAGCCAACAGGGTCAGAGGATGACAAAACAAAAAAAAAAACCCAACAGTGGTCACTCTTTTTTTGGGGGTGAATAAGGGGGTCACAGAGACAGGTGATCAGAGGTTACAGGTAGACTGGCTTTTCATTAGACATCTTTCTGTACTTTGAAATTTCTCTTACCGTGTGCATTCATTACTTATAAAAACAAAACTTTTTTTCTTCAATCGTGTGACTCCACAAAAATCAGAAGGCCCTAACGGACAGCCGAGCCACCCCACGGTGCCCTGACGGAAGACAAGCCACTATGAGGTGAGAGCAACAGCCATCAAAACAAAATGTTTTAAAAGAAAACTATAAGCACTTCTTTTTTTTTAGTTTAAAAAAAAAAATCTCCTTTATTCAAAAGGTGTAGGCAGACTATAACGAATGGTCTTCTAGGAGGCACAAAACAGCAGCTCCGTCAAGGGAACAATGTCCTTCAGACGAGAGACCCGGGCAGACGCTCTTATCCATCAGTCAAGCAGAGACCTTCCCCACCTTGTTCACTATTTTTTAAAAAAATATCAAGACAACATCTGGGCAACCGGGGTACCCAGCCCTGCATCCACATCCTCAAAGTCTCACTTTCTGCAGAGAAAAGAAAGCAGGCCTGACAACAGCAACAGTGGAAGAATAAACAAGCAGAAAGCCTTCAGGTCTGACTACGTTCCATCGTCGGCATCTCTGACGGAGCATCAAGGTACATTTCTGTCACTAACAGGACGACTCAACTGCTGCGTTTGTTGAGCCAAAAGCAAACACCGTGTGCGAGAGGAGAGAGGATTCCCAGAGAAAGCACACAGGAGTCTAGAGGAAGGAAAGAACCACTCTGGTCCCCTCTCCCCCTGTGCCATAAACTCATTCTTATTCGGGACTTATTTTGTAACTGCCGTAGAGGCACAGAAGGGGGCTGGAACCTAGCCTGGCTCCTTATTTTAGAGCAGAGAGAAGGGGCCCAAGACAGCAAATGAGGCCCGGTGTGTTGGCGTGCAGGGCCTTCCCCTCCGTCATGCAGCAAAATAAATCGTAAGAGTAAAGCCCACGGGCTGGTGGTTGTATTTTTGGTTGTACTTGTTTCTTTGGCCTAAATAGAGATTTTTATTTTTACTTTTTATTTTTGATCCTGCACCTTGCGGGATCTTAGTTCCCCAATCAGGGATCAAACCCACACCCTCAGCAGTGAAAGCACCGAGTCCTAACCACTGGACCACCAGGGAATTCCAAATAGAGGTGGGTTTTTTTTGTTGTTTTTTGCGGAACGCGGGCCTCTCACTGTTGTGGCCTCTCCCGTTGCGGAGCACAGGCTCCGGATGTGCAGGCTCAGTGGCCATGGCTCACGGGCCCAGCCGCTCCGCGGCATGTGGGATCTTCCCGGACAGGGGTACGAACCCGTGTCCCCTGCATCGCCAGGCGGACTCTCAACCACTGCGCCACCAGGGAAGCCCCCAAATAGAGGTTTTTAATGAAACTGACGGTCAACTTTTAAAACCTAGAAGAGTTCACATAAAAAATCTGGATTGCTGTTTTTTCTTGAAAATTCAGAGTTGGACAGCACAGGTTCAACTTGTGGGAGCTGCTTCCTTTAGAAAGGCACTTTGTCCTTCATGCGACCGTCCATCCAAACCTTCACCTGACCCCTGACCCTACAGCTGGGCAGACTAACCCAGCAGCACAAAGAGGCACAGTGGCGAGGGCCCATGAAAATCAAAACACACCCTTGTCCTGCAGCATTTCAGTTCTCGTATCTCAGTTAAAAGTCCGAGATACACACAGACAAGCCCGAGTCTAAAGGCCAAACTCAACCACAAACCACGTGTTGATCCTGGGTAGGTAACTTTGCTTCTCTGTGCAATGGGGTTATTACCTTACCTTGAAGGTCACTGTATTTTTTTTTAATACTTTTAACTTACAGAAAGTAAAATTCACCTTTTGGAGAATATATGACTTTTAACACCTGCAATAGATGCGAGTAGCCACCAGCACAAACAGAATGCAGAACAATTCCATCTACCAAAGAATCCCTTTGTGATGTGTAGTCAAACCCTCCCCAACTCCCAGCAAGCACTGATCTTTCTTCCATCTCAGTAATTTTGCCTTTTCCAGTTTTTTTTTTTTAATGAAACACTGTTTTGTTAGATATAATGATGTCATTATGATCCCTAGCACTGTCTCATTTCTGTCTGTTCAAAGCAGTTACATGGATGCCAGACATCAAGTCCCATGAGAAGTATTCAGCATTTCCCTCCACTTTCTTATTTTTCTACCCATCCACGGCACTTTTCACCAATCCCTACCTGATCCTCTTGCCACTGGGTAACTGAAATTCCTACCCATAAAACGCCACATTCCCTATGCATTTGTTTCCGCTGACAAAACGAGGCATTGGTCCCAGGAATGGAAAGAGCTGGCGGGGAGCTTCTGCACAGGAGAGCCTTGTACTCTGCCGTGCCCACCTCCAATACACACCCCACAAAAAAAACCTTTCACTCCCACGCGTCGGTCAAGCCAAATGGAAAAACCCAGAGCATCACACAGACGCCCAAGGACAGCCCGGTTTACGGAAGGAGCTACTCCTGCCACACATGACTGGCAGAGAGGAAGCATGACTGTGAGAACGTCTCTGTACAGCTTTCTTTTCGGGGGTGCAGAGGTGGGAGGAGGGTGTGAGAAAGCAAACCACACTGCTGAGAACGATGAGTGTTCCCCAGGGGAACGGATGGGTCCCCGTGGGTTCAAGTGAAGAATTCCCACCAGCCAACCTGAGCTGGAGCCCCTCAAGCCACCACCCAGACTGTCCCATCACTTCCGGGCTGCACGACCTGGTGACCTGGGTAAATGAGGCCCCAGCCTCCATGGAAACACAGGCTCCCTCCAGCCCGGCCACCTCTGGCTCTGTAATCCCAGATCCTAGGGTCGCCTCTCCAGTGCTCTGTTTCTCCATCTGAAAATGACATCTCAGGACAAGATGAACCCAGAGGGCTGTGACCACCAGAGGCTGTGGATTCAGGCCGGAGCATCACTCCACAAGGGTGGCCGCCCCTCCCTTCCTGAAACCCGGTATACTCAAGGCCTCCGGAGTAGGCCACACTCCCCGAGTGTTGCTTTCTCCTCGGTCCCCTGCGCTTTCTCAGCCTCCTCTGCTCACTTTTCCTGAGGTCTAACATGTGCAAGCGGCCCAGGCCCCTCACTCCTTCTTTATGCTCTGGACCAGGGTCTCTCAGCCTCAGCACTATTGCCACTGCGGCTGGATAATCCTCTGTCGTGGTGGGCTCTGTCCCACGCGTTGTAGGAAGTTTAGCAGCATCCTTGGTCTGCAACCACTAAATGAATGCCAGCAGCGTCCCCCACTCTCCGCCTCCCCTGAGTTATGAGAACTGCTGCTTGAACCCAATCCCACGTATAAATCAAGATTCCCAGAATTACACCTCCTGCCCTGACCTGGCCTGACTCAGCCTCCAACTGCCTTCATGACCTCTCCACCTAGGAATTTAGCTGGCATCTCAAACTTACAGAATCGAAAGCTGAACTCTTGGCTCCCATTCTCCTGCCATAACCAAATCTGTCAACACAGGCGCAACCCAGTAAATCTCTGCTGGGGGGGCCTGTACTAGATGCTAGTGGTGAGAGCCCACCCCACCCCCACGTTGGAACAACCGAAAATGTCTCTGGACACTGCTAAGTATCCTCTGGGGGGTCGGGGGAACTGCCCCTGGTTAAGAATGGCTGACACAGGCTCTTCCCAACACAACACCCTGAGAGGTCCTTCCAAAATGCCCAGTCAGTTCACATCCCTCCTCTGCTCAAATGGTCCCACACCAAGGTCCATGAGGTCCCTGTGTTCTCTGACCTCATCTCCCCTTCACCCACTAGGACACGTCACCCGGGCTTCCTTGCCATTCCTATAATACACCAAGTTCATCCTGACCCTAAGGCCTTGAATTTCCTGTTCCTTCTAGAATGTTCTTCCTCTTAACACCGACATGGCTGGGTTTTCTTCTCATGCAAATTCTTGGCCAGGTATCACCTCCTCAGAGGCCTTCCCTAACCACTGCCTCTTGCTCCTCCCACCCCCATCCTGCCCAGCTCTCTCCTTGTCATATGAATACCTTTTACCTTCCATGATGACATGACCTGTCTTAGTTTTTTTAGCTTGATTATTATTTCTCCCTCTCTAGAACCAAGCTGTGTAAGAGAGCAGGGCCCTCACTCACCACTGTCCGCCCCAGGTCTAAAACAGTGCACAGCACATAATAGATGCTCAATAAAAATCAGGGCTCATGGCTGAATGACTTACTAAAATAGCTTCCTAGTTGGGTGTTTAGCATTTCTGGTGCTAATTTTTGTTAAAGACTTTGGCCTAAGGTAATGCTTTCAAAAGAACCAACTGAAACTCAATGAGTTTAAAAAAAAAAACAAAAGAACTACTACATCAAGGATGAAGACTAGCATTAAAAAAAAAAAACAAAAGAATTAAAACAATATGTCAGAACACACTATACATAAGGAAAGTAAATACTGAATCATAAAACAATATATACCGTGTGTGTCTGTGTATGTGTGTGTGTGCGTGTGTGTGTGTATACACACATATATATATAACTTTAAATATACGTATTTACAAATATAAGAACTGCGTTACTGTGGTCCAAGGCTGTAAACACTGGCCTAAGGTATTTCAAGATAAAACAGCCTTGCATGTCAACAAGCTCTGGGAAATCCCTTGCTAGTTCCTTGTACTGATCTCTCTTCATCTCCATCCACTGTACCTTTTCAAAATTTTGTACACAGAAAAGAGTTCAGGGTTCAAGAACCACACACAGGGACTTCCCTGGAGGTTCAGTGGTTAAGACTCCACACTTCCAACGCAGAGGACACAGGTTTGATCCCCGGTCAGGGAACTAGGATCCCACATGCCGTGCGGCCAAAAAAAATTAAAATACCAATCTTTTTTTAAAAAAAAAAAAAAAGAACCACACACAAAAGAGGACATTACAACTTGCAGAAATACTCATAGCTGCTACGGAAAGAGGCTTCCCAAAATTCCAACTGACCCAGGTTAAGATTCAGGATGCTTCCCGTGGTGGACGTCTTGTCCGTTTTCGTCATGATCGGTGTTGATACTTGAGGAGAGAAAGGTTTCGGGCTGCCAGATAAACTCCCCGCTTGTCCTGTCTTGGTGGAGGCTGGTGAAGCTGCAAAAGTAAGTTACTCGTTAAAAGACAGATTTACAAATAAAGAAACATATAAAGCTTGTAGGTGTGGGGCAGGGAGGAGAGTACAGAAATTCTATTTGATTTCAACCAGGCCGCCAGAACAACAGAGGGGGTTGGAGCAGGAAGGGCTGGCGATGTAATTCAAGCAAAGGGCTTTAACCCGACGTTAAAGCCACGAAGGAAGAAGGCCGCCCCAGTCATTCTATTAAACACAAAGCTCTAAGACAAATCGGCTAAGCTGCCACTGAAATTGGTTTGGCCCATTCACAGGTGTAAATCTCAAAACAAACAGCGATTAAACCAGCCCCCGCCTCGGTCCAGATGCAGAGACCAGAGCCAAGCTTACAAATGGCATGTCGTCCATTTGTGGGAGACGCAGGGGCCAGTTCACCCAGCCACTGCACCTGCCAGGGGCCAGCTCCACCCCTTGGGAGCTCGCAGGCTTCTCATTTCAAAGGTCCTGCAATGCTGAACGAAGCCAAACTCCACAACAGATGGAGTGAGGGTGCTGTTGGTAAATTACCTCCCGCCTTACTGGGTTTCAAACTTTTATAGGAGGATAGAGTCGTACCTATGCCTGAGTCTTAAAAATACCTTAAAACTCCCAACTTCCTGCTCCCCTGAGCAGGTGGGGGAAGAGAGAACAGAAACCAAACCATTTAACAAAACAAAGTGTTCAGATGGGCCAACTGGGGCCTCCCAAAGACCTTTTAGATCCTGCCCCTTTGCTGAAACGGCTCTGTATTATTGGGCTGTCCTGTTACCATAAATGTGTGACAGGCATTCAAATGGCCGGCTCCCCTCAGATATGCAAGAAACCTCAAGAAAGCTGTTGATGGTGATGGGGTTACACTCGCGACATCGCAGGGACTTCACAAGTGCTTGGACACGCTGGTGGCGTGACATCCCAGGGACTTCACAAGTGCTTGGACGCGCTGCTGCCTTCTTGCCTTGGTTTCCTCATCTGCCAAATGGGGATCCTCAGAGTAAGGATTCAATGGGTTAAACTCTACACCAGCTCAACAAGTCAACATACATGAGCTAGCCTCAGCTCCAGCGCCAGGACTTGCCAACACTATTTTTAATGCAACAGAGTGGGAAAGACTCTAGATGTAGGGAGAAGTGGATTAAAGCATGGATCAGGAGCCAAAAGAGAGGTTCAAATCCCAGCTCTGTGGACGTGCTGTGTGACCTTGGGCAAGTGACCTGATGTCTCTGAATCTCCTTTCCCGATAGCTACAAAGAGGGATACTAATAATATAATACAAAAGGATTGATAAAAGTACCTAACTCATGAGACTTCCCCGGTGGCGCAGTGGTTAAGAATCCACCTGCCAATGCAGGGGACACGGGTTCCAGCCCTGGTCCCGGAAGATCCCACGTGCCGTGCGGCAACTAAGCCCGTGCCACAACTACGGAGCCTGCGCTCTAGAGCCCGTGAGCCACAACTACTGAAGCCCGCGTGCCACAACCGCTGAAGCCTGTGCACCTACCTAGAGCCCATGCTTTACAACACGAGAAGCCACTGCAACGAGAAGCCCGTGCACCGCAACGAAGAGCAGCCCCCACTCGCCGCAACTAGAGAAAGCCCGCGCACAGCAACAAAAACCCAACGCAGCCAACAAATAAATAGAAAGATAAATAAATAAATAAATAGAAAGATAAATAGAAAAATAAAGGTGCTTCAAAAGATTTAAGTATCACCAATAAAATCTTTAGTATTAGGATTTTTAATTATTATTCATTCATTTATGTTCTGTTTCCAAAAGAGATCTGCAGTGGCTGAAAAGATCAGTGCAGTGTATTCCCTCCACAAGGATTAAAGACCAGAGTCTTTCTAATTGTATTCCCTTAAGCAAACTAGCAAGTGGGTCTCGCAGGGAGGGTCTTAGCATACTAGCAGAAGCACTGCTTGGGGCTGCAGGGAACTTTGACAAGGAAGACTAACCCTAAAGGGTAGCGGGAGCCAAAACCACACAAAGGTGCGGGGTCACACAGAGAACTCAAGCAAGGGAGTCCACGTTTCCCTGTTTAACAGTTCAAGTTACATAGTAAGAAGGAGAGGCTGGCAGGTGGTCTAGCAGAGCCCTACCCCCCGCTGTGGGCCTGCAGGGAATTTACCAAGAACACAGGGAGAGTCATTAGTTTTATAGTTCTGTATATGTATGTTCATGTAGTTAAAAAATAATAATAACTGGAACAACAAGCCTTTAATTTCATAGACATATAAGGAATTTACCAAGAACACAGGGAGAGTCATTAGTTTTCTTATATATATATATATATGTTCGTGTAGTTAAAAAATAATAACTGGAGGCTTCCCTGGTGGCGCAGTGGTTGAGAGTCCGCCTGCTGATGCAGGGGACACGGGTTCGTGCCCCAGTCCGGGAAGATCCCACATGCCGCGGAGCGGCTGGGCCCGTGAGCCATGGCCTCTGAGCCTGCGCGTCCGGAGCCTGTGCTCCGCAACGGGAGAGACCACAACAGTGAGAGGCCCGCGTACCGCAAAAAAATAATAATAATAATAATAACTGGAACAACAAGCCTTCAATTTCATAGACACATAACGTTTCCTTTGTTAATAAAATTTAAGTATTGAAGGTTCAAGAGACACGTTCTAAACTTTTTAAAAATTTGAAATACAGCACTTGGATACATGAACACCGGTTTCCCATGGAGATGGGTCTGGTTCACTTTCCACCCGGCCAGCAAAGGGCAGGGGCCACCCTCACTGGCGTCTGGTACTGCACTGCTTCACGTAATCAGGACCAGGACAGCACCTCGGGGTCACCTAGCAACCCACACTGCAGAACTCGCCTCTGAGAAAGTGATGGCCAGTGCCCATCCCTGGCTGCCACCTACCCCACCTCCCCAATTTGTGAAACACCTGTGTCCGTCTTGACCTCCCCACAACCACTCACCCAGTTGTTCAAGGCCAAACACGTCTACACTGTCTCAGTTCCTCCTCTGCTCTCCTGCCTCAGCCTACCCAGCCCTTCAGCGAGTCCTCTGCACACCACTTCCAAAATACACCCAAATCTTCGCACTCACCTCCATCCCAATCTCCAGGGCTATCACCCTCAAGGGGCAGAAAGTAGATCTTAGGGGGTGAAAAAAATCTTACTCTTTTTATAAATAAAGCACACATGCCGTACGTAAAAGGACATACAATACGTTTAAAGTTCATGAGGGTCCATTCTTAAGTATAGCCGCCAAAGAAGTGAAAACCTATACTCAAACAAATCCTCGAAACAGCACTATGAACAGTAACGCAAAGATGGAAACAACCCAAGTGTCCATCAACACGTAGACAAGCCCTGGTATAAAGGAATGAAGTTCTGATGCACGCTGCAATGTGGGTGACCTTGAAAACGCCACACTAAGTGAAAGGAGCCAGATACAGGTCATATTTTATAGGATTTCACTGAAATGAAATATCCATACTGAGCACATCCATACAAACAGAACGCAGATCGATGGTTGCCAGGGGTCAGTGATGGAGCAAAGGGATGGGGGTGGGAGAGGGGGCAGGGTGAGAAGTGGCTGCTTGGTGGGTACAGGGTTTTGTTCCGGGGTGATGGAAATGTCCTGGAACTAGGTAAGAGTGGTGGATGCACAGTGTTGTGACTGTACTAAATGCCACTGAACTGTCTACTTTGAAATGATTAATTTTCTGTTATGTGGCTCTCACCTCCATTTTAAAAAATATTCACGGGAGGACAATTAAGAAGAAAGTGTCTAGGGGCTTCCCTGGTGGCGCAGTGGTTGAGAGGCCGCCTGCCGATGCAGGGGACACGGGTTCGTGCCCCGGTCTGGGAAGATCCCACATGCCGCGGAGCGGCTGGGCCCGTGAGCCATGGCTGCTGAGCCTGCGCGTCCGGAGCCTGTGCTCCGCAACGGGAGAGGTCACAACAGTGAGAAGCCCACGTACCGCAAAAAAAAAAAAAACAAAAAAAAAGAAGAAGAAAGTGTCTAAAAGGGCTCCTCCGGGGGTGATGATGAAGAAAAGGTTTGGGAAACACTGCCCTAACACATCAGTTCCCACGAAGACCCTGTAAGAGCTCCCCACAGGTCCCCTAGCACCTGCCACAGCACCCCCTCCCAGGGCACCTCCCCCCAGCAGCCGGGACAGCGCCTTAAACAAGGAAAGCAAACATCACTCCTCCACCTAAAACCATCCAGGGGCGTCCAGTTCCCCAGAATAAAAAAAACCCAATGAGACAGCTGACCTTTCCTTGCCTCATTCTGGAATCTCCAGCCACGTGGCCCCTTGTGCTTGGCCCCTCCAAGATCAAGTCCGCTCCCAACTCAAGCCTTTACACTTGGAATTTCCGAGGAAAGACACCCCACCCACCCAACCCACCACTCCCACCCAGATCATACTGGCCAGCCGTCCTCAACATTTGGGTCCAATACCACCTCCTCAGAGCCCTCCCCTGCCAGCCCCATCTAAGCTGGTCCAGGTGCCCCTTTTGCCTTGAGAATATCGCTCCAGAACAGGCTCCTTGCCAGCCACTGACGCTGCCTGAGACATTTACAACATGAGCAGATACATGAGATGATTAATTGAAGAATGAATTCTCCATTCCTCTTCTCATGACTGTGGTCACAGTAAGCAATAAAGAAATGATAATGACAAGCAATAAAACCTCTCCATTACAAAGGTGCCAATTTACACCATCTCCTCGATATTCTGCAGCTACTAGAGGCATGCTGAGTGATTAGGCAACCAAGGAAAACACATGGATAAGCAGCTCACAGAAAAATACAAATGGTCAAGAAGCACCCTGAGCTCGACATAAATAAATGTAAACTCAGGTAAGGCATATGGAGATATACAGGTAAATCTCCAACCTACATCCTTTTCACCTGCATGGTACACTTGTTTCAAAAATAACACCTAGTGTTCAGGGTAGGTGAGGAAAGAGGTACACTCACAGGCATCAAAAAACTATTCAGAGGCTTCCCTGGTGGTGCAGTGGTTAAGAATCCGCCTGCCAATGCAGGGGACATGGGTTCGAGCCCTGGTCCAGGAAGATCCCACATGCTGCGGGGCAACTAAGCCCGTGCACCAGAACTACCGAAGCTCGCGTGCCTGGAGGACGTGCTCTGCAACAAGGGAAGCCACCACAGTGAGAAGCCCGCACACCACAATGAAGAGTAGCCCCCGCTCGCCACAACTAAAGAAAGCCCACACACAGCAACGAAGATCCAACACAGCCAAAAATAAATAAATAAATTTATATTTAAAAAAAAAAAAAAAAACTATTCAGGAGAGCAGTTAGGTGATAATGATATTAAAATTAAAGTATACCAAATGTAAAATAGATAGCTAGTGGGAAGCAGCTGCATAGCACAGGGAGATCCGCTCGGTGCTCTGTGACCACCTAGAGGGGTGGGATAGGGAGGGTGGGAGGGAGACACAAGAGGGAGGGGATATGGGGATATATGAATACGTAGAGCTGATTCACTGTTATACAGCAGAAACTAACACAACACTGTAAAGCAATTATACTCCAATAAAGATGTTTTAAAAAATAACTAAAAAGTAGATGCTTGAACACACAAAAAAATAAATTAAATTAAAGTGTACAGGGAATTCCCTGGCAGTCCAGTGGTTAAGACTCCATGCTTTCATTGCCGAGGGCATGGGTACAATCCCTGGTTGGGGAACTACCAACCCACAAGCTGCGTGGTGTGGCAAAAAATTTTTTTTAATTTTTTTAAATATAAAAAAGAATTAAAGTATACGTAACACACGGACCCGAAGTTCCATTGCTATGAATTCACCCCATAGATATAAAAGTGCCCCTGATACTGGATATGCACGAGAAGGTTCACTGCAACAGTATTTATAATAGCAAAGGAATGGAAGATGGCTTATAAACGCCTATTCATTAGAGACTGGCTAAATAAATAATGGTATACATACCATTCAACCCTTAAAAAGAAAGACTCAGATCTCTACATCCTGACAAAAATGTGTGGGAAAAAGAGAAAAAGGTAAACTCAAGTGTGCATAGAAATGTCCCCGTGTGTGTAAATGTTTCTGAAGAGCATGCCCACATCTTTAAATGAACGTAAAATTTTTTTTTCCTAGCAGCACATCCCATAATCATGGAAACTTTGGAGAAAAACTGGAGCCCAGAAGTGGGGATAAAAAAATTAAAAACTTTAGCTTTTCCTTTATACCTTTCTATACCGCTCTAATATTGCTGGGTTTCATTTTGTTGTTTTAATTCTAACCATGTGTGTGGAGTCCTTTCATCGTTTAAAAAGAAAAAAAGGGTCAACTAGAGGCATTTAGATTATGAGCCACTTTGCGCTTTTAAAAATGCTTTGCATTTACTGTGGTTTTGTTGGGGGAAAAAACTTTAAAACAGGTGCAAAAATGTATTTGTTAATATAAAAAATGTAATGAAGGGAGAGGAATTCTGTAATTGTGTGACTCCGGCGAAGTTCAATCACTGATATGTTCTTGAAGACTTTTATTCATGACCATCTAGAGAAACATGGAAAATATTAAGCTGGCCAAAATGTCTACAGCACTGGGGGTTAGAAAGTGAGCAAGGACCATATATAGAGAGATATAAATATATAATTAACATATACATGTCAGTAGTGATGAGTTGAGAAACCCTGTTTGAAATCGCTCTAGACACACATATATACATTACAGACATTAAGAAAACAAATCAATGTATCTGTTTAAAACATCTGCATTCACATGACTTCATAAAATCTACCTACTACTGATGATGAGAATATGTGCACTCAAGTAGAAAGACGTCAAAGAAACACTGCTAAGTTGAAAGAAGCAAAACGTTTAGTACAATCCCATTCCATCACACACACACACAAATTATTACTGTCATCATCACTGTGATTATATACATTAAAAAATTTTAGCCACCCAGTTCTTAATAGTTGTCACCTCTCAGCGTGAAATTATGGACTATTTATTCTATAATATTAACGTTTGAAAGGCATATCTTATATTCAGGGGAAAATGATGTAAAATGAAATGTAAATATTGGAGAGCTTCAAAGTTGAAGGTTAAGCAGAGTTTTATCAGGGCTGAAATTCAAAAGCACGGTCCATAAATCTATGGCTCTCAATGAGAACTGGAGTGGTGAGCATGCCCCCCAGGGGACACGTGACAATGTCTGGAGATGTTTTTGGCTGTGATAATTGTGGGCAGGGGTGTGCTACTGGCATCTAGTGGGTAGAGGCCAGGGACACTGCTAAACACCCTACAGGGCACAGGACACCACAGAGAATCATCCGGCCCAAAATGTCAGTAGTGCTGAGGTTGAGAAACCCTGTTTTAAATCACCCTACAGACATTTCTGAAAGCAAAAAGACAATTGGAAATGCACGTTTCAATTAGGCCTTGAAACAGATGCCAATCCTTTTTTATAAAGTCATAAATCTTGCCCAAAGGAAGATCTAATTGCCTTTGAAGTCACAAATAATTTAATCAGATTTTACACTCTGATGTACAATTCACAAGCAAGGGCTAAAACACATCATTTATTATCTACGTTTACAAAACCCCCAGACTGTGCTAAGTGCCCTTCTGACTACATGAAACAGGAGTGGTAGGATTAAATTAGAAAAAGGCCCCTTCCCTCCCACACACCCCAGCCCCCTGGGGGAGGTGGCAGTGGAGGATTTAATGACTCACACTGAAGTTCCTCTACTTACAAAGTCCTAGCAGCAACCTACACATTCAAAGGGCTGGCGGCATCTTGCACCACTCTTGGTGGCATGAACAAATGAGCTCCAGAGCATAGAATCACTGGATGGTCTAGGACAGGACAGAAATGCTGTCCTGAATGGTTATTTAGTTCATGGAAAAGTATTCAGAACACAAGGTTAAGTTAAAAAAGAAAACCCTCAACAGTCTACACCAAACAGATGTGATCCATGAAGCCGGTAGTTCACAGATGCATTTGATGCGCTCTATAGGTTTTGTTTGTTTTGTTGTGTTTTTTTTTTTCAGCCACACAGCATGCTGGATCTTAGTTCCTCAACCAGGGATCGAACCTCTGCCCCGTGCATTGGGAGCACGGAGTCTTAACCCACTGGACCGCCAGGGAAGTCCCTATAGTTTTTTTTTTAATTTGAGCCAATGTGTAAAAGTTGGGGTAGTTTGCATTTTAAAAATATTTGAGAATTCTCTTGAACAGCCAGAAATCTGGCAACACTGAGCCACATCCCCATTTGGCTAGAACCAGCAGAGGGATCTGGTCCCCAGTGCCCTTTAAAAAAAGCATACCTCTCTAGCTCAGCACACACGTATGGGAAGAGTAAGTACTGCTTTGGAAAGTGTTACACACACAAGCACCCATGAGTGTGTCAATAGTCATGAAGACGAGCGGATTTCTGCTTTAGTTCACCCCAGTCCTTATCACTTCCAAAACTCACTCATTTCCTATCTGCCTGATCCCTGGAAGTATCTGAATTTTCAACTTGATAATATGATGTATAAACCAACACAAAGTAGTCCAGGATGGGAATTCCCTGGCGATCCGTGCTTTCACTGACAAGGGTGCAGGTTCAATCCCTGGTTGGGCAAGTAAGATCCTGCAAGCCACTCAGTGCAGCGAAAAAAAAAAAAGAGTCCAGGAAACAATTTCTAAGGGCTGACTGTGGGAGGTGGCATTATCCCTGACTTTAGTTTTTGTAACTAGCACTTGTTTTAAGACAAACATGTATTGATTTCACAGGACAAAAAGAGTATCTGAAACCGTCTTCCCTTCTCCCTGAAGGAACCCACATGGGGCTGCAAGACCAAAGGACCACTATTGAGAGTGGTGAAAGCCAGGCCCCAGGACTCTTACCCTAATACATATTAATGACTTAAATCAGGATCCCACAAGCAAATACTGGCAAAGGCATCAATCTGGCCAGGAGGTCTAGATAAAGGAGGAATCAGACAAATCATGGAGAATATAAACCACTCTGACCCTTAACACAACAAGATTCCAGGAGTAAAAGGAGTCTGGCTGAGCAAAGGGCTCCTCAGAGAGCTAAATCCAGCCCTAAGGATTACAGACACATGATTCTGAGCTCCTCAATCCCCCAAACAAAAGGAGGGTTTCTAAACTCTCATAAAAATTTTATCTAATAACTTATTTCAATGTGTAGTCTTATGTGGCTGGCTACAAATTTTTCCCTGCTGAAACTAATAAGCTTTTTCAATACTATGACAATCTTTTTTTTTTTTTTTAAACACACTTTTGGATAAAGCGCGGTCTTGTCTCAATTATACTCTCTCTGATTGCTGGGGCATTTCAATAAATAACCCACTTCTCCTTCCACAAAGTGCTATTATCGCTGCCAACAGCAGAGGGCAGTGGTGTGCAGTGCAAAGAACGCCCATCCAGATTCAGGATCTGGCTGTGGGAACTTCAGCACCCCCGTACTCTCCGCAGGGACTCCAACTTGCCTTCTGTAAAATGGGGAGACTGACTCGGAGTTTCTCTTAGTCTGTAACAGAAACTGGCAAACCCATCCATGGGCCAAATCTGGCATACCACCCATTCTTGTATGGCCTGTAAGTTAAGAAGAGTATTTACCATTTTTAAATGGTTTGGGGGGGGGCGGATTAGTAGTTCATGAAACATACAAATTATATGGAGTTCAAATTTCAGTGTCTCAGCCACATACTACCTATGGCTGTTTTAGTAACACAACCAAGGTATTGAATAGTTGCACTGTTGTAACAAGAGCTCTACAAAGCCTAAAGTATTTACTGTCTAGCTCCTTACAGGAAAGAGGGCAATCTCTAAGACTAAAACAATTTTTAATAAATACCTTCTCTTCCTACACTCTTCACTGGCTGCCTAACTCACGATCAGCAAAATAACCCAGGCACATACTAGTAAGCAGTTATATTTTGGGAAACAGCTTTAAATTCTACTGAAATGGGCTACCTGCTAACTTACCACCTCAAAAGTCACTCATATAATAAGGAGTTTTGTCAGGAATTCTGACGTCATTTCAACCTCTGAACCTCTTGAGGAAAGAGAGAAGCTTAATTAAACCCATTACACGTGTTCTTCTTATTCCTCTAAAACTATGTTTCCTGAAATATGGTGCTGGCACATCAAGAGTGGTTCAGAGACCAACATGTTTTATTTTACAAGTTATGTGCTAATTTCACGTATATCAGGAAAAAGCACAGCAAAAAATTTAAACACATGAACTTATATACTTTATTTAGCTTAGCATTTATAAACTGCGTCTGCAATTTATAAATTGCAGATTTAATATTTAAGAATGTAATAAAATAGGTGGTACTTAAGATTATGGCAAAATATCACAGCAGTCAAAGTTCAGGCAACAGTAATTCATGGGATTGCTGCCGAGTTAAAACACTTTCTCAAAAGCATGATCTCTATGAGAACTAAAAGGCTGAGGAGTTTGTGTGATTATATACCATGTTAACTTGGCTTAAATGGAATCATGTCATGGAATAAAAGTAAGCTTTTAAGGACTCTGCTCAGAAACCAGGGGGCAAAACGGAAGTTTTTTCTGAGGCTGGTGAACAGAAGTTATGTCTTCAGAACGAAGCTCTATAACTCAACTGTGAGTCCCTCGACCACATGCCTGGATCAGACCTGGAGAAAGACTGCAGCCTTTATTCTGAAGAATCAAAAGCTGTTGGTAATTAACTCTCTACTCCACCTATAGTCATCTGGAGAGCAGCGACAAGCAGTACTTGAAATAAGCAAACCAGAAAGAAGCAACAACACAAACCGAAATGAGTGGAATTCTTTGAGTTTAACACTAAGTCCCCATCATTTTATCTTCCGGGGACACTGGCGGTCTCTTAACTGATGCCTGCTCCTTTTCTTTTCTTTTCTTTTCTTTTGGCCGCACCATGCGGCTAGTGGGATCTTAGCTCCCCGACCAGGGATCAAACCCAGGCCCTCAGCAGTGAGAGCATGGAGTCCTAACCACTGGACCACCAGGGAATTCCAGACACCTGCTCCTTAAAGAGTTCTTACGTGAAGGAAACAAGGGGGAGGGTGGTGTCTGAAAGGCTATCCAAGGGTAATGCTCTGGCCAGAGGTCTAATACTGGTCCAACTTTATTCATTCTGGAAAATATCTTAAGACCTTTTGAGCTGACATTTCATAACTGGAAATTTTATATTAAAATGCAGATTTCCCATTTCTCTGGAAGAATGTTAAGATGTGAAAACAGTTAAGTCCACATTCCTGTGGACATTCCATGGGCTGAAACCCTTGAGAATAGGGCATGTGTCCCGAGGTTCATCAAAAGTCTCCCCAACCCAGAGCCTCAGGGCCAGCTGCCTTCGTTACCATGTTCAGTGTGGAGCTACCTTCTACCCATGCTTCTCTAAGATACAACAAGAAAGAACAACGAGTAAAGGCCGTGTTTCAAGAAAAATGAGAGTACACCCGTTTCCTTGTGGAAACAGAGTTCTTAAAGGTTTTAATATGCAACCAAACTGTCTGGATAGAAAGAATTCAATTTAAGTCACCCTTGCTTTTGTTACTCTCAGCCAGCATCCCTCATTTGTAACACCTCTCTGAATCCACATAGGCATGGGACGAGCAACTACCAGAAAAAATAATAGAGTAGCCAACATTTTTGTAGCACTTACTGTTTCAGGCACTGTCCTAAACCCTTTATGTATGGTGGTTCATTTATCCTCACAAGAACCTGAGGTAGGTCCTATCATTATAGTCGTGTTACCGGTAAGGAAACCAAGCCACGGAGGGATTAGGTATCTTGCCTAAAGCCACAGGGCTAGTGAGTAGCAGAGCTGGGATCTAATCTGAGACCAGCATCCTCATTCGTCACCACTGCTACAGCAGCAAGGCTCCAAAGTGCAACACAACCGTTAAACGGGTGGACCTTTAAGAAGTGGGACTGCTCTGGGGAGAGAATATGCTTGTTTCCCTTACATGTTCCTCTAATATTTGAGCCTTAAGTAATGTGAATATCTGGTTTTGATAGAAAAATGTTTCAATTAAAATAAAATTCTTGAGAAAGAAAAAAACTGTTGTAGGAAGTTGTGACTCATCTCAGAGGCATCTGAACAGAACTCTGAAGGATTTCTGGCCACCTCTGCCCACTTCTAGGAACGACCTCCAGTTGCCTTTGGGGAACATTTTTCTCATTTTTTGGGTCCCTAACAGCACGAATCCCAATGGGTTACTCAGTTAAAAATTAAAACTTGCTCCACTGGGATGAAACGCCACGCAGCTCTCTTTGACTCTGTGATGCTCACCAGGTAGGGCCAGACAGGTGTGGCCCCGATGGGAGCGCCCCTGTGTCCCAGGGGGCCCCTGTACCCTCTCCCACCAGGGGCTGACCTGTGCTCTTGTCCAGGAAGTCTATGGACTCCTCACTCGCGCTGAAGTGGCTGGACGTGGCCTTCTTCTCGGCGTCCTGCTCCACGTCGGAGCCTGTGTGCACGGAGGAGTTGGTGCTCATGGGGGAGCGTGGCATGTCCGACAAGGAGATCCTGCGGCCTGTGCCCCCGCTCAGCATCGGCTTGCTCATCAGGATCTTGGGCGACGCCGTCATGTCAAAGTTGAGCTTGACCTTCTCCTGCTTGTCTATCTTGGCAGCACCAGCGCTGGGGTTGGAGGGGTCGAGCAGCATTTGGTACTGGCTGTTGGGCGTGTAGGGCGTCCTGAATGGAGAGTAATTAAAGACCCCAAACTTCCGGCGGATGTTCTCCACGTAAACCTCCATCTCTTGCATTGCACTGTTGAAGATGCTTTTGGTCTTTTTCACAGAAAAAGGAATCTCTTTAGACATGAGGTAGCAATTATTTATTGGAACCCAGGCCCTGGGAGTGCAAAAGAGAAAGGGAGTTTAAGTCAACTGTGGTCATTTCCAAGATTCTGAAGTTTTTTACAATTTATTGTGCAAGAACACTTAACATGAGTTCTACCCTCTGAAGAAACGTTTAAGTGAATCACACATAACTGCCATATCAACTGAAAAACAAAGCACAACCTAAAAGTTGAGAATTATTTATTTGGCGGACAAAACTGAGGACTTGGACTTCCCTGGTGGCGCAGTGGTTAAGCGCCGCAACTATTGAGTCTGTGCTCTAGAGCCCGGGAGCCATAACTTCTGAAGCCTGCGCACCTAGAGCCCGTGTTCCACAACAGAGAAGCCACTGCAATGGGAAGCCCACACACCCCAACGAAGAGCAGCCCCTGCTCACCGCAACTAGAGAAAGCCTGCATGCAGCAACAAAGACCCAACGCAGCCAAAGATAATAATTAATTTTTTTTTAAAAAAAAAAAAAAAAGGACTTAAGCCTGGACGCAGCCTCTCAGATCACGCTGAGGGACTGCTCCCAAGAGGTCAGGGAGGAGCCAGTATATACAGGAGATTTTGCAACAAAGACCAGGTAGTGGGAACTTCAAAGATTATTGTGAATTAAAGAAAACCAAGCATCTCAAGTTAAAGAATTTAGCATTTTTTTCCATGTGTGGGAAGATGTAAGCATCAGGGCTCACTGACATCATTCCTTTGATATGCACTTTAGCTGTCAAGGACAGGATCCCGTGCTTTCCCATCCCGAGTGTCCTCAGGGTGCACCGCTTAGGGTGGCTACAGTGGCTGAGGGCGGGGCAGCGGGCTACCTGTTTGTCTTCAGCCTGAGTTCCCTCAGGGCTCACCATCCAGGGTCTTTTACTGGCTTGATGGCTGCAACATCCTTTGTTTACTGAGAGGGCAGGCAACACTTTTTTTCCACAGCTGATTATAGGTATATGTTGGTACAGCAACTCTCTAGAGCTTATTCATTTTGTTTAACTGAAACTTTACACCTGTTGATTAGTACCCCCCATTTCTCCCTGCCCCCAGCCCCTGGCAACCACCGTTCCACTCTTTGATTGTATGAATTTGACTATTTTAGATAGCTCGTACAAATGGAGTCACGTGGTATCTGTGTTTCTGGGACTGGCGCATTACCCCACTTAGCCTGAAGTCCTCCAGGTTCAGCCATGATGCCACAAACTTCTTAAGGCTAAACATTATTCCACTGTATGTACAGACCACATTTTCTCTATCCATTGATCTCTCTCGATGGTCATTTAGGTTGTTTCCAGAATTGTTTTTTTTTCCTTAATGCAAACCAAATCAGCCTAGTGGATTTTCCAAGATTCTTAAATACATATTCCTTTTTTTCAAATGACTTGGTTTGAGTGGTTAGTTAACGATCCACTCAACAGGCACGTTCTGTCACAAGGACCACACGTGACACGAAACTCAGCTACGACATTCAAAGGCTCAATAGCTTAGCCATTTTAATCCACTAAAACAGTAATAAATCCCCTTTGGCTCTGGGTTGGTAGCGAGTAAGAAAACAGTCTGCATCCTAGACTACACCTCTGAAAAGAGAATTATCCCCCAAATCTCATTCTCCTGCACTCAGACATAAAGCACTTTCTTTTCTCTTTTAAAACTGCCCCTGGAAGTGGTAGCAAGGTTCCACAGAAAAAAGTAAAACTTGCTGCTGATGAAGATGATGATGATGATGATGAAAATGATGATGGTGACGACTTTGATGATGAGGAAGCTGAAGAAAAGGCTCCAGTAAAGAAACCTGTATGGATAACTCCAGCCAAAAGTGCACAAAAATCAAACCAGAATGAAAAAGCCTCAAACCATCAACCCCAAAATCAAAAGGTCAAGAATCCTTCAAAAAACAGGAAAAAAAAAAACTCCTAAGACACCAAAAAGGACCTAGCTCTGTAGAAGACATTAAAGCAAAAATGCAAGCAAGTATAGAAAAAGGTGGTTCCCTTCCCAAAGCGGAAGCCAAATTCGTCAATTATGTGAATAACTGTTTCCGATGACTGACCAGGAGGCTATTCAAGATCTCTAGTAGTGGAGGAAGTCTCTTTAAGAAAATAGTTTAAACCGTTTGTTAAACTTTTCTGTCTTAGTTCATTTCTGTAACAGTTGATATCTGGCTGTCCTTTTTACAACACAGAGTGAGAACTTTCCCTACCGTGTCCAATAAATGTTCTCCAGGTTCCATTGCCAAGAATGTGTTGTCCAAAATGCCTGTTTAGTTTTTAAAGATGGAACTCCACCCTTTGCTTGGTTTTAAGTATGTATGGAATGTTATGATAGAACATAGTAGTAGTAGTGGTCAGACAAATGGAGATGGTGAGGAGACAAAAATATACATGTGAAATAAACTCAGCATTTTAACACAGTTAAAAAAAAAAAGCTTTTTTTTTTTTTTTTTTTTTGTGGTACGCGGGCCTCTCACTGTTGTGGCCTCTCCCGTTGGCGGAGCACAGGCTCCGGATGCGCAGGCTCAGCGGCCATGGCTCACGGGCCCAGCCGCTCCGCGGCATGTGGGATCATCCCGGACTGGGGCACGAACCCGTGTCCCCTGCATCGGCAGGCGGACTCTCAACCACTGCGCCACCAGGGAAGCCCAAAAGAAAAAATCTATTTTTTTAAGCTCTGCAGGCATTTGATAAAATATTTTCTACATTTGCATATAATAGTGTCTGTGAAATAAAACTGAAAAAAAAAAAAGGCAAAATCTTTTAAAGTACAAAAAGCCCATGATGAGACTCTTCAGAACAAAAGCCTCCAGGGGCTCTCTCTCTCTAACATTTATTAACTTGACAATGGGGGAATTTGCTGGCGATCCACGGGTTAGGACTCCCGGCTTTCACTGCCAAGGGCCCAGGTTCAATCCCCGGCTGGGGAACTAAGATCCCATAAGCCACACAGAGCGGCCAAAAAAAACCATGACAATGAACATGCAGTGGTCTGTGCTATTTCTTATTCTGCTGCCCGCCTTATTTTGCTCACCCCTGGTCCAGGTTTATGTTTTGGCTCTGCAACCTCGAAGCGAGCTCCCCGAGAAGGGACAGCACATCACAACCCCTGCAGCCTCCCCTGAGTCCGCGTCCTGTTTCTGGGTCAGACCCAGAGCAGGCTGTCGACAAGCCTGCCCCATTCTGCTTTAAAAACATCCTGGGAAGGAAGGGACGTCCATCCTTTTAGAAGTGGCTTCCACTACAGCTGTCAGGGACTCCCTGCCCAAGGCCAACGGAAACCTCCCTACAACTCCTACCTACAGTCCCTCCACCACCGGGATATCCTTAACGACTCCCCCAATGTGCACCCTGCACCCAAAATGAGCCCGACAGTTCGACAGG
This sequence comes from Aethalodelphis obliquidens, assembly GCF_003676395.1. Taxonomy (NCBI): domain Eukaryota; kingdom Metazoa; phylum Chordata; class Mammalia; order Artiodactyla; family Delphinidae; genus Aethalodelphis; species Aethalodelphis obliquidens. Next base: position 464,607 of record NW_020837986.1, on the reverse strand, counting down.
TCCCCTCCAAGGGGACAGGAGACACCACGGAGGGAGGGTTAAGGAAATCTCGTGGGGCATCAGACTTGGGCAGCTGCCTATTTTACAAATGTAGGGGGACCGGCTTCCAGGACAGCTCCCACCCAGAACCAACCTACACCTGCAAGTTCAAGGGAAACAGCCTCTGGAAACAGGGCCGGTGAAGCTCATGGCCCCTAAGCCACCTTCAATGGCTGTCAGGCAGGCAGGATTAAGAGGTCCATGCAGAGTGGGCACAGCTGGAGAATCCACGACTCTTAAGGCTCTGGGAATATTTGGCGCTTGGGGGACAGCAATGCTTGCCCCCCGCCGTGGATATCTTAAGTATTATCCCCACTGAGTTACACTATAGAATAATCCCAAATCATCAGGATGGTTCATTAACACTTGCCATGCTCTAATGAAGAGGCAGGAAGATGTACAACCTGCTATCTCTCTTGCTCTTCAAATAAAAGCCAGACTTCTGACCAAAGCCACCCTGGTGACCCAGGCCCAGCCCAGCCCTCTGATCCCACCTCTTACCCACCCTCTCCTCCCTTATCCTGTTCAAACCACACTGTGTTCATGGATTTCCCTGAGCAATTAACTCAGCCTTGGCCTGCCCTTTCCCTACCTGAGTCCCTGCTCTCTCTGGTCCCTCTACCCAGATCTTCACCCGGTCCCACCACTACCTCCTGACCTGAGATCATACTGTCTATTCCCCACTTGTATGTCATCTGCCTTCCCCCCTTCCGACGGGCAGTGTCTGCCTGCTCGCTCCTGTATCCCAGCATCTAGTACTCAGCGTGGCACACGGCAGGCACCAAAGACATGTTTCTTTGAATGAATGAATAAAGGAATTTTAGAAAAACTTCCCCAAAAATAGTCAAAATCAAAGTATAATACTTCCTATCAAACCTAGAACCATCTCAGCTGATTTCCATTTTGTCTCCTATCAATGGATTGCCGGGATTCCTGGTAAATGATTTCAGATTACTTTGATATTCTTTTTTTTTTTTTTTTGGCAAGATGACAAGCAAAATTTAACAAAGAACAACATTTCAAATTCTGGTGTTGTTTAAAATGAGGAAGTGTATTTTCTGTACATTCTGTGAGTAGGTATAATTTTCAAACTATGTCTGTTAAACATTCTCCCCTACACACACACGCGCGCACGCGTGCTTTCTCAGACTGCTTGGTAGGGTTTCGGGAGGGTTTTTGCCTCATTTACTCACAATGTAACTCTTGCTAAAAGAGAACCAAGAAATTACCCGCCGCTCATCTCTGTCTACCTGTTGTTCTGAAGCACGCAGGGGGCTGCACTCCACAGAGAAGTGCTATTAGCTGGAATAATTCACGTCGCTGAGAGAGGGAGAGGGGAGGGCAGGAAGGCTGGCAGGGAGGGCTCACACCTGTCAAAACAGCAAGCCCTTGTAATTTCCCATTTTAGCTCCACAGAAAAGGGACTACCCAGCACAACGATGGGAGATTCATTTTACCGGCAATCTGGGGAAATGCTTCTGATCCCTGAAAGCATTATTTTGAAAAGCAATTTGTGCGGTGATTTCATTTACTGCGGAAAAACCCAGAAAAGAACAGCAGCACTTAAAATAACCGTGGAACCTATGCCGATGCCGGCTACGTCCACAAAACCACGAAAGCAAGATTCTTTTCCAACACACCTGAGAACACTGAAGCCTGTGCGATCAGGCTCATTAACACAGCCCAGGACAGGGTTTTTAAAGTGCAACACCACTGGCTGGTATCGAGGCAATAAAATAATAGCCGTACCCACCGCCCCTTCTTGTATTCACTGACAGGATCAAAGGTTCAGTCACAGCTACGCGTTTGAAGCCTGTGTTTAACTCCCACCTGTCGTGTTGTCCAAAGAAACGGGCATCAACCTGCCCATCTTTATCCCTCAGAGCTTTCGCAGGCCAGAATGGAAACCCCTTCAGTTTTGCCCAAACCAAAGGATGTGGATTGCTCTAGGAAAAGAAAAACAAAAGCCAGAGTTTGTATGTATTCGACGGCAAGATGCACACGTAGAGCTCGGTGGGTGAGGGGAAGCTAAGGCAGAGTTGATACAGGCCGCAGAATGAAAGCAAACAACTTCCAGCAGGGTCTCCCCAGGTGGCAGTCACTACATGTGCGGCCATTCCCCGGGCAAGGCTGGGAATGGGGTTCAATGGGGAAACCAAAAAGCAGCGAGCACTGACCAAAACGAGGCTTCAACTCTGGCTGTGCCGCTCTTGCCCGGGTGGGAGCGAACAAGAGACTGTACCTTTCTGGGCAACACAGGGACAGTTATACCTACACCCTCTGTTAAGCTGGAGGGTTAAAGGCACCTTACATCCAGCATATAATAAGGGACGGCATTAGCTAACTTTATTCTTTACCGAGAGCTACTCAGGGCCTTAACGATTCAGATGTCCATCTCGAAATGCAGGAAAAGACAAACTATGTTTGGATTCTCAACTCTACTTGCCCAATCTTGCAGCCCAATACCCTCCCCCCGCACCCCCATCCTCCCAGCTCACCCCAACGACACACTTCTCTGCGGAACAGCAGTTTGGAAAATACAGATCCATGGGGACAACTGGGGTGACTTTCTCTCCCCACCCCAATCCCAGCCTCAAGAACCACGGTTTGGAGAGACCATGGAGTTAACCCTGGGAGGGATTTCCAAACCTCTTAAAATAGACCCAACGTGATTTGTAAGTAACACACTCATTTAACACGACTCGGCTCGTCATCTGCGTGACTTTGCCATGTCTCTCCTCTCTGATGAGCTTCTTTTCACTCTGCATCTTGCTGTTTTCAAGGGCTAATAAAGCCAGTAAATCGTGACACTACCTCTGGCACATGACCTTGCAGCCAAAGAGGTTTATCCCACCTGGATTACATCCCATTCCGCCGTAACTTAATTTTCAGTAAGAAAATTATTTTAAAACTGTATCCAAAGTTTCATCCAATAAGCCACCTGCAGAAAGCTGTCCTGGGTCACCCAAGGCATAGAGTTCAGAAAACAAAGAAAGGAAAGGAAATCCAACTTACACAAGGCTCACAAAACCAGTTATCTCGTTTTTGGCAAGCAGCTAGATAACACTCTGGACAAACTTCGATTTCATTCATCTGTAAAGCAAAAATGTGTTAGAATGTGTCATTCCCAGGGGTCTTGTATCTGCAGGCCCTCAAGAAATGCATGATGATATTGGCAGGTGAGATTAGCTAACCTAAGTCCCACAGTGGGGAACACCCTGGACATCAGTCCAACTATTTCTCACCAGCCCCGACTCGCCCACCTAGCCCCAGCAGCCATCATCTCTCGCTGGACCATGTCTCCCAGCTTCCTAAGCTTGGTCCATTTCCCACACAGACAGAGCAGCCAGAGCCACCTCTACAAACACAGGTCCCATCTGGTCCCTCTCCTTAGACCAGTGGTTCTCTACTGGGACAGTTTAACCCTTCCAGGGACACTTGGCATAACTGGAGATATTGTCGGTCATCGGTCATCACAACTGGGGGTGGACAGTTGAGACTGGAGTCTATGATGGTACAAGGACAGCTCCTGCAACAAAGATGTCTCTGGCCTCAAATGTCAGTAGTGCCAAGGTTGAGAAACTAACAATGAAATCTAAACACCTGGTCAGGGCTTCCCTGGTGGCACAGTGGTTGCGAATCCGCCTGCCAATGCAAGGGACGTGGGTTCCAGCCCTGGTCCAGGAGGATCCCACATGCCATGGAGCAACTAAGCCCGTGTACCACAACTGCTGAGCCTGCGCTCTAGAGCCCACAAGCCACAACTACTGAGCCTGAGTGCCACAACTACTGAAGCCCACGCGCCTAGAGCCCGTGCTCCGCAACAAGGGAAGCCACAGCAATGAGAAGCCCACGCGTCGCAAGGAAGAGTAGCCCCCGCTCGCCGCAACTAGAGAAAGCCCACGCGCAGCAACGAAGACCCAATGCAGTCAAAAATAAATAAATAAATAAATTTAGATAAATAAATAAACACCTGGTCAGTTCCTTCAAGGCCATGCGTGGTCTGGCCTCAGTCTACCTGTCTCAGCTCCCCAATCCCTTCCCTCGACTCTGGCCTCTGCTTGCCATGCTCAATTCTATATATCTCTAATCACACCATGCACAGCAATTAATTAATACCACGTTACTCTATTTTATTTCCACGGATAACTGAAAATTCTGTAACTGAATGTCCTCTCTCTTGAGAAAGTGCATTCCCCCCAGAGAACCGTCATGACTTAGAACTAAAGGCCCTGGAAGCTCCCTTCTTGGATCTAAATTCAGACTCCACTACATCCTAGTTCTAGAACTTTAGGAAAAGTTGCTTATACTGTCTGAGCGTCCATTTCCTCACCTCGTAGAATGGGGGTGAAAGCAGTACCTACCAAACAGAATTATTATAAAAATTAGATGAGATAAATGTAAAGCACTTCAAGTGACAAGGTGCCAGACACATAGCAGGTGCTCAACTAATGATTATTAATTAATAACTTTAAAGTAATTACTAATTATAATGGACTGACCGATTGAGGGCAATGAATAAATGAGTAAATGAATGAATGAGTGAATGGTGGACCATGTTTCTTCCTTCTACCCACTCTCCTTCTGGGCTATTCCAAAGGTACTGGGTAGAACAAAGCGGCAACATCAACATCAGCCCTGGCATTGGAGCCCACAAAGCAGCACTGTGTTGCCAACAGGTAGGTTCAGAATTGCCAGACAAAGAGCATCTGGGTTCAATAAATTCTACATTATGACCACCCACCAATGAAAAGTCTAGGCTTCAGCACCTACATCAAGGGAAACGAATCCTCAAGGGGGAAACAACTGAACAACTCGCCCAGAGACAACTCCAAGTCGCCAACAAGCATATCAAAAAACAGTCCATCACCACTTGCATCAAAGAAATCAAAATCACAATCACAATCACAGTGAGATGCCACTGTTTTACTGATCACACTGGGGCAAAAACATATATACAAACAGTTTTCAAACTGGAACTTCCAACGTTGCCAACGACACAGAAAAACCACCACATCTGTTCATTCCAGTTCATTGTGTAAGTAGCGCTGTAGCATTTCCAGAAAACAATCAAGAGATATCTACCCAAAGCCATGCTGACAGCCTCAGACCTAGTAGTTGCATTTCTAACAATTACACTAAGGAAATAAATCATCAGAACAGCCATGATAAATTCTATTCTTCCTCCCTGTTTAATTACCTAGGAAAACACTCAGAGTGAAAAATGTACATTATAAAACTCTCTCTATACAAGTATATAGATATGGACATATCCTAAGATATCCAAACGTTTTCTTTACAAATGAACGGATGGATAGATGAGAGTGCAGACAGGCTGAAGGCCATTACATCTCAGTTTTTTGTGCTCACAACAGGGATCTAACAAAGAAAGGCTCCCCTGTACCATTTCTGCCATCAGCCTGTCCTGCAACCACTAGAGCCTCAGGGCACCCAGCCCAGGAGCTTCATTTCATCCACACCATCAAAACTAGGGGGTATTTTTCCAGGACACCTGGGCCACTCTCAGAGAAACTCAAGACCTTTCCTGCAAATAATGTCAAAACCCAAATACCTTCTGCAAGAAGACTGAAAGGGACCTGAGGGGATGCCACAGACTGTGGGGCAAAGCAATCATAAACTCTATTTGACCCCGAAAACTCAGGATGTGCAGTGCTGGACCACGACTCAAGGCTGAAAACTCCCATCTCTCTTAGAGCTAAGATGAGGGTGTTGATTTATAACATATTATGGCATATCTGTTGCTTTTACTTTCCTTGAAGAGAGGGGCGCTATCTGTACCTCAACAAATTCCAAAATTACCAGAGCTACCCACTGGGAGATTCCGCAAATGGAAACTTCAATCACCCCACGCCTTCATTCTAGGTATACTTAAAAGGGGACAGCAGGAAACACATACCTCATGCTCACAGATTTTGATGACTACTTTCGCTATTTGCGTCAATTTGTGATTTCCTGAGGGAATAAGAAAACAAGATTAATTCAAATGGAAACACAGAAATACCCAGCCTTGGTATTATACCTCCACTTACAACATTTTAACTTGCTTTCTTCCAGGATTAACCTTTTAAAGGTTAAAAACCATACATTTCTGGCTTCTAACATCAGTTCAGATTAGGTGACTTTTCCCATGAACCAATCTTTGGTGCTTAGATGTCATCTTCTCTGAAACATAACAATTTGTGTTGGTTTCCGACAGCTCATGAATTAATATTTGAAAGATGCTTTTATATTCTCAAGGCTCCAATTAGTGAAAAGGAGCCTTCTTCTGCCCATTGTCCCAGACGCCAACCCAAGAATAGTACAGGAGAAAGAAGACATTTAATTGAGTAACTCTACTGTTCCTGGTGCTCTGAAATACATTTTCTTGTTAACTCTTCAAAAAGCCTTATTAGGAAGCAGGCATGAATGTTCTCATTTCACCGAAGAGTAAACCAAGGCTCAGGAGTCATCACTTATATGAGACCATTTAGCTAACGAGTTGAGGATGTGGCCCCAGGTCTAACTCTTAACCCTGAGCCTTTACACGAAACCAGAGAACAAGATGGCCAAAAAGCCGTGTTTTCTTAGAACCTTATGACAATTTTTAGAAATTGTGAATTTGGTGGCAAAAAGATTTCATACGCACACACACAAATACCTAGATTTCTGGCCTGCCTTGAAAACTCAGAAGAGCTAAGAACTCTGTATCCAATAAAGCACTGGAGTGTCCAGGGGAGATACCCCTCCAGACCAGGCAGGAGTTCCCTGTTCTCCGCAGTCACTCGCTCTCCCCATGGCCAGTGGTCACCCTGGCTTATGTTATTTTTCTGCTACCTGAGCTCATTCACTTGTTTATACGATCTTACTGCCCTTTCTATATATTTGAGTTTATAACCTTTACACAAATTCTCAATGTCTAGGGTACCTCTCTTTCTCTCCTCCCTGCACCCCAACCCTGCTACTGAGTTAATAATGCAAAACACGTACTTTAAGCAGATAGCCATCCATTCATATGTCTTTGCTCAAACATCAGCTAACAACAGTCTACGCTAGGCCCAAGGGTATACAGGAAACAAGTTTGGCATCTGCCCTTAAAGGGCTTACATCCTGGCGAGCAACTCAAATGAAAAAAAGCACCATCCAGAAAGTGTGATAAAATACTGCCGTGGGGAAGTACAGGTACTGTGAGAGCCCTTAACAAGAGTACATAGTATGGTCTAGGTCATGAAGGAAGGCTCCTCAGAGGACTGAGAGGCTGAGACTGAAGGATAAGGAAAACTCATCAAAGCGAAGAGGGGAAGAGTGTTCCAGCAGGGGACAGGAAGAAGAGAACAGGGCAGGACCCTGAAAGATCTACCTGGCCAGAAGGTAGACAGAGAGGATTATGGGAGAGGGTAGGACAATGGGAAAGGTGCCCATCGAGGAGATTTTAATGGGAGCTCTCCTCCATTCTGTCCAGAAGGCTTAACCCACAAAAATGCAACTGACAAAACTTTAACCAGAATATAAAGAACTCCTAAAACTCAATAATAAAAAACAAACCACCCAATTTTTGAAATGAGCAAAAGATCTGAATAGATGTTTCACCAACAAATGATATACAAATGACTAATAAGCACATGAAAAGATACTCAGTACCATTAGTCATTAGAGACAGGCAAAACCATCATGACATAATATGTCATGCCTTCAAGAACAGGCAAAATTAAAAACAGATAATACCAAATGTTGACAATGACGTGGAGCAACAAAGATCCTCATATACTCTGCTAGAAGGAATGTAAAATAATACAACCAATTTGCAAAACAGTTTGGTAAAATTTCTTATAAATTTAAATATAAACCTACTCAATGATCTAGCAATACCAGTCTTGGGTATTTATCCAAGAGAAATGAAAGCATGTGTCCATACAAAGACTTGTATAAGAATGTTCCCAGTGGCTTTATTCACAACAGCCAAAAACTGAAAACAATCCAAATATCCACAACATCAACAAAGGGAATGGATGAATAAATTGTATGTTGATACAATATTGTTACTGGACTTCCCCGGTGGCGCAGTGGTTAAGAATCCACCTGCCAATGCAGGAGACACGGGTTTGAGCCCTGGTCCGGGAAGATCCCACATGCCACGGAGCAACTAAGCCCGTGCGCCACAACTACTGAGCCTGCGCTCTAGAGACCGCGAGCCACAACTACTGAGCCCGCATGCCACAACTACTGAAGGCCACGCGCCTAGAGTCCATGCTCCACAACCAGAGAAGCCGCTGCAATGAGAAGCCCGCACATTGCAACGAAGAGTAGCCCCCGCTCGCCACAACTAGAGAAAGCCCGTGCACAGCAACAGACATAGCGCAGCCAAAAATAAATAAATAAGATAATTTATAAAAACTATATATATATTGATACCACTCAGCGATAAAAAGAAACAAACCACTGAGAGACACAACATGAATGAATCCCCAAAATATTACACTGTGTCATCATAGCCAGGCATAAAAGCGGGCACTCTGGCTCCACTGGTATGAAATTCTAGAATATGTAAAACGAATCTCTAGTTACAGAAAACAGAATAGTTCCTTTTCAGGAGGGTGGATTTACTGGAGAGGGGCAATTGGGAATATAATGGGGTGACAGAAATGTTCTAGGATCTTATTTGGGGTTGTAGTTACAGAGGTGGTTACACATTTGTCAAATTCATGGAATGTACCTGTAAAATCTGTGCTTTTTATTTTATGTAATTATTCCTCCATTAAAATAAGGTTTTTTTTTTAAAGGACAGGTAAAAGCATCATATAGTCACAAGCCACTGTGGACATCAGCTCATACCTTAAAATACATGTAGTCACTGCCCCCTGTTCACACACGTCAGCAATCTATACACCAGTATTCTCAGCTATTGGCCCTGATGCATGAAAAAAGAGCCTGATTTTTTATGAAGGGCAGAACGGGCAACACACACAGCATACTCTCACTCTTAAGAGTCATCTAATCCACTCACCCCCATTATAAATGATGCAGTTGTGCAAAATCCATTTTGCATCAGCCAGGAAGGCTTCTGTGCAGCCATACATTTTCTTTTTAGCATTCTGGGAAGAAAAGCCACAGAAAATAATCACCAGTGAGTCTCTATAAGCCACAACCAGTAACACCTGCGTCCCCACGTAATTTTCTTTGCAGTCATCTGCCAAATTAATTAATGCTTCTACTCATGTCCCAAGATGCTATTATAGTTGAGATCTATAACTCTATAAAAATGCATTCACTGAATTCACCACACTAACTTGAATTTTCTCATCTTAGAGCACTGCCATTTATCAAGAAGCTTCTTCCGCCAAACCAGGGTATTTTACATATTTACACATTTATTATTAATTGTACAGCCTCACATAAGCCTCATAACTGAAAATTCAAGGAAGCAGTCACTATCCCCATTTTACAGACAGGGAAACTGAGGTATGGTAATGTTAAAGGAACTAATCAAAGTTCCAAAGCTAATAATTTAGGAAGCCAGGATTCCAACCTTGTCTTTTTGGAATTCCTTCTTTTGTTAAATACCGTAAGGGTGTGTACAATTTTCCAAAGCAGGCTGGATTTACTGTTTTGGGGATCATCAATGCATACAATATAAAGTCATGTTTTCTCCTCATCCACGCTTTTCTTTAACCATATTTTGGTGCTGGCAATTTGAAAATCAGCACCAGGATGACATACGCAACCTAAAATGTTACCTGTGTAATTTTTCAGCATGGAATTTTAGTTTGAACCTTTAAAAACGCTTTCAGGCATTAAAGAAATACTCTTATCAGTGAAATAAGTCAAGATCTAAGAAGCCACTTATTCACGGCTAACATGAAGGTCTCCCAGACACTTAATTTTCTCTTCTTCCTTCCTGCTGCTCTTATTAGCACCTCCAAAAGAAAGAGAAGGGTAAGGCTCAAATCAACCAAATCACTAATTCTTAGAAGCTGTGACTTTCTCATATAAAAAGCTAGAATCACCAGCAGAAGTATAATACTATTGGGAGCTAAGCAGTGGATTTCAACACCCACTGCAATCCTTGGGAAAATGTTACAGAAGTTACGGGAATGAGAGTTCTTCCATCCAAATAAAAATGGCACAGAACCATCTAACTCGAGGTGGGGCACGGGAAGTGAGGGAGGATCTCGAATCATCTTGACAATTGGCTTTTCGATGGAAGCCAACCTTTTCCAATGTACAAAGGTCCATGGGATGGAAGATGTATTCCGCATAGTCGGGATGCTGTTCCAACGGAACGGGCTTCTGGAATGCATCTGTCTATAAAAGAAAAGATGCACAGACACAGACACAAACCCATCACTGCTATGGAAGACCAAGCATTCATACCAGCAATGTACTTTAAACCCGAGACAACTTTCCAGAAAATACAGTTCTAAAACTTTCGACAAGATAGGCCCTTGAGAAGCTCCAAACTGGTTCACCTTCAAATTCTGCCCGGTTATCCATAATCATGGGCCCAGCTGGGTTCCAGTTTTGTCATTTGTTTTGTTTTCAGTACAGACTCAAGTAACAGGTCCAGGCCTCTTCAATTAAGACGGACAAGAACACGCTATCATTACTTGAGACCTGAATTCTGAAGGAGGCTTATCTATACACTGAAAATGCCCATAATCAAACCTGACTGGGGGTGAAATCTGGCTACACCTAGAGATGACACACCAAATAAAGTTCCCCTAAAGTGCCAACAGATATCTTACACATGGGCGGAAATTTTAGTGAGGTTTTGCTCCTCCTTTGAGGGGCCAAATTACTTTCAAAGCAGGGACTGTGTGGGGACTTCCCTGGCGGTCCAGTGGTTTAAGACTCTGCGCTTCCAATGCAGTGGGCACGCATTCGATCCCTGGTCAGGGAACTAAGATCCCACAGGCCACGTGTCACAGCAAAAAAAAAAAAAAAAACCAGAAACAAAACAAAGCAGGGACTGTGTAAAGGTTTTGTATCTTGATCCACTTTCTTATGGAGTAATAAGAATCAGTTCAAAATGCAAGGCCTGGTTTGTTGATGGGTACTATTTGCTTATCAATAAAAAAAAATCTAAAAGATTTCATTAAACACCAAATTATGCTCAAGCAAAGGCATCTGAACGGATTACCATTTGCAGTCATCCAAGCTCTCTCTCATCCAGAATCAGTTTGGCCATTTTAAGTTAACAGGATGCTTCCACAAAAATCAGCAACTTTCTGTTCTGATTTTGTAACAAACAATTTACATAAGAAATTCACACCTTCTTTGATTTTTCTTTTTGGTTTATAATTAATTCCACAGTGCTGACAAATCTCCATGAATCAATTCTCCTTGTCAAAGTTTGTTTTTTTGCAAAACTTAGGCTATATACTTTTGCTTCCATTGACAGAGATTTTGTGAAAGAGACAGGTTCTCAATTTAGCAACCCCCAACTGGCATGCTCTGAATTTTTTTCATCATGATATCAAATTTCACAATATAATCTCAAAACTAAAGCTTCTACTTTTTTTTAAAGAAATTAAACCACAATGGTTACTAAAAGCACTCAGAATCTACATTTCATACATTTATTTGACTTAGAAAGCAAACTCTGAAGAGTTTCACAAAAGGTCACCACTAGCCCATATGGTGCCTTTGTGTAAATCAGAAAAGAACCCTACCCAAGAACCCAAGTTTCCATAGAAAAAATGTCATAACATGTTGATTATCTTGTCATAACATTTTGTTTTGTTTTGCTTTGTTTTTTGGCGGTATGCGGGCCTCTCACTGTTGTGGCCTCTTCCGATGCGGAGCACAGGCTCCAGACGCGCAGGCTCAGCGGCCATGGCTCACGGGCCCAGCCGCTCCGCGGCATGTGGGATCTTCCCGGACCAGGGCACGAACCCGTGTCCCCCGCATCGGCAGGCGGACTTTCAACCACTGCGCCACCAGGGAAGCCCATAACATGTTATCTTTAAAAACAAGGTATTTTACTGCCATCTTTCTGAAACCTGTCACAAAAAACTACAAAACCACCATCACAGCTATGATATGACTGGGACTTCTGGGAGGGAAACCACGGAGAAGTACACCGCTTGCCAGCTGAATGCGGCAGGCCTGCTTTCGCAGACAGATTCTCCTTAAAGGGCAAAGGCTGTACATCAAATCCCGTTTCAAAATTCTCACCCTTTACAGGAATCTCACTGGTGGACTTTTACCTGAAGGTTCCACCATTAGGCCCTGATTACAAAGAAACTGGGTTGTACTCAGCTCTCTCACTGAAATGGAATTCTACTGACTCCCCCTTACCCGATGCGGTCTGAGGTTTCACTTCTCAACCACTCAGAATTTTAAATCCCCACCAGCTTTCTAATATATGTCATTTCCTGATTAAACTCCTTGGTCTCACAAAGGGCTCACTTTTGAGAATTAACTTAATGCCGTTGTCAAATATAATTTACAGGTCTCTGAATCTGGGCACACAAGACCCAAAGAGTAATAATAAGCACAGGTATCTGAAAAGCTCAGGCAACTACAAGGAACAAAAGTGTTAACAGAACAAAGGTCACTATTCTCATTCACACTTATAACAAGAGGAAGTGTCATCTTACCCCTGGCTGTTTCATTTTCTGAATGGCAAACTTGAGCAGGTAGGATAACTGTTCAATGGTGAGCATGGTCATGGCTTTACTCTGAGTCTCGATGCATTCTGCTACTGTAATCTTCTACAAATCAAAATCACACAAATATCCAGTTAGAAAAAAAAAAATTACGATCCCACGTACTCACTTCCCTTTCCTCCTAATTTTCCAGTCAGTTCCCACGCAAAAAATAATTCCCATCTACATGAGACCAGTTGTTTCGCTTGGCGAGCACTCCAATCTACTTGACACGGGTGCTGGATCAGTGGATAAAAATTAAGAAGCACACGGATCCGTCGATTAACTAAGAACCGCTTTTAGCTCGTGTAGACAATATAATCTGAAAAAAAGGGTGGGGTAGGCAAGGACCTGAAAAATCGTCATTGCTATAACCTTGGGTTTCAAGAATAGGACGTGAAAGGCCACTGATGGTTTCAGGGTAATCTCTTCACACAACGAATCAGCCACTTTCCTTGATCCTCTTAAGGTGCTGGGCTATCTTTCAGGAAACTGACAAGGAATGAATTCAATGACATCATGGTTGGAAAGTGACAATCTTTCCTGCAGAAAGAATCCAAGGGAAGGTAGTGAGGTAGTAATAAAAATGACTTCATTCTCCGTCACCACTGATGTGAACCCACTCAGGACCTTCTGGCAAATTACCCACGGAGCAGTCTAGCTGTCTATCTCTGTAGGAAATAAATGTCACTTTGTAAGAGAAAGTCCCATCAAAGACATGTCTGATACCAGATTCTGCTATGTAAATCTGGTACTTGATCTAAGAGCTTCGGAATCCTCAGGTAGCAGAACAACAAAAATTCAGATGCTATCAGGAAACACTCTTGAACCATCTGTGTAGGGAGAGCTGAGAAAAGGTTTCTCCAATTAATCTGGATTTCATTTCCATTCTTCAGATCTCCGGATCCTCCAAAAGGAACTTGCAGGCGTGTCTGGTTGGTTGTTGAGAAAGAGGGCAACACAAGAGGCGCTCATAAGCTGACATCAGTCCGCGACGCACGGATCTCATTCCTTAGCTACCAGAGCCGTAATAGCAAGTCTTCCCAGTTGACCACCTCACCAATTCACCACTAGAAGAAATTCAGGACTCTCAATTTTAGACATAGAACACCTGTCTGTCTGAATTCCAGTTCATTTCCAGGTAACTATCCACACTCAATACTTGGGTCGCCCGCTCAACTGTCATTCACCTCTTCTCCCACAGCCCTGGCCACGTCCTCCTGGTTGGCAATGGCCGGTTCCCACGATACAGACTGAAAGTACCAAACAAACATTTTTGAACCTTTTCTGCGTGGGGACTGTGGTCCAATCCCGACCAATGAGCTCAAGGGCGTGTCAGCTGGAGGCTGATGGGCAAAGTCTTCTGCTTGATAACAACAGGATTGAGAAGAGACACTCCACTCAGGGGGACTGTTATCTAGTCACGCGTGATAAAACCCCCAGCAGCCACCTTACGGCCATGAGGGACACACTGCCTCAACAATGAAACGCAAAGAGTCTGGCTCTGAACAAATGCTGGCCTAGCCCTGCCTCTGGGTTCTTTCTACACACAATAATAAATCTCTCTGGTTTCAGCTGCCTTTCAACAAGATCTATTATTTACAGCAAAAGCATCCTATCTGAGCCACTATCTTCTCTGCGAAATTATTAAACAATTGGGAAGGGAAGGTCAAGACAAAAGAAAATAAATGAAGGTTCCAGTTCCCACATTAAATGCAGGATGAGTTCAGGCTCTGAACAGGAGGGCACTGCTGAGCAATGTCTCCGTCTATAGGAACCCAAAGAAAACCACTGACCATCTTTTGCAATTTTAGAGGCAGAACACCTTTAAAATGTCATCATCATACTGACCTGGCCTCTACTTTCTTTCCACAGATTTTTGCTCCATCCACTACCCAAAAGCAGTACTACTGACACTGTCCTAAAGCTTGCTTTTTCCCCCACTATCAACAGCTGGGAGAGCTTTCCAATTCCTACACAGAAAGCGTCCTCGCGTTTGAGACCTAATGCCAATATACCTTTGAATCCAGGTGACATTCCATATTAAAGGATTTTGTAGATGACATTATTTGGGTTTTTTTAATAAATCTATTTATTTATTTATGGCTGCATTGGGTCTTCATTGCCGCGCAGGGGCTTCCTCTAGTTGCGGTTAGTGGGGGCTACTCTTCGTTGTGGTGCGCGGGCTTCTCACTGCAGTTGCTTTTCTTGTTGAGGAGCACAGACTCCAGGCGTGCGGGCTCAGTAGTTGTGGCACGCAGGCTCAGGCTCGCGGGCTCCAGAGCGCAGGCTCAGTAGTTGTGGCGCACGGGCTTAGCTGCTCCACGGCATGAGGGATCTTCCCGCACCAGGGCTCGAATGCGCATCCCCTGCATTGGCAGGCGGATGCTTAACCATTGCACCACCAGGGAAGCTCTGTTTTTGTTTTTAATTTGTTTTTGTTTTCTAGATGACATTCTTATTTTCAGCATTTTGAAAAAGCATCATAGTTGGAAGTTGCTGAGACTAGAAAACACCTCAGAAAAGTGGAAACCATGATAATTGTCTTCATGAAGAGCGTTTAGGCTTTGCTACAAATGAAATACGCACGTTCCCTTCACTATGCCCGTGTGCTTCTCCCTTGGGTTCTGTACCTGCAGCCCCCTCAGCCTGGAAGGCCGTCCCCCCATTGCCCCACGGCTCACTCCTTCCCTTCTTCAAGTCTTTCCTAAATCTTAAAAGGACTTCCTGGACTTCGTCATTTAAAATGGAGACACTCTGCACCCCCCTCACTCCCTATTCCTCACTTTCAATTCATTTTCTCTAGAACATTCTTCTTCTAACACACGGTATACAACTTTATTGTGGTTTTTGTCCTTTTCTCCTGAAAAGAATGGGATTCAGGCCTCTTTTTGTTCACTGTTGAACCCCTAGTACCTAACAGGCACGGGAGAAACAGTTGTCGCGTGAATAAAAGCATCAGATGGCAACCACGTGGGACATACAACCAACACTGGTCTTCCCAGCTTAGCTACTGCTGATGATTCAATGATGCAGCAGGAGACGACATCCAAGAAGGAAGAAAATAGCGTGGGATCTCTTCAAAACATACAAACTTGTCAGAAGTTTATAACTCTGGAATGTTCATTACAGGAGAATCAGAGAAGGTTGCAGATCTCAAAGTGATCCAAAGACCCATGAAGAATCAAAATCAATATTCAGTGCAGGGGACCTTCCTGGCGGTCCAGTGGTTAAGACTCCACACTCCCATTGCCAGGGGCGCGGGTTCGATCCCTGCTAGGGGAACTAAGATCCCACAAGCCACGCAGTGAAGCCAAAAAAAAAAAAAAATCAGTGCAATTGTCTTTCCAAGAGCTGCAGTGCTAAGGCCGTTGCCTATGTTGGTCCAAAAAAGGGGGTGACCAGGATAGAGCAGATGGAAGGCAAGAAACTTCTCTTTTCTTTGTGTTTGGATTATTTGAAAATTTTGAAATAAAAGGAAGAAAAGAAAGGAGAGGAAACGAGGCAGACAATGCATTCATTCGGCAGGAACTAACCTCACATTCAGGACAAAACCAGTCCCCCTCTGGTTCCGATGTCAGTCTCAGACACTTAGCGTGATAAACCCGGGGACAGAGCTCACAGCAAAGGACTTGGCCTTCCCGGTGACAAACCCAGCAGTAGAAATCATTTCGTCCATCCTGCGGTACAACATCAACAGGGTCTGTGGTGAGTGGCTGCTTCATATAGTAAAACGGACCATGTCTTAGTTCTGACTGAAATGTAGGCAAGAAAGACAGGTTTGGTTTCAAAACAAATGTGCATTCTCAAAAGGAATTTGAACAAATACATCAATAACAACAGAAGAAAATTAGAGCATTTCACACATTCATTAAAAAGCTATCCTGGGTGACTCTACTTGAGCTTGCAGGTCGTTAGATATTAAGATCTATTTTTCTTTCTTGTATTTTAAGAGGCCATGGATTGAAAAGCTGGTGTCTAAGAGTTAACAGGCAGCCCTAGCAGGATAGTACAACGGTTACAACCCAGGCACACCTGGGTTCAAATTTAGCTCTACCAGCTGCATGACCCAGGGCAAGTCTCTTAACCCCTCAGCTTCAATTTTCTCATCTGTAAAATGGGGATGATAATAACTAACATCACTGTATCGTGGCTGGAATTAAATGGGATCGTATAATGCATGCATTTAACACAGCGCCGCCATTACAAATGTTGCTCATACGGTTAAAAGTCCAACAAATGGAAGTCTAAACGTACAAAGCCAAGAAAAGTACGGCCGTTTTCCCTGGGAGTCTTTCAACAACAGGCCTTCGTCGAATAGATCCATTGGAAATGAGTCACCAAAAATGATCATTCATTTTTTTAAGTCTACCCCCCAATGCATAAAGTACTTAATAGCCAACAAGAGGCTCTCCTAAAACCATGATTCTCCAGCATGGTAAGTCCCGGTGTTTGCAGAGAAGCCACATCTCCTACTGAGAACGAACAAGAATGGCAGAAAGATGAGAGAGGGGGGTGGCCAATTCATGGCCAAAATAGCAAGAGAAATGGTCCCCTAGTGATGTATTATAGAATCCAGCAGAGCCACTCGCCGAACTCACACAACCACTCGGAAGAAACTCGTTAGGAAGATGCCTACTGGAAACCAATAAGAAATCCTGTTTAGGAAGTATGAGAAAGTCTGGTGGTAAGTGTCAAAATGACCTGGTAACTGGCTGTGTGACCTTGAGAAAGCTACTCAACCCACTTCAGCCTTGATTCCATGGGCAACAGCTCAGCCACAACCACAGGGCCTACCTCTGAATAAACCTCCTTGTATAACAAGCTTTCTCCTGTCTTTCAGTAAGACATTACAGTTTCCTCCATAAAGATCTCATATATTGGTTAGGGGCTGCATAATTCTTGTTGCTGCTGTGAATAGGACCTTTTCCAATTACAGTTTCTAAATAGTTATCGTTGGTATATAGAAGCGCTGGTATATAGATTTTTAAGACTGACCTCATATATAAACAGTTCTGGTAGTGTACTGATTAAAAATCTTACCATCTCTAAGTAACATTAGTTTTGTCTGTCCGTGTCTAATATTTTTACATCACTTTTCTGCTTTCCTTATTTTACTGACTAGGACCCCCAGGATAACAAGGAAGAGTAACCAGGATTGCAGGCACCCGTCTCGCTCCTGGTTTTTATTATGAAGTTTTGATGTTCTCAAAATGCCTGCTACTTCCACCTTCCTTGATAAAGAGCCCCACAGACGCTTCTTTAGCAGTTATTTGTGAACCAATCCTTCTAAGCCTCCCGACTCTCATTTCTACTAAGAAAACAGCTATGACTTATAAGGGCAATTGCATAATTCTTGAGCGTGGTTATTGCCCTGTTTCAGTTCAACATTTAAAATAGAGTGCTCTCCTTGGTTTCCAGAGAATTAACATCATCGTTACGCTATTCCTTCCACGTTACGTTTTTCAACATACTGTCACACACACCATCTTCATTTTGTCCTCACCATCACCAAGAGAGGTACTCAGGGAGACACCACTTAGTCTTACTAGACAGATGAGAAAACTAGGTTAAAAAGACTTATCTGACCCCCAAGCCCAGAGCAAGGACTCCCACCCAGGTCTCCAAGCACTTTCTCTCATCCCTGTGCCCCACAGAAGATGATGCTGGATGCAGAAGAGATTCTGATGATTAAGTGAACCCTCACAGAACATTCAGAAGTTATCCAAAATAACTTCTGCTTAAACAAACTTACAGTTACCAGGGGGTATGGGGCGGAGGGGGATAAATTGGGAGATTGGGATTGACATATACACACTACTATATATAAAATAGATAACTAATAAGGACCTACTGTATAGCACAGGGAACTCTACCCAATACTCCGTAATGGCCTATATGGGAAAAGAATCTAAAAAAGAGTGGATATATGTATATGCAGAACTGATTCACTTTGCTGTACACCTGAAACTAACACAACATTGTAAATCCACTATCCTCCGATAAAACTTTTCTAAAAATAATAATAACTTCTGCTTAATGCAAAAAGCTGGAGAGGAAAATACAAATCTGAAAATTCAGAAGACAGCTAAAAACATAATAGAGGGGACATAAAAAGATAACAGCATCTAGAGTAAGGAGTTCTCAATTCATATGACATCTTGGGCCAGAAAATTCTTTGTTGCAGGGAGCTGTCCTGTGCACTGTAGGATGTGTAGCATCATCCTTGGCTAGATGCCGGTAGCAGCCCCCCCACCCACCATGCACAAAATTATGACAACCAAAAATGTCTCCAGACATTGCCCAGTGTCCCTGGGCGGGGTCACAACTGCCCTCAGTTGACAGCCATCCATGTAGAGGATGTGCTATCTGCCTAGGAAAATGGTTGTTTGAGTTTCTATGGGGGAGAGTGTTGGAGGGGGGGCAGGGGGAGGGAGAGGAACGCCCACTGAAAGATAAACTGTACATATCAAGCAAGCAGAACTATTTCTAACCTGAGTGGGGTCTCCCAGGATGCTTTGTGGCTTTTGCAAGATAGCTGTAAGCTGTATTTCAGGGCCCAACTTCCTTTCAGTAAGTTAATAATAGGATAGGAAGAGTCATTAAGCCCTAAATGAAACTAGAAGAATCGAATATGACAGCTCAGCTCCCTAGCCGGCAACCTAAGTCCTTTGCATCTAATAGAAGCTGGGATATTGCCACTTGAGAAGCTTCCCCCGCCCCCTGTCCCTGACCCTACCCTCACCTGGCCAGAGGTAGGCGTTCCTGGGAGGACCATGAGGAGGGAGGGCCAGGTTGCCCCCTACTCTTTTCAGGAGTTTCATCCTTTCCCGAAACAGCAGCTGTTGCTGAGAACTAGCTGCCTGGTGATAGCCTTGTCCATCAGACACCTGCCTTATCTGCTGCTTGTGTTTCCTGCTCCGTAAAAATAATCTGATAACAAATACGGAACATTTAAAAAAGGAAAGGCAAATCATTTCAGGTAGAATGAGTTCATGATTTTTCTCCCTCACTTGCACAAGGTGCGTTCCCAGCCTGCTAGTAAGGCAAGCAGGTTACAACCCGTGTTGCTATGAGATTAACTGCCGGCCGTGAGCACACATGTTCACATTCCCTGCTTCTTCCACAGGCCAGCGTAACAAGAAATAGACAGGCTTGTTCATTCACTTCTGGAACACCTCAGTCTACACCAGGAGCCAGCAAACTTTCTCTATAAAAGGCTTCTATAAAGATAGTAAGTAAACCGTTGAAGCTTTGCAGGTCGTGTGGTCTCTACTGCAATGACTCAACTCTTGTCAAAGGAAAGCAGAACCGACTGCAGACGAGATGTCACTGAGTGGACGTGGCTTTGTTCAGGTAAACTTTATTTACAGAAACAGGCTCTGGGCCGCACCTGGTCTGCGAAAACCAGAGGATGGGTTCTGGGGCTGTGTGTGAGCACAGGGTACATGTCTGGGGGGCCAGGGGCTGGGGGGAGAGGACCACAGACTCAAATTCCTGCTGGGGCCACATAGGGAACACAGATGAATGAAAACAGTCCTAGTTCTGGCCTGTATTCTCCTGCATTTGATAAAAGCACAAGGACTGCAAAATAAAGAGACTGCTTAGCCCTGGACTGTGAGGATGATGCGACACTCAGCCCCAGTGCTGGCGAGACGGCGGGAGGGGCAGAGCACGTGCCCGTCTTCAGGGCTCTCAGCTCCAGTGATCAAGGCCGCCAGGCAGACACACACACCAGGGGCTGCCTGGCCGCAGGAAAAAGCAGGCAATCCTGCTGTCTGTCCCCTGACCTGTCTCAGCTGTTAATACACTGCCCCCACCCAACAAGGAACTTCTGTGAAATGTCCCAGTTTTTAAGACAATGCATGGGCCCAGCAAAATAAGTCCTGGCCCACCTCTTTATAATACGTATAGCCCTGTACTCAGAGGAGACAAGAGGGGCCCTGTGATTTCTGTGCCATATTCCATCAAAGGTGCACCTAAGGCCATTTTGCACAAATCTGTTAGCAGATTACTGTTCAATCCTTTAATGAGAAAGAAAAGGAAAGAAAAGAAAAGAAGTAAAGAAAAGAGGGATGGAAGGAGGGAGGGGAGGGGAGGGGAGGGGAAGGGGAACCTCCCAAAAGGACTCAAACTCAAAATGTCCCAAGAACTACAGATTAGATTGGTATTTTACAGTAAAGGGCCAATATCACTTGGGACAAGGTATTTCTTGCCGCATCTACCGTAGGACATTTAGCAACTTGATCCTCCTCCTCACAACGCCAGAAGCAGCCTTCCAGGCTTTGGGATGTCCCCCACCGGCAGTCCCAAAAAAAAAACACCTATATGTTTTCAAACCTTTCCTAAGAGGTAAAATCACTAGACAAAAAGGATGTAAAAAATTAATTATAGGGCTTCCCTGGTGGCACAGTGGTTGAGAGTCCACCTGCCGATGCAGGGGACACGGGTTCGTGCCCCGGTCCGGGAAGATCCCACATGCCACGGAGCGGCTAGGCCCGTGAGCCTGCGCGTCCGGAGCCTGTGCTCCGTGACGAGAGAGGCCACATCAGTGAGAGGCCCGCGTACCACAAAAAAAAAAAAAAAAAGAATCCGCCTGCCAATGCAGGGGACATGGATCCGAGCCCTGGTCCAGGAAGATCCCATATGCCGCGGAGCAACTAAGCCTTTGCGCCACAACTACTGAAGCCCGCGTGCCTAGAGCAACAAGAGAAACCACCGCAATGAGACACCCGCACACTGCAGCTTAGAGTAGCCCCCGCACGCTGCAACTAGAGAAAGCCCACGTGTAACAACGAAGACCCAACACAGCCAAAAATAAATAAATAATTAAAAAAAAATTAATTATAAACCTCAGAATATTCTTTCCCCTAAAAATAAAGTGCGCTCTAAACCTCTTCTTAAAATTCCCCTGAAAGTAACAAATTCCTAATATATGAAAAATGGGTGAAACCTTAAGTCAGCAAAGGATTAATCTCCAAAATATAGAAACAGCTCATGCAGCTCAATATTAAAAAAACAAACAACACAATCCAAAAATGGGAAGACCTAAATAGACATTTCTCCAAAGAAGACATACAGATGGCCAAGAAGCACATGAAAAGCTGCTCAGCATCACTAATTATTAGAGAAATGCAAATCAAAACTACAATAAGGTATCACCTCACACCAGTTAGAATGGGCATCATCAGAAAATCTACAAACAACAAATGCTGGAGAGGGTGTGGAGAAAAGGGAACTCTCTTGCACTGTTGGTGGGAATGTAAATTGACACAGCCACTATGGAGAACAGTATGGAGGTTCCTTAAAAAACTAAAAATAGGATTACCATATGATCCAGCAATCCCACTACTGGGCATATACCCCAGAGAAAACCATAATTCAAAAAGACACATGCACCCCAATGTTCACTGCAGCACTATTTACAATAGCCAGGTCATGGAAGCAACCTAAATGCCCATCAACAGATGAATGGATAAAGAAGATGTGGTACATATATTCAATGGAATATTACTCAGCCATAAAAAGGAACGAAACTGGGTCATTTGTAGAGATGTGGATGGATCTAGAGACTGTCATACAGAGTGAAGTCAGAAGGAGAAAAACAAATATCGTATATTAACGCATATATGTGGAACCTAGAAAAATGGTACAGATGAACCGGTTTGCAAGGCAGAAATAAGAGACATAGATGTAGAGAACAAACATGGTCACCAAGGGGAAAGCAGCAGGGGGTGGGGGTGGGGGGTGATGAATTGGGCGATTGGGATTGACATGTATACACTGATGTGTATAAAATGCATGACTAATAAGAACCTGCTGTATTAAAAAAAAAATTATTCAAGTCATCCAATGATGGAATGACCCAGTTGATTGTATGACTGATTTGACCAATAACAGTGATGTGAGTAAAAAAAAAAAAAAAAAAACCTGTATCTCCACTTCATAATAAAACGTCTCTACCAAAAATGGAAAAATAAATACAGGGTGGGGCGGGGGGATTATTATGCTAGAATGGCTTTCTTTTTAGAACACTAGAACAACCTCAGTATAAAGAAAAACAAGAGGGTGGAGACTCTTGATGTATACCAAAAAGCAAAAGAACCTGAACGCCTAAGACCAGAGGCAGAAGGCATGAGCAAAGCTGGCAGGGTATGCCACATAAGGGAGGGGTGGGGAGTGCGGAAAACGAGCACACAGGCCCCGTGTCTATAGAGCAGGCTCTACTCAGCTCCTGCTATTGCTGGATTTTTCTGAGTTTTTATAGGAACTCAGAAATACAAGTTGTTATTTGAAATCTCATGATCTTCAAACGTTGGTGACTAACAGAAATTATGTTGGTAAAACCCGGCATATGCAGGTGTACATTTTGCTTTTAATTCCATAATTTTTTTCAATTCTATACTCTAAAAGAGGAAAGAAAAGGGAAAGGGAAGAGAAGAAAAGAAAAACATGCAGAGAAAAATTTTTTTTTAAGATTTCAGTTCCTCTTAGGAAAACAGACTGTGCTTCAGGAAGGGTGCCCCCTTCTATGCAAACACTACAAGCTGGAATGAATTATGGGGTCAAGGGTCAGGAATTTCTTTTCTTTACAGTTAAGGTAATTTCTCCTTTGCCAACTCCTGGCCATTCAGCCCCAGGGAGTTTTAGATGTGAAAAACAAAAACCTACAATCAACCTTAGAATGTTCCTAGTACAAACCCTATTTTACAAGGTAACTGAAGCTCAGAAGTGGGAAAGCAACTGACAAGGTCCCACAGTGAGTTTCCCAGATGCAGTGGGACAGGAAGGAGTCAGGTCTCCAGGTCTGGAGCCCTTCCCTCCAGACCAATGGCTCCGTTGACTCTTCTATCAGTACTGCAGATAGGAGAATCATCTTCAGAAGCATGACGGTGCCCTGTGACCGGTCACCCCTGCTCTGTTCCACATCCACAGTGCATTCTGTATTCATGAGCTCCCGCCCTGTGTCCAGGGGTGAAAGCAGCCACTGGACACTGACCACTTTCTGAGGCTCCTACCAGAGGGGGACAGAGATTTACAAACACACCATTGTGGTCACGAGGCTTAAGTGTTATAGAAGTGGTATGAACACGTGGATGAGGAAGAGAGAGAAGAAAACGTGTGATCTGCCAAAGAGTTGATCAGTTTCGAGAGAGAGAGATGTGAGCCAATTCTTTGTTTTTCTTCATGTCTTTTATCTTTTTCTTTTTTTTTTTTAATGGGAGCCAATTCTTAAAAGGACAGGAGGAAGTCACAAAGCACGGGTACATGTGTGCACACACGCAGAGGAGCCGCTCGGAGACTGTCTCTGTCCAAGGGGGACAATATCTGCTTCATGACTTACGGCAACTGGTATGCGAGGGTTTGCCGTAAATTAAGGTTTGAGGATTATTTATAGCCTTCATGTTTCTTTCTTAGTTTTCAAGCTCGACAGCTATGGGATGGCTCCCGGGTGACAGGGGTGGGTGGTCACCAGCTTCAAGCCAGCCAGGCAGATGTAAGCTTCTTACTCCTTACTGTGAGGCCTTGGGGAAGTGACTTAACCTCTCTGAACCTCTGTGTTTTCATCAGTAAAATGGACACAACTGCAGCCCTTCCTCACAGCATCATTATAAACATTAACACACAAAAAAAGGCTTACAACAGGATGGGCACACTGTAAGTTCTGCTTTTAGTATTATTCTCACCAACACTATTATTATACATGTTTTTTCAAATTGTAATTCCTCCCAGAAGTTTACTTAGAACTCACCAGTTTTTCCTCCTATAATAGGATTCCCAATTCATTACATCTGGGCTATTCAACACAGAAGCTACGAACCAGAGGTGGCCACTTAAATTTATTAAAAATTCAGTTCCTCAGGCACATCTGCCAATTCAGTTCCTCAGTGGCCACACATGGCTTGTGACTATCCCACTGTACAGTGCAGGCCTAGAACATTTCCACAGCTGTTGTTTAATTATTTCATGGATAGTCTGGGCGACTATTCCTCTTAATGTAGACTCTGGCTTAACTTCTTTAACTTCTTTTTTTTTTTTTTTTAATTTACTTATTTTATTTCTGGCTGCATTGGGTCTTCGTTGCTGTGTGCAGGCTTTCGCTAGTTGTGGCGAGTGGCGGCTGCTCTTCATTGTGGTGCGCGGGCTTCTCATTGCGGTGGTTTCTCTCACTGTGGAGCACAGGCTCTAGGCGCGTGGGCTTCAGCAGTTGTGGCATGTGGGCTCAGTAGTTGTGGAAGATGGGCTCAGTAGTTGTGGCTCACGGGCTCAGTAGTTGTGGCTCACGGGCTTAGTTTCTCCGTGGCTTGTGGGATCTTCCCAGACCAGGGCTTGAACCCATGTCCCCTGCACTGGCAGACGGATTCTCAACCACAGCACCAGCAGGGAAGCCCTGGCTTATTAGTATTTATGTCACTTAGATCAATTCCTCTTCACGACAGCCCTGCCAGTTTGGTAGCACTAAGATCATTATTCCCATTTCAGTAAATGAGAAGACAAGGCACAAAGAGGTTAACTTGCCCACAGCCTCAAGGCAACAGGAGAGCTGGCACTTCCCTATGTAATTCTGAGAGAGAAAATAGATTCACGCACAGAAACGTCCCCCTCTCACAGTCCTGGTCATTTAACCATTGCTAGGTTTCTTCCCGTGAAAGCAATAGTCTTGTTTTATTCAACCTCAAGTCCCCAGGGCCCACACTTCGGCATCCATCATCTGCACAAATCGATGAATACATGCCCATGAATCCTCGCTGAAATGGCATCAGACCTGCTGGGCATCCTGTTTCCTCCACCGCTAGGAGACTTGAGCTCACGGTCCACTAAAACACCTCTCATTTTTTTAAGTCAGAAGAGTAGCTAGGCTGCAGCAGAGAATTTTAGAGCTAGAAGGTTCCTGAGACAAGATCCAAGATGGCATCGATTTTTGCATCTAGTTAGCTGGTCCTGGCTGCTGAGGGAGGGCGGAGTCTGCCAGAGACTGTGCACTCTGAAAAGGGTGCATAGTGACCAACTACCCAAGTCACAGTGGGCAGTGGGTAGGAGGGCAGCTGTCTCTCACCACAGACCTAAAACCATTCTTTTACAGATGAGAAAATTGAGACCAGAAGGGAGCATGCCTCAGCCACACAACCACCTGCAGGCAGAGCTCGGCACTGTCCTACGGGCAACAGCCTAGGAGGGCAACACCCTCAGGCCACAGGGGCAAACGGTCCTAACGTGTGGAAAAAGAAATCCAAGGAAAATCCCCAAATCCTAGAGCACAGTATCCTATCTGGGTCACTGCCCTTGTCCCCCAAAGAGATCTGAAAAACCCACTGGAAATTTCTGCACAGGACCACTTTGAACTGCCCTTCTTTTCCTATGCAAATGACAGCCGCAGCAAGGCAGCTTGCTAAATGCCAAGCACACGGTGTGAGAAAAACGACAGCCTTTGTCCCCCGGGTGTGGACGCCATTCCCACTGGCCTTTTACCTGTTCTTTATTGTTATTGTTCAGTAAGCCGGGTTTCTTTTTCTTTTTAATGGGGCTTGTTGATGTGTCCTGTGGCGAGTGGCCATTGGAGGAATGCGGAGGGCTGGGGAACTTTCTTTTCTGGGCTGTTCTCTCTGTGGAGCCAGGATCTGAAAGAGACACACAGGACCACATATTTTAAAGCGATCGGGGAGGACCAGGCCCCACGGGAAGGGGGTGTTAGGGACATAACCCATTTTGTCCCCAAACCTAATGCCATTTTAGTGACCTTCCTCCTAGAATATACTCCCCCCACACCCCCCATCTTCACTGCCTGTCTCAGAGGTCAGTTGGTCTTTCTTTAGCCGACATAACATTTCTGTAAAAGTTTTAATTCGCTGCCAAAATATAAAAATTAAGAAACATCACATAATATCCTAGATTGGGGGCTTCTATTTAAAAAAAAAATCAGGGCCTGCAGGGCCATATGGGACCAGATAGAGCTGAATACCAGCCACTTTTTAGATGGGAAAATACCCCCCATTTTGTCACAGTCCCCACCCTTCCCTACTGTTCCCTGTTGACGAGGCCATGACCCAGCTGCCGTGAGCCGTCACACACCCATGTCTGATGGCAAAAGCAGGAAACCATAAGAGACAGACCAAGAAAAGAAGGCCACACACTTCAAGAAAATGAAGGCAAATGTACTTTGTGGTGGAAGACAACATTTATTCATGTTTAGCAGGTTAAAAAAAGTATAACTGTGCAAAAAAAAATATACCCCACCCACCAGAGTCCCCGTGGCCCAGTCACCAGTAGGCATCATGTTTGCGACTCTCCTCCAAAGAGATCAACGCAAACTACATTCTCACCCGATTCTCATCTGAAAAATGCCAACCCCACCCTTGTCAATCCATTCCTTTCTATTTTTATTCTCCCAGCATCTCATTAAAACACATACACTTGGGACTTCCCTGGTGGCACAGTGATTAAGAATCCTCCTGCCAATCAATGCAGGGGACACAGGTTTGAGCCCTGGTCCAGGAAGATCCCACATGCCTCAGAGCAACTAAGCCTGTGTGCCACAGCTACTGAGCCTGCGCTCTAGAGCCCGCAAGCCCAACTACTGAGCCCACGTGCCACAACTACTGAAGCCCACGTGCCTAGAGCCCATGCTCCACAAGAGAAGCCACTGCAATGAGAAGCACACACACCGCAAAGAAGAGTAGCCCCCGCTCACCGCAGCTAGAGAAAGCCCGTGCGCAGCAGCGAAGACCCAATGCAGCCAAATGTAAATAAGTAAATAAATTGATAAAAAACAAAAAATATAGATTATTGCAATTAAAAAAAAACACACTTCCACCACCATCCAATCTTCACCTGCGAAGATTTTAATCCATTCCATGCCAGATGGCTGTCCTGTTAGCTTAGGGAGGATACAATGGAATGCCCAGGGGCACCTTCTATCCTTGAGGAATGAAAGCTACAGGCACCAGAAGAGAAGAAAGCTATGCCGAGAGCACAGGTGATGAGACAGGACACGGAGTCCGGAAAGATTACTATCCACAAAGATGGCCTGATGACGTTCCCCGTCCAGGGTCACCTCTCAGGCAAGTCCCAGCACACAGGCTGTGCTGTGTGTCACAGCCCTTTGTCTGGACAGGAGCCGCTGGGGCAAGATCAACAGGGTCCAAAATGGCCACATGCAAGGCCTCCTAGGGGCTTACTTTTGAGTGAAAGCTGGAGCATCCTCCAGCAGGCTCATAAAGACAATGGACCACTTCTGCAAAATCCAAACTACACAAGGGAATTCCCCAGGCTCACCACGCAGACTGCAGGAAAATCCTGAACAAATGTTCAGGTTGCTGCACTGAGACACAGCCCCGAGAGGAAATTAAATGCTAACCACAGACACCTTGAGGGAGAAGAGACCCCAGAATCAGGGGACCATCCCACAGACATCAAAACAGCGGCCGGGAGAACCCAAAGGGTTGGCCCAGCAGCACACAACAGCTAGTTAGTGGGAAAATGCACTAAAAAGATGCAGCCTGGGATTGGCAAGCTTCCCCAGAGAGCACCTCCTCTCATTCCCACAGGGATCCTCACCCCACTTCCCCACCGTACGTAAAAACTCTCACTTTCTCTATAGGGTCTTTGACCCAACCATCTCCTCCTAGAAGCACGTTCTATAGACATGGTCACAGGGCAGCAAAGCACATGCAAGATGATTCAACTGCAGCACTGTGTGTTGGACTTACGTGTCCACAAACTGGGAGCTGGCCTGATAACATACTGCGGGATACAGCCATGAAGAAGAATGAGGCACCTTTAGACAAACTGACGTATGACAATCTCCAAGCTTCTGCATCAGGTTAAAAGAGCAACACATGAAAATACCAATGGCATTCTTCACAGAACTAGAACAAATAATTTTAAAATTTGTATGGGAACACAAAAGACCCCGAATAGCCAAAACGATCTTAAGAAAGAACAGCGCTGGAGCAATCATGCTCCCTGACTTCAGATTATACTACGAAGCCACAGTAATCAAAACAGTATGGTATTGGGACTTCGCTGGTGGCACAGCGGTTAACAATCCGCCTGCCAACGCAGGGGACACGGGTTCGAGCCCTGGTCTGGGAAGATCCCACATGCCACGGAGCAACTAAGTCCGTGTATCACAACTACTGAGTCTGTGCTCTAGAGCCTGCGAGCCACAACTACTGAGCCCACGTGCCTAGAGCCCGTGCTCCGAAACAAAAAGAAGCCACCGCAATGAGGAGCCCACACACCACAATGAAGGGTAGCCCCCGCTCGCCGCAACTAGAGAAAGCCTGCGTGCAGCAGTGAAGACCCAACGCAGCCAGAAATAAATAAATTTATCAAAAACAAAAAAGAAAAAGCAATGCATGTCTAGCACCATTAACAGACTAACACACACAGCCCAAGAAATATGGGGGTTTTGTCTCTCTCTTTTTTGTCTTTATCTTTCTATTTTGTCTTCTATTTTTTCCTTTTTAAAATTTTTTTTTGAAAAAGATGTTTTATATATATTCATAATTTACATAAGCCTAAAATATTCCTGGTTGAACACAAGAAATACAAGCTCTTAACGGAGACTGGTGGTTGCCTCAGGGGAGGAGAGCTTGCAAAGTGTGGGGCAGAGATTATTTTCCACCATGTGCCCTTATTTATCATGTGCCTGGACTACTTTATCAAAGTAAGGAAAATTAAAAAGGAAATATTTAGCAGGTTCAGCATCACATAAAAAAGCAGCAGGTGCAAACCAAAGCCAGTAATGAGCGAATGACAGAGACCCGATTCAGGATAAAAAATGTCGCCAAATGGACAAACTTGGGGCTGATCAGCTGAGCGTGCAGACCCCAGGAAGGAGTTTGGGATTTGTTCTACGTGGATCTAATAAACCCAGATAACTCTGCTCAAGTGTCAGAGGATGGGCATTTAAGAAAAGCGTTTTGGGGGCTCAAAGGAGATGTGTCCCAGAAGAAATGGCACCCTAGCCAGGCAAAAAGGGAAAGCCATTGGGCCAAGGTTTTGATTTCGCATGTATTATTCCGTTTATGGACAGATTTTGAAAGAGAGCACGTGAGCAACGTCAGGCCAGTGGAAAGCTAGGAACAAATTCAGGGAAAAAACAAGTAATGCTGACCTTTGAACAACACAGGGGTTTGGGCTTCGACCTCCACACAGTCGAAAATCCACGTACTGCTATCTCTGCCTCAAAAGCAAAAGAACTGATGAAGGACTCACCCAAGGGTGGGAAGCCAAGCAGTCTGGACAGAATCAAGACTCAAACCCTAGTTTTTTGTGATTCCACATACTGTGGTCTGTAATCAAACACCAACTTTCCCCTACACTTAAAGATCGGTCAAATGAAAACACAGGTACTCTATTTACTGAAAAAAATCCACGTGTCAGTGGACCAGAGCAGTTCCAACACATCTTCTTCAAGGGTCAACTGTAGTGTTGTCGATGTTTCTCAACAGAGCACTAATGGATTTTGGCAGGGACGGCTCCTCCTCCTTGTCAGGACAACCTCAGCCCCCTCCCACCCACTGCCATTGATGCTCCCAAACACTGTGACAACCCAAAGCGCCTCACATACCTCCCAATCCCTCCCAGGAGTGGCACTAGCCTCCTGGAGCACCGCAGAGCTGGAGCATGGGGCACAGTGGACGAAACCCACAGCCCAGCCCACACCTGGTCGACCCCTGGGACCAGAAAGCTCTCCAGCTCCTCCCACTGCAGTATAAGTCATTCACCTGTGGCTGAGATCTAGGATGATGGTTCCCCAAGTGCTGTCCTCACGCAAGCAGCAGCAGCCAACACCTACGAATTTGCTAGAAATGCACATTCTCAGGCCCCACGCCAGATCTACAGCGTCAGAAACTGGAATAGGGCCCAGTGATCAGGGGGTTTAACCAGCCTTCTGGAGGATTAAGGTACACACTAATTCAAGATGCTCTAGGTTGTATGTTTGGGGGATGGAGTGTGAGTTCTCCAGCCTAGAGATTCCTGCTGATCTCCTCTCCTTCCTCATCGCGCTACCTGTAGGGTTGGTTCAGAACCCAGGAAGTGAAAGCCAAGCAAGGAGCCAAGGAGAAAGAATGAGAACAGCTAAACACATGACCCCAGGCGACTCCCCATACTTCTCAGGGCCTCAGGGACACACCTGTAAAATGGGAGGAGAGACGGAGAAAAGGAACAGAACAGTTCTTACCCGGAGCCCACGAAAATGCTTCAGGGCCCCATGATCCGCGTGCCAAGGTTCCGTACGTGGAGACAGTTTCTTGGGAAGAGGGGCCATAGCCTACTTCACCTTCTCACAGGAGACATCAACTCTAAAGATTAAAAAACTACAGGGCCAGAGGATCGTAAAGTCTATTTTAACTTTGCAATTCTTTAATTCCGTGTGAAAGCGGGGCGGGGGGAATCCCTAGAAACGAATATACTCAGAAGCCACTGAGCGCCAAGGAGTCAGTTTTACCTGAGGCCACCGGGAAACGAAAGGGCAGCAGGGCCTAACACAGTGAGAGGAGGAGTCTGCCCCAAGGCTGCCCATACCCAAGAGGATCCCCAACCCTCTAGTCTGAGCAAAAGAGAAAATCCCCAATTCCATTCCTGGTTACAAACACACCGACTCCCTCCAGAGTTAATGAGCATTCAGTGGCTGTATCCAAGGGGTAGAAATTTAATAGATTCCACACAACAGACACATCTGTCAACAGCAGAGGCTTTCACTGAAGCCTCTTAGGGAGAAAAATTGAGAAATGCTGGCTGGATTCAGTGTCCTTCCCAGATATGAGACAGCGGGCCAGCATTCTAACTTAAAAACCTACCCACTCCAATGGAGGCTAGGCCTCTGCTGGTGATAGAATGGTGGGTGGGAACCTTGCTGTAGTCACGGTAACAAAGCTGCCTTGAGGACCTTTTCTAGAAAGCTGAGTCAAAGGTTTTGTGGGGGGGGGTTCCCTCCCCTCTTTAATGATTTAATTCTGACGGACATATTTCTACACGCATTTCATGTGTAATCATGGATGATGACACACAGCCGCTGGACAGTGAATCACCAGGGAAACGGTTCACCCTTGATCTGAAAGACCTTCCTGGCAAGTAGCAGGACCTGGGATTCTTACAGGGCTGGCCCACCCCCTCCATCCCAAAATAAGTCTGGTTCTGAAGGAGTTAACGTGGGCGAGGGAGTAGAGCGGTCTAGAAGAAAAGGCCAGAGCAGTGACTCAGGGAAACAGCTTGGCATGGAGCAGGAAGCAGCAGAATTTTCCCCTCCTGTGCCAATTCACTGAAATCTTAATAATAGGGCGAGGTCTACTGAGTATTTAGGAACCAAGCGTGTGATGACATCCTCCCTGAACCTGTGTCTTGTGATAGGCCAGAAATAATCCCGCTCAGGCCTTCCTAGATGTCCCTTGACCTAAGGGACGCCTTCCTTCAAGATAACCCAGCCTCTTAGCTTCCCTGAGCCGCGGGTATTAACAGCTAGGATGTTCTTGTATTGCAAACAATGAACCAGACCCTGTTCAAAATGCCTTTCACGCCCTTCCCTCTAAGTCACCCACCCAAGATCACACAAGTAGCCGGGCTGGGATTTGACCCCAGGCAGTGCGGCTCGGAAGGCCCAATGGGTGGCCTCACCCCAGGGAGAGGTTTGTCTCAGCTCTGCAGCCCAAAGACTTCCTAATTCAGGGTCTCAAAATGTTTTAAGAGTACACTCTCATTTTGCTTTTTTCCTTTCCAGCTGCAGACGGTGGGCTGGGGGGATTGGAGAGCTCCAGGAACCGGGAGAAAAGTGGAAAATCATGGTGTGTCACTTGCTGATGATGCAAGTCGTTCTCCCAAAGGCGCTTCCCAGGAAGCAGATTCACCACCCGACCCTCACTGGTGGTACCACAGGCTGGTCTACACCACAAAACAGGCTGGGGGGCTGCACGGCCATCTCCCCTCCTCCAACACTTCTTCCCAGTGTCCATCCATCCAGGCCAGTCACACCCCACCCCCACTCACATCCGGCGCCTGAGTCACAGCGCTCGCCCTTCTCCAGAGTCTAGGAAATGACACACCAGTTACAGGGAATTGTCTCCTCCAGAGAGAGCACAGGCCCCAGCTGAAGGCCGGGCGCTTCCCCTGGACTCCAGGGCCTGGAGGACCGGCCCTGTGCTGTGTTTTTGTGGGTGTTAAATTTCCTTGATGAGCTCAATGGCAACATGGACAGGGGCTGAATGAAAGACTCTCGGTCAACAGGCCCGAACCAGCAGCCAAGGCCACGGAAGTGGGGTGACCAACCACTAGTTGGCTGAAGATGGACAGTCAAGTGGTCACCCTACAGTGAAGTCAGGCCGGGTGCAGAGGATACAGAGTGGTCAGGACCTAGTCCTGCTGCCACCCTGCAAGCTCCTCAACCTCTCTGTGCCTCTGCTCTTCCTTCCGTCACATGGAGATGGTGGTACCCCGTGGAGTTATCCACAGATTAAACGGGTTAATTCATGTGATGCTCTTAGTGTAATACCTGGCAGAGAGGAAGCACTCAATAAACAGCAGCTGTTTTTTTTTTTTAAAGCCACACACATTCCTCTTCCTCCTCTTTCCCCTCTGCCTCCTCCACCACCATCCCTCTCCAAAAGCAGAGCTGAGTTCTCCGAGGAGCATGTTAAATCAATGCCACACCTTCAGTTACGGAAACGCCAGCCTATATAAAGTGGAGCCGGGAATCAGCCCAGGGCACGATTTCTCCACGTCCACAGGACCGCGCAAAGTCCAGGTTTCCTCCTGTAACGGCCAAGGCAGGCGCAGGGGCAGAGGCCTGTGCGGGCTCAGCCACGAGGACACGGGGTAACTGCCAGCCCTCGCCACGGCCTCCCCCAAATGTGACCACACGCTGCTCTCCAGGAGCAGCAGAGCCTAGCGCAGTGCATCATTTCAAGGCGTTTCCCAAAGACACAGAGCGGGTACCTTAACAGACCTCCCTCCCCAGGAATCTTAGGGCCCTCTCCAGCCAGTAATTACATCCTAATGAAACAAAAGCCCGGAATGTCCTCCAGGCCCGGGACCAGAAAAGGAGGGGAATCGGGAGCAAAGCATGGGGACAGGGAGGGCACATCATTTTTCTTGCCACAGACAATGTCCAAGCCACAAGGAACACGTAAGCGACAGAAACTCTCAGAATAGTTTGCTGACTTGGAGCATCTCCTGGACCCACAGACTCTGGAAGACGGGGCCGCAGCCTGGGCCTCCCCGGGGAAAAAGCTGCACTGGCCTAAGCTGGACTCCTAAAAGGTCTCCCGCATGTGACTGTGAACTTCCAGATCAGGAAAAGAAGGGCTGGAATGGAGATGAGGCAGTGGGAGGAAGAGGGTCACTCTCAACTTGGGGGAAATGTCACTGTACCAGGAAGCCAGGTACCGCAGAGGCCAAGCAAGCGAGGGGCAGGTAACCCTGGGATGGGGTGCTTACCTGCCATCGAGAAAGCTCTGCTGTTCTGAGGGCCTAGCCTCTCTTTTAAACAGAACTGAGGCTCCCACACGGCACACATTCCTGCTTCCGGATCCTCAGCAGCCTCTCCCAGGGGGAGGAGGAAGCAGCACTGCCGACAGGCTAAGAGTCACCACTTACCAGGCTGACCAGCGCGGCCAGGACAGCCTCACCTCCCTGCAATCAGGCAGCCCGAGGCCCGGCGACGTGCCTT
Source organism: Aethalodelphis obliquidens (assembly GCF_003676395.1). Classification (NCBI taxonomy): domain Eukaryota; kingdom Metazoa; phylum Chordata; class Mammalia; order Artiodactyla; family Delphinidae; genus Aethalodelphis; species Aethalodelphis obliquidens. The sequence goes on along the minus strand of NW_020837986.1, from coordinate 430,254 downwards.
CGCGTCCCTGGGCTTTCGGCTCTAATTTACCACCCTCGGCAGACGGCAGCTCGGCTGAGCTGAAAATCTTCAGCGCGAGCACCGAAGAGCCATTTATTTCGCTGATGTGGATAAACACAACAAGCTGCAGTGGTTCTACTCGCTGGAGTGCACGTATCAGAAGGCGGGTGGAGGCAGGGGGATGAAGTTGGGATGGCCTGCATTTTGAAGGTGTTTTGAAATAATTGTTTCCAATTATCTTTAGTTCGGATGTGTCTCTCCCAGAAATGAGAAAACCATCTTCCCACCGTACACACACAAACTCAACCGTCTTCCCGCTGTACACGCACAAACTCCATCTCCCTCTCCCCTCCCCTCCCCCTTCTTCTCCCCTCCCCCTCCCCATCCCTCTCCTCCCTCCCTCCCTCTCTCTCTCCGCCTCCCTCCACTTTTCTCTCTCTCTCACTCTCTCTCCCTCCCTCCCTCCCAATAATGCAGAAGTGGTGATTAACGGGCACATTCATATGTAAAAAATAAACTTCCAAACCCTCCAGGCAAGACAGAAATTGCTTCCGACGAGGGAGAAGAGGCTGATTTACAAGTGAATTCACTGTTTAGGCCTCAACATCTAGAGGCAACTGCCACCACATAGCCCTTTCTCCCCGCACCTCCCTCAGCTGGGATGAAGCCCTCTGGAAAAAACGACGACATCTCAACAGGAATTTCCTGGTTCCAGAATGCCAAGCTCTTTCGGTCTTCACAGAGGCGGGGAGGCCGGGCCTAACTCCCTACAAGAAAAACTGCTGCACCCCACCCACCCGTTCAGCAGGTCCAGGCCCAGAAGGCTTGCATCCGACGTTGTGTACATATTTGAGGCCCTGAGAACTCTGCCGAATCACCGCAAAGAAAATGTGGAGAAACCAGTTGCCTTTGGCCTGTACGGTAGCTGGCGGAGGAGCAAGCTCGCAGGAGGCCCTGGTTCTAGTGGCTGAAGCCCCTGCGCATTATTATCTAGGCTGCAGGGACTCAGCTCAGGTTCTGGAAAGTTCAGGTGCTGGTGGGTGGCTTTCAAATTGCAATGGGGAGTTACAGCATCAGAGGGACAGTTCAAAAACAAAAAGACTGCCAGCAGCAGCTGAAGCAGCAAAGCGGGCTGGAGAAGAAAGGGGGATGAAGAGGCTGCAAGGAAGGGGGCAGATGGAGGAAGAGGTGCTGCCGCTCATAACCAGGCAACGTTCCCCACACGCCCTGGGCGGGGCCTCTCTAAGAGTCACCTTAACGAAGACTAAGAAAAAGACACCAGGGAAGAAGGGACCGGCCCTCTAGTCGCCTCATGGCCTTTTTTTGAGGAAGCAAAGATGTTCAGGCCCAGAATTACCCTGGTCAAAAGGATGCTTAACGTCACCTGGATACGGAGGTCCCCAGGCTTAAGAGTGCAGGAAGGATGGATGAGCACAGCCCTTGCAACACACCTTAGATGGAAGCCAAAGAGGAGAAGTAACTTCAATGTCATCCATAGGGGACTGACATGCAGCCATAAAATGAAACAGAGAAGGAATCACGTCTTTATTTACTGGCCTGGGGCAAAATTCAAGTGTAAAAAGGCCAGAAATAGAACCTGGGTGAGAGCTGCATGGGTTCTGGGTTTGCAAAGGCCTGGAGTAACATCCAGGAAATCAGCCAACACTGAACTCCTCTTTGAATTCTTTCTGATCCCTGTCACGTATTTAACTATTTAAGGTATGTTTAAATGACTATGGGGAGAAATGGATGACAGCAACAAGATTTATGGGACTCTCACTACACGCCAGGGACCACGTCTGTATCCCCAGCCCCCAGCAAGCAGGAATTCAGCACATTCTCCCACCCCGCCCCAGCATCAATCAGGTGCTTTTAAGGGGCTCAGGTGTCTAGAACGGTGAAAAACAGTGGTTCTCAAGCCGGTCCCCCCCCCCAGGGGACACTTGGCAATGTCTGGAGACACTTCCAGTTGTCACCCCTAGGCAAAGAGAGAGGGGTTGCTCCTGGCATCTACTGGGCAGAGTCCAGGGATGCTGCTAAACACCCCCATGGTGCACGGGAGAAAAGAAACTTCCAGCGAGCTGCCATCAGGTCTACCCTTCTGTCAATACACCACCCACAGAGACGTCTGCAACCATTAAGAGGAAAATAGTGCCTTATGTTTCACCTGGCGGCCCTGACTTCAGATTTCAAAAAGAAGAAAACAATGGGACCAGTCAGTCAACAAATAGTCACCGAACAACTCCTAGACATCTGGGCTCCCGGGGAAGGGCCCTTGCCCGCCGTGGGAGGGCAGCCAGGAACAAATAATAGTAATAACAGCTACCTTTTGTTGACCACTTATCACCTGTGAGACACTGTTCCCGATACAAATGTCAATGGACTTGCTCCTCACCACAGTTCGAGGAGGAGGTAGGACCACAGACTGCTCATTTCACTGACGAGGAAACTGAGGCCCAGAGAGAAACAAGCCCATGAGGAAGTGGCTGGTAAATACAGGATGAATACAGAATTTGTTCAATCTAGAAATACTGAATAAGAAACTGATTACAGATGGACAAAAAGCTGAGCAGGACAAATTCCGGGAATTTGTGAATACACATTAGGGAGAGGGGGAGCCAGGAAATTCTCTCTCCTCTTTCCTTCTCAAACTGGGCTCATGCGATTCACAGCTAACGTTTATTAAGAAGCTACCTTACAAATCCTCCCCAAAATCCCACGACGTAAGGATGGGGTCTTGTTCCTGTTTTGGCCACGTCGCGTGGCATGCAGAACTTCCCCGACCAGGGATCGAACCCGTGCCCCCTGCAGTGGAAGCGTGGAGTCTTAACCACTGGACCACCAGGGAAGTCCAAGGATGGTGTTTTTGTACCGATTTCATAGGTGAGGCTCAGAGAGGCAAAATCTTCTGTGGCCTTGAGGCATGCAGGTCAAAGCAGCATGCTGGGGGCTCCATCACAGCTGGGTCCCACTCCAAAGCCCTCCAAACCAGTCAAGTGACTTCCCTGAGTTCCGGGATGCCACCTTGTAATTCTCCATCACTAAGGGCATGTTTGGTGCCGGCCACTGTCAACAAAATGCTGTCGTTCAGGGTGTGGGCTCTGGAGCCAAGCCACCAGCTCTGAATCCAAGCCCTGTCACCTGCCTGCTGTGTGTTCTTCGGCAAGTTACTTAGCCTCTCTGTGCCTCAGTCAATTCAGCTGTAACTCTTAGAGCTGTAACTGACTCTTCTTTAAAGGGCTGTTAAGAATAAAGGAGGCAATGCACTCACAGTGAACAGCTTATCAAAGCACCACCAGTTATAACTGGTAGGTAATTCTCCTTTAGGGGAAGGAGGCACCAGGGCAGAGAAAAGACATTAACCCAGAAATCTCAAACCAGTTTCCCCAAATCATTATGCATCTTCACCCCGATTTGCGCCCGATCAGCCCTTCTCAACCGGCTTCTGAAAGGGGTTCACTGATGGGAAATACAAACTTTCACAGTAAGTCCTCCCAGGCTGGCACAAGTTCAACCCAAGCCAGCCTCAAAATCCCCTCAGGGCTTAGGATTTCCTCCCAGATCAAAGCAGAAGCACCAGGTGGTGGCCCACAGACCCAGCCCTACCCTTGCTGACTGACCTTCCACCCCAGGACGCCTCCTAATGCCCTCTCCTCCTTACTCAAATGAGGCTCAGGAAGCCTGGGAGAGAGGAGGCCTCAGAATCCCCATAATCTGCAACGTGCGTGAAGAATGCTGAACCCGGCAGGGTCAGGACGGAGGCATGGAAGTGCCTACGTGGTATCTGGCACATAGCAAGCGCTCTGCAGAGAGCTGTTCCTCCCCTGCCCACCCTCACTTCTGCCTGTTCCCGTTCAGTCCACCCTTCACAGTTGCCACCTTGATCCAAGCCCTGGGACTATTCACTTGCCCTTGCTAGCAGCCTTCTTCAAACCTAAATAAAATAAGGAGTCCCCTACTTAAAACCTGCGAGGACTTCCCTGGTGGTTCAGTGGCTAAGACTCTGTGCTCCCAAGGCAGGGGGCCCAGGTTCGACCCCCGCTCAGGGAACTAGATCCCACATGCTGCAACTAAAGATCCCACATGCTACAACGAAGATCCCGGGTGCCGCAACTAAGACCCAGTGCAGCGCGCTAAATAAATAATAATTAATTAATTTTAAAAACCCGCCAAGGGGCTTACTGCAGACACCCAGCGTCTTATCAGTATCTACCACGCCTCCAGGCATCTGGCCCCGCCCACCTTTTCTCCTCCTTTCACTCAACCCTAACCACAAACAGCCTCTAACGAGCCAAGTTCATTCGTCCTTGCTGACTCTTCCATCTAGAACATGCTGTATGCCCAACTTTCCCATAGTTGACAACTTCAACTTTTGGCTTAAATGGCACTTCCCCAGAGAAGCCTTCCGTGGCCACCCCAAGTCTCCAGCCCTCTTACGGTATCATCTTAAAGTAGGTTTCTTTCCCCCTTCATTGTGGTCATCTCCAGCTGAAAATTGTTGCGACTTATTTTCTTTTTTGCTGGTTCGTTTGTTCATTGGGTCTCCTCCAGCATGTGACCTTGATCTCAGTTTTTCTGACTTTCTTTGCTGTAGCCCAATGCCTGACACACAGTCTGGCTCAGAGGCAGCCCCCAAATAGACCTCTGATCAGCTAAATGAGAGTGTGATCACTGGAAAATCCAGTTTTTCCTCCCAGGTCTAAGAATTTGTCCCAGCAAACCAAGATGGGCAAACCAAGACAGCCGTAGGGTCGTGACGTGGACAGGGAAGATTACACAAAAGGGAGCCTGGCCGTTCCAGGGTCAGCAAGAAACTAGAGGAGGAAACTGCCTTTCAACAGGTACTCAGCCATCCTCGTTTCTGGCCTAAAGAGCTCATTTCCGCCAAAGCAGGCGATTAAGTGAGGATTTATATCCTGAATGTGATGGGGCCTTGCAGCTAAACGCAATTACTGAGAAACCAAAGGGGGAAAACTCAGGAGAGGGTTTTCTCAGGCCACTCATTTCCTAACTCTCTTCCCCAGTCTTCTTGGGGAGAGCTACTGTTGCAGAATGATTTAGCGTTAGAAAAGAGGAATGACTTTCTCCAGGGAAAACGCTCTCCCCACTGGGAGACCCCCTACTGTGATGACCATTTAACCAAATCTTTTAGTCCAGATTCTTTGCCCTTTTTTTTTTTTAAGTTTTAAGTTTTGGGGTTTTTTTAAATTCTTTAGCAACACAACTGTATTTATTTATTTATTATTTGGTTGCGCCGGGTCTTAGTTGCAGCAGGCAGGCTCCTCAGTTGTGGCATGCAAACTCTTAGTTGCAGCATGCATGTGGGATCTCGTTCCCTGACCAGGAATCGAAACCCAGGCCTCCTGCACTGGGAGCGCAGAGTCATACCCACTGCGCCACCAGGGAAGTCCGCATCTTTGCCCTTTTTCTCATCAGACCCTTTTAAGGCTGGGGTTCTCTTTTCCACACCTCCCTTAATGCTTGCCTGGATTGCCCAGCGCTGCCGCAGCAGGATAAAGCAAGAGGCCCATCACGCAGGTACTTATCCATGTGAACCAGCAATATGGGTTCAGCCTCAAAAAGGGAAAGTAAAAAATGGCATTTCAAGTTCATCTTCCCTCTGTCCCACTCAAAAGGCGAGCGTCGAGAGAAATTAAATCTGCTCTTTCCTGTCTCCATCCTTGTTCCCTCAGGCTTCTCAGAGGGAAGCATCTCACCAGGCTTGAGAGTCTAGAACTGAAAGATCTGTCAAGCAACTCTCAGCAACTACTAGTATATCTGGTCCCAACCCAAGAAATAGCAGCCTGGTTTGAAAGACGGTCCCCACATTCCTGTATGGTGATGCGGAGTTACTAGAGGCTGGTTAAGGAGGTGAAAGACAAAACCAGGTCAGCCTTATTAGGAAGAGGGCCCGAGTAACAGCCGATGAGATGAACCAGTGATCTAGAAGGGAAGCAAGTGCCCGGAAATCATCTAGGGAAACTGACAGCCATGGCCTGGGCCGGAGGGGGCCCACTGAAGGACCCCAGACTGAATCCAGTCCACCCACAGCTGGGTAATTCTTTTAAAATTTAAGTTAGGGCTTCCCTGGTGGCGCAGTGGTTAAGAATCCGCCTGCCAAAGCAATTATACCCCAATAAAGATGTTAAAAAGTAATAATAAAAAATAAATAAATAAAATAAAATAAAACTACCCAAGGTTGCAGATGAAAAAAAAAAGAATCCGCCTGCCAATGCAGGGGACACGGGTTCGATCCCTGGTCCAGGAGGATCCCACATGCCACGGAGCAACTGGGCCCGTGCGCCACAACTATTGAGCCTGCACTCTAGAGCCCATGAGCCACAACTGCTGAGCCCATGAGCCACAACTACTGAGCCCGCACGCCACAACTACTGAAGCCTGTGCACCTAGAGCCCGTGCTCCGCAGCAAGAGAGGCCACTGCAATGAGAAGCCTGCGCACCACAACGAAGAGTAGCCCCTGCTCACCGCAACCAGAGAAAGCCCGCGCACAGCAACAAAGACCCAACAGAGCCAAAAATAAAAATAAATAAATTTATTTAAAAATAATAATAGGGCTTCCCTGGTGGTGCAGTGGTTGAGAGTCCGCCTGCCGATGCAGGGGACACGGGTTCGTGCCCCGGTCGGGGAGATCCCAAATGCCGCGGAGCGGCTAGGCCCATGAGCCATGGCCACTGAGCCTGCACGTCCGGAGCCTGTGCTCTGCAACAGGAGAGGCCACAACAGTGAGAGGCCCGCGTACCGCAAAAATAATAATTATTATTAATTAATTAAATTTAAGTTAGTTGTTAATATTTAAAAATTAGGAGAAACTGCATCTGGAAAACCAGATTACTAGCTTCTCTTAAACAAAAAACAAACAAACAAACAAAAAATCAAGATCTAGGCACACAAGGTCCCCATTTCCACATAGTACATCCTCCAGGCTGTTTCCCCCACCCTTAGGATGGAACATGAAATTCCCCATTTGCCAAGGTTTCCATCATTCTTAACTGTCAAGATAATTAAACCTTGAAAACCCCTTCAAGGCAGAGTAAAGCATAGAAGGGCACGAGGGTAAACAGAGGGATAACAGATAAAGGATACTTCGCTAGAATGGCCAAGATCTAGACAGTTCAAGCCCAACACGGTATATACGTTTGTTTATATTTTTCTAAGAGAGAGGGGAAAAGTATATCAAACTGTTAACATAGGTTACCTGGCAGAGAATTTTTAGCCTTTTTTTGTATACTTTGTTTAGTTTGTTGCCAGGAGATGCACTGATTTTATCATTGGAAAGGAAAATCCAATAAACCATTTTCTTCCCTTAATTAGTTTCTATTTCTTGGGAGACAGTCTTTATTCAAAAAGCATTTACTGAGCAGCTACTTACAAATCACTTGCCTCACATTAAAAAGGTCAGAGAGACCTGGTCCCCTTACCAGTTTAGGCGAGGAGACACACAGGGAAATGAATTCGACAGCAGAACATTTTGAAGGCTGGGGAGAGGGCTGCCCAGCACATTCTGGGTTATTTTCCCCCAGCCAATGTGCCAAGATGCCAAAGGGCCCGGCAGAAAGGAGGTTCAGTGTGGCCTGGATAAGAAATGCCAACTTGGGAAGATGGGAAGATAGCTGTGTTCTCTCTTTACGTAACTTTTCAAAGAAAGAGCAGGCCCAGGAGAATCTAATCAAGTGAAACTTAAGACACCAATTTTTTAAACTTAAGACACAGTAATTTTTTGAGCATGTTCTATGCTGTGCCAATCCGTGGCTAGGTGTTTCCACCTACTGCATCCAGCATGACATATTAATATATGAAAGCTGTAGTGCAGTGCTGTCCAAAAGAACTTTCTATAATGATGGCAGCATTCTGTATCTGTGCTGTCTAATATCTGTGCAGCCTCTGGGCACTTGCAAAGTGGCCAGTGCAACTGAGGAAGGCATTTTTTTTTTTTTTAATTACCGTAAATTAAAACAGCCACATACTGCTAGTGGCTACCTTATCAGACAAGCATAGCTATAGAAGCTCAATATATAACAGACAAGGGAGGAAGCCTAGCAGGCAAGGAGCACCTTCAGAATCCTCCACCCACCCCTACTGGAGGGATCTTCAAGGCGTAATGATTTGCTGTCTAGAAATGTGTGCGTGGACTTGCCACCTTTAGCCTAGCTTGGAAATACTCAGACCTCTAGGATGCATGAGAATGTCTGATCAGAGCTGATTACTGTCCTTTCCTGGGCAATTTAAGGGACTTTCCGGGTGATTACTGTTTTGTTTTGTTTGGCAATGCCACGCAGCTTGCAGGATCTTAGTTCCCCAACCAGGGATTGAACCCCGAGCCCTCGGCAGTGAAAGCGCAGAGTCCTAACCACTGGACCACCAGGGAATTCCCCCGGGGCGATTTCAACTTTGGAAGCTAAAGAACTCCACTGTAGGAGGTATAAATGAAGGCTCTGAAAGAGGGGAGCCTGGATCCCCAAGGATGTGGAGAAGCCAGGGGGAAGGCAGGTCCTCAGGGAGAGAAGCCTGGAAGGATCTACAAAGGTGCGACCCGGCGAGGAGCAGGAAGGAACCTGGCACATCACAGGACCAACATTCGGGCCCGGCAGGCTGAACAGGAGGGCAGCTTCTGCCAGGAAGGACAGATGGAGCAGGGGCTTGAATCTCTGCTCAGGACTGGGGTCGTCTTCAGGAGCCACTGGCAACGCAAAGCAGGCGAGCAAAACAATCGCACTTGTGTTTGGGAAAAGGGCCCATCACAAATGGTCTTAGGGACGTCCCCGGTGGTCCAGTGGCTGCGACTCCACGCTCCCAATGCAGGGGGCCCAGGTTCCAGCCCTGGTCAGGTAACTGGATCCTGCATGCCAAAACTAAAGATCCCACATGCCGCAACTAAGACCCGGCGCAGCCAAATAATTAATTTTTTTTAAGTGGTCTTAATACCGGGGGAAGGAAAGAAATCAGAGGGAAGGGGGCCATTTCAAAGAGTACTGTGTCCCTGGGTGGGGCGGGGGGAGACAGACAAGCCAACAATCGTTTCAGAGAGCAGACATTTGAGCTTGGGTAATTACTTCCACGCACCAATGATGCTGGAAACAGAGCCATCCACTCTGGCTGAAAGGCTACTTTTACATCCTTCTCCAGGAGAAAAGTTCTGTCCGGACTTCCCTGGTGGCGCAGTGGTTAGGGGACACGGGTTCGATCCCTGGTCCAGGAAGATCCCACATGCCACAGAGCAACTAAGCCCACGCACCACAACTACTGAGCCTGCGCTCTAGAGCTCGCGAGCCACAACTACTGAGCCCGTCTGCCACAACTACTGAAGCCCGCGCGCCTAGGGCCCATGCTCCGCAACAAGAGAAGCCACCACAATGAGAAGCCCACGCACCAGAACAAAGAGTAGCCCCCACTCGCCGCAACTACAGAAAGCCCGCGCACAGCAACAGACACAGCGCAGCCAAAAATAAAATTAATTTTTTTAAAAAGTTCTGTCCATCTGGTAGACAAAGTCAAATCATTCACTCGTTCATTCAAAAGACGTATTTATTGTGCACCAACTAGAACAGGCACAGTGGTAGTAAAAGGAGAAAATGAGATGTGCAAAAACAAAAGGCAGGACCCACCCTCATTTGTAGCCTTCGCATCCAGGGGGGTAGGAGGTTAGGAGAGAAAGGAGTATCTTCCTTTTTAGGACCTGGAAGATCAGTGTGGCTGGAGTGGAGAGAAAGGGGGCCCTGGAGGCAGGAGGCTGGAAAGGCGGGCAAGGCCCGCACATGAGAATTTTAGGACTTTGATCTTCATCCTAAAACCAAAAGCAAGCCCCTAAGAGTTTAAAGTAGGAGGTAGTAGCCGGAAGAGAGATTCCTTTTAGAAAGATCAGGAGGTGGGGTGGAGAGAGATGAGAGACCAATTAAAAGACTACTGCAGGGGCTTCCCTGGTGGCACAGTGGTTAAGAATCCACCTGCTAATGCCGGGGACACGGGTTCAAGCCCTGGTCCGGGAAGATCCCACATGCCGCAGAGCAACTAAGCCCGTGCGCCACAACTACTGAGCCTGTGCTCTAGAGTCCGCAAGCCACAACTACTGGAGCCCATGCGCCTAGAGCCCATACGGCACAACAAGAGAAGTCACCTCAATGAGAAGCCCGCACACCACAACGAAGAGCGGCCTCCGCTCGCTGCAACTAGAGAAAGCCCGCGCGCAGCAACAAAGACCCAACGCAGCCAAAAATAAAAATAAATAAAATAAATAAATTTATTTTTAAAAAGAGACTACTGCAGTTCACTGGTGATAACCTGAAGAAGAGTGATGTTTACGATATATTATTTTAAGTAAACGACACAAAAAGGCAAAGGACAGAAGAATCCAGGATCAGTCGCACATCCCTGGCCTAGCCAACTGGCAGAGTCCTGGCTTATTGATCATAGTGGAGAAGCAGGTGCTCTGGGGGGGGGGGGGGGGGGTAGGGAGCAGGAGGGAAGGTGGACAGTGAAATCGGTTTTGGACACGTTGAGTCTGAGACACCCATGAACAACAGGCAGGGCAGTCAGGTGGGCAGCTGGCCTTCTGCATCATGACTCAGAGAAATCCAGGCTGGAATTAAAATATTTGTGAGTCATAAAGCCACAGCTGTGGGCAAGATCACCCAGGAAAAGAACGTGCTGGGCAAGGTGAGTACTTTCAGCAACTCCCACATTTAATGGAGAAGAGAAGGAGCCAGGGAAATCGAAAGAAAAACACTGGAAGCGACAGTTTCCAGGAGAAAAATGATCAGCAAGAAAAATAATCCAATGCCTCTGTGAGATCAAGACACGGGAGTACTGACACCATCCACTGGAGTCTACAGGAAGCCCAGTGATAACTGTTAACATGGAGGGTCTGGGTGGAGCTGGCAGGACAAAGCAGGAGGTGAGGAAACCAAGACGTGAGTACAGACACTCCTCTTAAGAAGTCTGGCTTTGAAGGGGCCAGAAATAGCAGAACTGCTAATAGGAAAGACGCAAGGTCAAGAGAGGAAATGCGGAAGAGACCTGAGTATGTTCACAGCAGTCTGTACAGGGAACTTCCCGGGCGGTCCAGTGGTTAAGACTCTGCGCTTCCACTGCAGGGGGCCACGGGTTCGATCCCTGGTTGGGGAGCTAAGATCCCACATGCTGCCCAGCACGGCCAAAAAACTATTAAAAAATAAAATAAACAAATAAAAATAAAAGCAAATGTCTGTACATTCCTCCAAAGGTTAAACACAGAGCTAACCCCCATGACTCCACAACCACACTCCTAGGTCTACACCCAAGAGAAATGAACATACATCCACACAAAAATTCATTCACGAACATTCACAGCACTGTTCTCCGTACTAGCCAAGAAGAGGAAACAACTCACACGTCCATCAACAGATGAATGGATAAAACAAAATATGACAATGGAATAACCCGATGGAACATTATTCATCCATAAAAAGGAATCAAGTGACGTGTGCTACAACGTGGATGAGCCTCAAAAACATTATTCTACGTGAAAGAAGACAGACACAGAAGTTCACGTACTGAATGATCCCATTTACGTGAAATGTTCAAGATAAGCAAATCCAGAGAGGGAGAGAGCAGACTAGTGGTTGTCAGGGTAAAGGGACAATGAATGGGGAGTGATTGTTAATGTTCTAAAATTGACCGTGGTGATCACTGCACAATTCTGTGAACGGATTAAAAACCATGTTACTGGGAATTCCACGGCGATCCAGTGGTTCGGACTCCACGCTCCCACACAAGGGCACAGGTTCTATCCCTAAGATCCTGCAGGCCGCACGGCATGGCCAAAAAAACAAACGAATAAAATTTTAAAAATATAAATAAAAACCATGTTACTGTTGGGACTTCCCTGGTGGCATAGTGGTTAAAACTCCGCGCTCCCAATGCAGGAGGCACGGGTTCCATCCCTGGTCAGGGAACTAGATCCCACATGTCGCAACTAAGACTTCCCATGCCACAACTAAGGAACCCACGTGCGGCAACTAAGACCCGGCGGAACCAAATAAACAATATTTTTTAAAAACACATAAAGATGATCAACATTTTTTAAAAAAACAAACATGTCACTGTTCACTTTGAAATGCTGGATCTCTGGGCTCCAGGAAAACTGGAAACAGGTGGAGGGAATGTGGAGGGGGAGGGACGGGAGCACGGGGAGGGCCTGGAATATGTAATACTGCGCGCACCCCCACTGTGAGATGTGGCCTTGCCAAACTCTCTCCCCTCAAGCCAACAGTAAAGGGGCCCCCATCAGTGGAGCAAAATGAAATAACTACTCTTGGAAACTTTCAGGCAAAAAAAAAAAAAAAAAAAGTGCCAGGATCTCTAAAAGGCCTCAGACCTAGGAAGTTAACTCTAGAGGCATTTGGAGGAGGAAAAAGAAGAGGCGGTTCTTTGAAACTATGGTTGAAAACGGTCCATTGTAGATCACAGTCTTCCGGCATAACAGTAGTCACATAAACATGTAACGTGGGGTCACGCTTCAAAACTGGGGCAAACGCAAGGTTTTCCACAAGTAAACCACAGAGATAAATTGCACGGATGTGCCGACAGGATTCCGTGAACAGACGCACGGATGCTAGGCTGGCGAAGAGAAAGTAGAAGGTTTCTCATTTGGAAAGTCGTAGCCAACATCCTCAGAGTTCCGCGATATTTTAGACCTTGTTGGGAGAGGAACAATCTGGTAGTTATCTAACTCGCAAATCAATTCCTTCCATTGCACAGTACATGGATGGTACTTCCTGGGCTGGAGATGTAGAAGAGCCAAAACAGAGTTAAAAATACTGATGCTCATTTTTGAAAAGAAAAATTCTCAGCACTTCCGTATCGCGCTGTGATTTAAGAGTGTTTACGGTTTTATTTTCTTAAACAGTTTGCTTGGGGCGAAAAAAAAATGATAGAAGGTCTCTATCTCATAGCCATCCTCATAAACAATCCCTTGGTGAAACAGTCTTAATTTACATACAACAGTGAGAACGAGGATCCTGTACTAATTGAGGTCTGGAGCTGGTTAGCAAATTGCTGTAATTGTATATCCTCCAGCATCCTGTCTCGGAAAACATCCATACCCAGGCAAATCTCAGCAAGAATGATACTGTTCAAGATTTTAATATCCTGGGCTTCCGCTGCATCTGTGCATGGTTTCCAAGTGGCTCGTTCCCTTGTGCGGGTGACATTACACAGACATTTTTAAAAATGGTTTCAGCTCTGGCAGCCTGGCATCCATACACCACAATCATTACTGCAAAATGCACACACAGCAGGATCGAGATGCAAGCAGCCCAAACAGGGGAGCCTTTGTACGGAGATGTGAGCTCCCAGCATCCATCATTTTTCAGACTTTAAGTCCCTGGCCTTGGAGGAGCTTGTTCTGACCTCCTGCATCGTGTGGCCAAAATCCTGCAATGAACAGTGCTGTGTCCAGTCTCATGCAGAGAAAGCAAACCCACAAACCCTCCACCACTTGCGGCCCAGAGATGTGTTTTGTTGGGTTCATGCATGGTCTTTCAGAAACTGGGCTATACGGATCACGTTGCTAAACCAGGCGTTTTTACAGGGGCAAAAAAATAACTCCCAGGTGGTGACACCCAGTGAGCCATACTCCTGGCTCCAGCTCGGCAGTCATCAAATGGAGGCAGCACCCTCCCCCTTTAGGACAGATACTCTCCAACTCATCAAAGGCCCCAGCACCCCTGGATGCCAGCTATACTCACTGGTCCACCTGCGGGCCCCTGCAGACATCACACCTGGGATCGTTGGGGTAGAGCTCACGACCGAGTACAAAGGTTTAAAATCAGAGAGAAAACCTGACCCCAGTTCTCCACTTTGGCACTTCATTAATCTCTCTCAGCCTCAGTTTCCGGAACTATACAATGGGAATAAAAACACCTGTCACACAGCGTTATTATGAGAATCGAATGAAGTAATTTGCACAGAATACCTGGCACCTAGTAAGTACTCAGAAAACATCAGCGAGGCCAACACACTTGGTACCTAGACGGTATTTCTGAGCTTTGCTTGAGCATCTTTCAGCAGATCATTACCCCCAGACACAAATGTCAACCTGACATCTTGAAAGTGTGAGAGCTTTGTCTCCCGAGAGCTAAAACGCTCCGGTAAATGTCAAGGCTGGCGTTATGGCAATGCCTGGCTTGGGAATTACTCAGTTAATAAGTGAGTATGTGTCAGGTGTAAGAGGGTGTACAAATTGAAATTTAGTTAGAGAACCTGAAAGGTCGCACAAACTAGGCGTAGGAACAGAATTAAAGAACTCTGCGCCAATTATTGTCAGAGTTTCTAAGTTTCTCAAGTATAGTACAGTTCGGGGCCTCTTCTCCACCCACAAGCAGGGGAATGATGTTGCCAGTTTCCCAAGAAGCCTGGTGGTCACCTCATCCTCTTTTGAGGATTACCTCTTTCCCAGTGGGGGCAACGTTGGGGGGGTCCAGATGTCTAGATACCGGCCCTTCCCCAGCCAAAGGGCAGAAACATGACAGTAGGTAAGGGACTCTCCCTAGGGACTTTGCCCTATTGACCCTGAGGAGGCTGCATACTAGCTCTGCTCCCCAGAGCAGCCCTGGGCCTCCACCCATTCCCTCAAGCCCATGAGCCAACCGACCACCTTCCAGTCCATCCCCTTCCTGCTCCAATTAACCAGAACCGGATTCCGTTGTTCACAACCAAAGAATCCTGATGAGACGGTACCAGGTGGGAGCTGAAGCACTGAATGTCCCAAAGCATGAGAAAAGCAGGCTAGAGAAACAAGTTTGTGTTCACAGAGCCCTCACCATCACAACGCGGATTTTGAATAATCAGGACTGAAAGAGAAATAAGCCTTCACCCCAGCTTTTGCTCACTGGTCACATTTGGACCAGGCTGACCTCAGCTCTCAGAACCCCAGCCACGCCGTAGCATAACTCCAGGCCTTTCTTTGCTTATGCGATTTCCTCACCTAACCGGAGAGGTTCTATCAGAAAGGTTCGCAGGACACAGGAGCAGCCAGTCACCTGGCCATACGGTGACCCTGGAGGATAGGAACTCACTTCCACACAAAGAAAGCCATCCAACACAATCCCTGGGGAGAGAGAGGAAGGTCTCCCTCGAAACCAGGTGACGCCATCCCCCTCACGATTCCCCACCAGAACAGGGGCTCCAAAGGCCCTGAGAAAATCAGTCCAAAAGGCTGCCGACCGGATTTCTTCAAACGCCTCAGCGGACAGGATGCCGGTTCCAAACCTGCCTGCTGGGGTGCCCTGCTCAATTTTTTTTTACTGATTTGCAGTATTATATTAGTTTTAGGTGTATAGCATGGCGATTCAGTGTTTTTGTAGATTATACTCCAGTAAGTTATTACAAAATAATGACTGCAATTCCCTGTGCTGTACAATATATCCCTATTGCTTATCTATTGTATTTTACCCATAGGAGTTTGTATCTCTTAATCCCATACCCCTACCTTGCGCCCTCCCTGCTTCCATCTCCCCACTGAAAATCACTAGTTTGTTTTCTATATCTGTGAGCCTATTTCTTTTGCTATATACATTCAGTTGTTTTATTTTTTTAGACTCCACATGTAAGTGGTATCATGCAGTAATTGTCTTTGACTTATCTCACCAAGCCTAATATTCTCTAGGTCCATCCATGTTGCTGCAAATGGCAGAATTTCATTCTTTTTTATAGCTGAGCAATATTCCACTGTGTGTGTGTGTGCGTGCGCACGTATACACATATATCTTCTTTAACCCTTCATCTGCTGATGGACACGGGTTGCTTCCATGTCTTAGGTATCGTAAATAGTGCTGCTACAAACATTGGGGTGCACGTGTCTTTCCAAATTACTTTTCTTTTTTTCATATATATACAACCAGGAGTGGAACTGCTATAACATGGTAGTTCTATTTTTAGTTTTTTGAGGGACCTCCATACTGTTTTCCGTAGTGGCTGCACCAATTTACCTTCCCACCAACAGTGCACAGGGGTTCCCTTTTCTCCACATCCTCACCAACACTCATTATTTGTAGACTTTTTGATGATAGCCATTCAGACAGGTGTGAGGTGATATCTCACTGTTGTTCTGATTTGCACTTCTCTGATGATTAGCAATGTTGAGCATATTTCCAGGTGCCTGTTGGCCATCTGTATGTCTTCTTTGGGAAAATGTCTATTCAGGTCTTCGGCCCGTTTTTTGACTGGGTTGTTTGTTTTTTTGATATTCAGTTATATAAACTTTATATATTTTGGATTATACAATTCTTCATTAACTACCTCCATGCCCTCTTCCTGGAGGCTGGAAGCAGGGAAAGAAGCAGAACTTGGTGAGTAGCATTTCCACCTGATAGGCTTATCAACACGAGCTCATCCCTGCTCAACTGATTCTAATCGTGGCTAACATTTCTGAGCACTCGCCATGTCCCAGCACTGTTCTGGGTGCTTTGCACATGTGAGCAAGTTTAATCTCAACCATAATCCTCCATTTTTATCATCTCCATGTACAAGGGGAAACTGCACCACAAATACAGCTAGGCAGAGGGCAGGCAGAATGCAAACCCAGGGAGTCTGACTCCAGAAGCCAGGTTTTCTTTTTTTTTTTTTTCGGTACACGGGCCTCTCACTGTTGCGGCCTCTCCTGTTGCGGAGCACAGGCTCCAGACACGCAGGCTCAGCGGCCGTGGCCCATGGGCCCAGCTGCTCCGCGGCATGTGGGATCACCTCAGCAGCAATGAGCACATCCAGTACCCAGATCTTGGTTTCTAAGGCCATTCTCCAATAACAA
Source organism: Aethalodelphis obliquidens (assembly GCF_003676395.1). Lineage (NCBI taxonomy): Eukaryota > Metazoa > Chordata > Mammalia > Artiodactyla > Delphinidae > Aethalodelphis > Aethalodelphis obliquidens. Next base: position 413,452 of record NW_020837986.1, on the reverse strand, counting down.
CCAGGGGCCTCGGGGAAAATATACAAGATGAGCCTAGAGCATCCTGCAGTGCCAGAAATTAAGAAAGTGTTCAATCAATCAGTCAACCGACAATGACGTCAAAGGGACACAGGAGCCGACTGAAAGTGCTCCCAGGGGCCAAAGCTAGAACCATTTGAGCAACAAAATAAGTAATACAAAACCCAAAGTATGAAACAGTTGAGTCCTTGCTGATATAAATAAATGGCTGAACAAATAAGTGGGAGAAACAAGACAAATCTCCCATATAGAACAACATGAAATAATTTATGTACATACTCTGGCCTTCGGAAGCTGGAGCATGGCTTCCCACACTTCGTAAGTGTGGGCCGGGCACCGTGACTTCCTTCCAAAGAGGAAGGGGAGAAACCTGACAAACGCTCCCTTGGCCAAGCGATCAAGGTCAACACCACCAGTGATAAATCACGTTCATAATATATACCCCTGATATGATGTGATGGAAACGGCCCTTTAAGGTCTTCCTCTCAAAAACCCGTAATTCCGGCCTACTCGAATCCAACCATGAGAAAAACATCAGAACATAAACATCAGAAAAACATAAACCCCAAATGAGGGTCATCCTACAAAATACCTGAGCAGTTTTCCTCCAAACTAGGAAGGCCATGGAAAACAAGGGAAGTCTAACAAACTGGCACAGCCACGAGGATTCTAAGGAGACACGACAGCTGAATGTCATGTGGGCTCCTGGGTGGGATGCTGGAAGGGAAAAGGGATCTTAGTGGAAAAACTACGGAAACCTGAACAAAGCATCCACTTTAGTTGGCAGTAACACACCGATTCATTAACTGTGACAAATGGACCAGACCAATGTATGGTGTTAACACAGGGCAAAAACTGTAACTCTGTGTGTGTGTGTGTAACTATGTGTGTGTGCGTTGGGGGGGGGGGGGGGGGGGGGGGGGGGGGGGGGTATGGGAACACTCTGCACTAGTTTCACAACTTACCTGGAAATCTAAATCTAAAACTGCTCTCAAATTAGAAGTTTATTTTTAAAAACATAACAGAAAACGATGGAATGGCTCCTGTGGACAGGGTGGCCACTGAAGGCCTCCCTCAGGAGCTGACGTCTGAGAAGAAGCTGAGACGAGAACCAGACAGCAGGACCCAGGGCGGCGTTCCCGGCAAAGGGCCCCCAGGAGAGGACGGAGGGGAGGGAGGCTGGGGAGCTCAAGTGGGGTCAGGTGCACAGAGTGTCTGTCACAAGGTAAACAAAAGTGAAGGAAGCTGAAGGGGTCAGGCCAAGGCAGGTTGGTCACCGTCACTTCAGACTGGAGCCTGAGGGCGCTGGAAGGTCAGTGGAGGGACTCAGCAAGATGAGATGTACCTGATGGGAGTGTTTTTCCAAGATCGCCCTGCCTGCTGTCGGGAGAGGATGCGGTGGGGCGGATAAGGGATTATGATGACCCCAGAGTGGTCACACCTCGGACGGCCCAGACACAGAAGGTGAAGGGCTAGGAGCACCTGGGGGTCTGAAAGAAGACAAGAAGCGGGGTTTCCACGCTCAAGGGGAAGAGAAGAGGGGTCTCCACACGCAGAGAAAAGGGCCTGAGCTGAACAGGCCTCCTGCTCTGGCTGACGGTCCCCGATTCTGACCCTTTTGGAGAAGTCTCCACAACGGGGCTCCAGGGCCTTCCAGGCACCGAGGGCTCAGGAAAGAAGCACCTCCTTGGAGTCCGAGCCTCGGTTCAGTTCGAGCCCATCCTGCACTTTCTACCTGGGAGACATTACCACTCGGAGCCTCGGTTTCCTCAACGGCAAAATGGGAACACCACCTCCCATCTCTTGCCAGGTAAGAAAAGGCTCCTGGACCCTACAAGCACAGCCTTCATAAATCCCAGAGCAAGTATTACCTTTACAAGAGTAAGCCCAAGGTGGAAGGAATCTTAGAATCTCATCTGACAGCCCATTTTACAGATAAGAAAACAGGGGCAGAACCAGAACATGGCCAAGTGAGCAGCAGAGCAAGGACCGCGAGCCCGGCTCCCAGCTCTCGTTCTCTGGGCTCCCTTCTCCACACTCAATTCTGACCCCAAAGTGGGGGGACTGAGACAGCCTTCCCCATCAGCAACTGTCTCCAAACACCTCTTTTCAGACTCCCCTGTGGCTCTCCTCACCATCAGAGGTGCTGCGGGCCCAGCCTGGGCAGGGGGGTGGGGGTGGGGGTCTGGTGAAGGGGAGCAGCCCTCCGACTGCCCCCCCCCGCACCCCAGGCACCGACCACCCACCCGGACAGCCTGGCCTGTCCACCTGAGGGGCCTCCCCTCCTCTCTGAACCAGGCCCAGGCCCCCATCAGGCAAGTCAGGCAGCAACAACGGCCAGCCCCTGCTTCCCAGGTCACCACCATGCCACCACTCTCTGACCCTCGTCTTTGCCCACAGCGACACGCTGTCTTATCAAAATCCTCAAAAAGCTCTTGGGCTGGATTGGAGTCTTTCTGGCCGAGTCTGTACTCACCCTGTGTCTAGTCCTTCCCGCCTCCCCCCCAAACCCCAGCACAGGGACTCAGCGACTTGTTGAAAGAATACCACCGAGGTACAACAACTAAGTTTGGAGATGAGCATTTTCATCAACCAAAGAGGTGAGAAATGTTCCTGCAGCTCATTTCTAAAAGCACCCTGAAGGCAAAATGTGCGTAACTGCTTCCTTGTGGGAAACCTCGTGAAATCTCACACAGTCCAATCAAAAAGTACCAATGACTCAATTAGAAGATCCCTGAGGAGCTCTAACACAGGATTCTGAATAGAAGCACATACCATGTTTACTCTGATTTGCACAATTCTGTCCTACACGCAAACACTGGCCCCAGCATTCCACCTTTAATCTCACGTTTCCCTTTAATCTCTAACCAAGACCAACATTTACCAAGGAAGTGGGTCACCTTCGTTCCACCTCTGCGTTTCCAAAGAGGCCTGTTACTGAAATCAGAAACCCAGCAGCGGCTGGAGACTCCAGTTGCTTCTAGAACATGCTTTATTTAAATTGATTCCCGAAAGTCACCCTGCAGAGAGCTAGCCAGCCGCCCTCCGTCATGACACTCACATGTAAAATTTACTGTCGGGACAATTTCCGACAGGTTGGAACACCGACACAGACACGCCAAGGGAAAGCAAACCAAAGATTTCTGTATAAATGAGGTTCACTCATCAAAGGTGCCAACCTCTCAAAATCGGAGGAGTGTTAGAGCCTCGTCTCGTAAGCCACACTTCACTGCACTGGAACAACAAGAAAAAGAAATTCCAATTTCCTCCTGTGCCCTGGATAGATAATCCGAGATTTTTACTTACCTTTGGAGCGAGTAGAGATATCCATGCCCTCCACCACCTCCTGTTCTGTTTTTATTTCCTCTTCAGCCAAGCTGAAACAGAGCAAATTACGTTCACGTTTAGGTAGACTGAGAATTTGCCCCATGGGGGCGGTTATTTAGAAGTTCTAACAACAAACCCACATTTTTCAGACAATCTTCCAAGGGTAGGGGGAAAGGAACCCACACCTTGATATCAAACAAAGTGTTAAGAGTCCTATAGGAGTGTTTTTAAACACTAGCTTGTTCTTGAAGTCAAATTACTATTCCAGTTGTCATGCTATTGGAAGATGCAAAAGGCTTCTTTAAGACACACCATTACCATCTACCCCCATGGACCAATGAAACCCCAGCCTTCAAGTAAATCAGTTTCTCATTGTTAACACCGGGCTCAGGTTGGAGGTGGTTTTCGGGGTACCTGGAGTTCAGATCTCTGAATTCTGCAAGGCAAAGAGTATTTTCCCAGACCTCCTGGCTAAATCTTACTATTTCCCGACGAGGCAGGAACATGAAAAAATATATAGGTTAAGCTACAAAGTAAAAAATATGCTCAGGCTAGAAGCAAAAGGCCTGGTCTCAAAACATTCAAACCAGCAGCACTTAGCCCAGGAATTAGGATTGGGGTCTCCACACTCCCAACCCCTGGGATACTTCCTCCCTGTAGCAGGCATGGCTTAGAGAAAGCATTCAGCACTCTTTTGAGCTGTGACTAATTACCCCCACCACAAAAGTGGAATGAGGAAGGATTATTTAAAAGACAGGATGAGAGTTGGGGGTTGGGATAAGAAGCAGGGAAAGCAGGGCCCTCCGCTGGGCCAGCCACCAGAATCTTCTCTCGCTCTCTCGGCTGGAACTCCCCGCTGAACAGGGTACAGGCCATTCCCTATCTTCCCCACGGACATACACACACCTCTCAGGCCAAGCCAGGAAAAGTTCTGCTTTTCTAAGTGCCAACAGTTTGAGGTGCTGGAACTTTCCAGGCATTAGGCTGACGACGAAGTGATAAGAACCTGAGCAATTATTCTAGATGCAATTCCATCGGACTGTGGTTCAACAAGAAGAAATGGGTGCATCTCCAACTGAGATGGCTGAAATCTTCCACCTGGAAGACTCAAAAACCAGGACAGGGGGGACGCTGCATCAGGCAGGAAGGATTAGAATGTCCCTTCTGTGTTTCGTGGTCTGGGACTGTGACTAGACAAAAGGTAAGTCCCAAAAGTCCTGGAACCTCAGGGTCAGATGGAGCTGCATTTAGGAGAATTCCGTATTTGATGGGACTAGATAGAAAGGAAGAGATGAGAGCTGAGAATTAAGTTAGAAGAACTTAAAGGCCTCCAACTTCACTGGTCCCAGCAGAGAGAAGAAACAGAAAGGCAGTGTGCTTTTAAATCAGAATGTTAACACATTTAGGTCTCTGATATTGAACCCCGTTGACAATTTCATCCACACTGCCTTTGTAGAGAAAGCCTGGGACACAAATCACCAAAGAAACAACAGACATGTTGTCACAAATGGTTTTCATCAGAAGACATTGCTTCTGAAATTTAAACATGTCGCTAACGTGCACTAATACAACCGTGATTTGTGGCAGGTGATTTTAGCACTGATACTTTTTACTCCAACTTAAGAGGCAAACAAGCTCAACTCAGAAACACACCCTGCCTGCAACTTACCCAGACTGTCCAAATGGATACCGCTGATGGTTTTTTGCTTGGGGTGACTGGAAATAAATTTTAACAGAAAGCCCCATGCAGCCCCTTCAAAGAGGGGGAGATGGTCAGCTTCAAAAGAACAAACAGCAACCCTGATCTTTCCAGCAACTAGAATTCTGCTCCCCTCTCTAGCATGAAGTATGTGAAACCCTAAACTTCTTGAAACCGATCCCATATTTTGAGTGATGGAGAAAACGCTAATCTGGGATCCAACCAAAATGTTTGGTAGTGAAAAGAAACAATTATGCATTACAGACTCCCCCAAACCCACTTGAAGGATTTCTGCAGCGCTGAAAACATTCAAAGGTGTATAGATCATGGAGTTGGGCTGCATTCAAGAGAACAATTATTTGGCTTGTAACAGCCTAGAGGAGGCTGAATACTTCAGGCAGGAAAGCTGCTGAGAGGCTAAGAAAATGCAAACTAGCGATGGGGTGGCTATATGCTGCTGAGTTTAAGATAATTCTGGAGCAGAAAAGAAGGAAAAGAAAGTTAAGCTGTTTTATCTTTCCAAGTATTACAAAGCGGGCACCATAATCACCTAACTTCAGCAATAGCACCACCAGGATTTAGCCAAGGATTTGAAGGACAACAATTTCAGAAAACCCATCTTTTTCACAGATCAGCAAGCCACCCTTTCAAAGGGAACCCATGCATGCACATGCATGCACACATACATACACACACACACACACACACACTAACTTGTATTTGACTAAAGGAAATTGCAATGTCTATGCATCTAGAGGAAAAAAATTTTTTAAAACTTCATTTACAAAAGCAAAGACCAGAATGCAAAATTAGTCATTTTGAATAGCCACATCTAAAGGGACTTCCTTTTTTCTACACCACTGATCTCATTTTTTTTCTTTTCTGGTTTAGTGTTAAGTACTAGTAATGTTATTAAGGGGAAAAAAAAAACTATGAATATTACATCAAAAGTGGTGGTGAGAAAAGATTTGTACCTGTCTGAATGCCCCACAGATCTTGGTCAATTTAGGTTAAGAACTGTTCAGTCATTTGGAGGGGAAAAAAAAAAACAGTCAAATAATAATTGTTAAAAAGAAAAAGCAGCTGCGTCTGAAGAAAAGACTTTGAACTCTCCTCATTAACACATTAAAGTCTATTAGAAAATACACAGCATTTTTCCTTCCATATCTGCTAGCTTCCAGCAACCCCAATTATTTAAATCCAAAACAATGGAACAAGCAGCCCTTGTTTCAAACTGACATTACTTTTTTTTTTTTTAAGGTCAGCTGGGGAGGCTGGGGCCCGCTAAAGGAAAGGATAAAATTAGCTAAAAAATCTCACCCCAACAGGACAATACACCATCTACTAGTTGTATAAGTTGTATGTTCCCACCACCCGTCACCTCTTGCACTCACGGGTTCCCCTAAGTCACTTGCCCCTGGATTTCACAAACTGATACATTTCAGGCAATTAAAGAAGAAATAACAGGCACCCGCCTGCACATACAACCAAGACCATCCCATCGCGTCCCAGAAAGAAGAAAAGATTTCTCCCCCAATGCCTGAGCAAGAAAACCTCTGCTTACTTCTTCACCTGCATGCACTGGAAAAGAGCAATTAAAAGTTGCAGATGAACTGCACCTCCAGGATGTTTTAAGCCTTCTGATTTTTAATTCTGAAGACTCAAGGCTGGTCCGTAAATTCCCAGGAATCCCATCCCCTCAACACTTCCAGGAGAGAGAGAAAAGAGAAAACATCTAGTTTGGACACAAAACTGCCTGGAAACACAATGCCCAGATATTTCTTTTCCCCAAGTGCCCCTACTTGACTGTTAACCAAGAATATCTAACCCCTCTAGAATATATAACCAGCATGCACAAGAGTCTGGGTCTACAGCTGAGGATGATCACACAGCAATTCAAGAATCATGCAATCGTTCAAAAGGACTTTCCCTTCAGCTTTTTACTTTCATTCAAAATACCAAAGTGGTCCAGGCTGTAAGAAATATTTCATCCCCAAGACACAAACATCTTTCCTCTTCTAGATCACAAAATAGTGAACATTAAAATCAAAACACCATGCTGCCCTAAATCTGCAATTAATTTCTTTAAAAATTGGGGGGAGGGGAGGGAATGGTTAGCAGCTTTTATATAAGCACTCACCTAAAACAGGCAGAGTCATCGGTAGCTAAGCTATTTATGCAGGATTCTTAAAATGGCGTCTGGCAACACTGCCTCATTCCTGTATTGAAGCTAAAATGGTAGCAGTTTGTTCAATAGCTGCAGCTCTTGCTTAAGCAGCCCTGCTAGTTTCAAAGCCACCTTCCTAAATATCAGAACTAGGAAAAGCTCAACCAAAGGACACCAACAACCCAACGTTTAGAAGCTGGAAAAAAAAAAAAATCTGCAGTGACAGGGGGAGTTTGTTAAGTCACAGGTTCCTAAGGAAAACCCTTCCCTTTCAGATCCTGAGCCGTCAACGTGAGGCTCTAAAACGAGGCCCCCTTGCCCTCGAATTAGGTGGGTGGAAGGTGAGGAATTAGGCAGCCCTGTGGCATAAAGTGCAGACAGACAGGTGTCTGTGCAAACCACCAAACTGTTAAAAGGGTGCAGGCTGGGGGGGGGGGGGGGGTAGGAAGCCCATTCCCCCTTTCTAGTAGATGAGAAACCAGCTCTGCATCCCTACCAAAGAGTAGCCAGGGAAAATGAAAAGTGCTTCCAGGGCAGCAGGCATCTGAAGGGCTGCACCCCAGCCTGAGGCCAAAGTCAAATAAAAAGGCTGTTTAATAAGCCTGAAAACGGCCACCAAACACCCAGCCAGTCCTAAGACAGTTAACCTCAAGGAAAGATAATCCGAGTCTGCAGAGAAGAAACAACAGGAAAACGTCGCCCTCAGCCAAGGCGCAGGATACTCACAAATTAGATTTTTGTCCACCCCCAACAGAGCCCTCAAAATTAACCATGGGTTTGGCAAAACCCGCTTTCACAGGCCAAGCTAAGAGCCTCATAGTGGATAATGTAATTTACTGTTACAGGTCTGCGCATGGCCTCAGAACTCTCCTGGTGCTGCGGGTGGAGAGTTTCAAGGTGACTGTGAGCTTCAGGAGAGAAAGGAGGGCAGAGTGCCCAAGGCTGCACCAGGGCAAGGACGGGCGTCTGGCTCCCGGCCGGCCGGTAGGTAGGTAATCTTGATGACGAGGGACAGGCTGGCAGCCCAGCTTGCTGCAGTGCTGAAATGGCTCCTGCCTGCTTGTTTATCAGTAAGCAGAGTGGGGCGGAGGGGGAAGGGCGTCCATAGCCTTAGCAACCTGAAGCCAAGGGTGAATCCTTCCTTGTTTCTGCCTTTGAGATCAAGAGCAGGGCTGCTACACAGATTCCCTTCCTCCTCCTCGGCTGTGCGGTGGCCAAGGCACTTTTGCACGTATCTTTCTTTTCAGGGTCAAACCAGAGGCAAAGCCAGACCTAGGGCTTCCCAGCTGAAAAATGTTTGTGGCCTCTGCCCAGGAGAGAGAAGGGGGGGGGGGAAGGAGGCAAAAGAAACAAAGAGATCACACACGTGAAGTGGCTGGACTTTGGGAAAAAAAGAAAAACCTACCTTTGCCTTCAGGGTTTTCTGGGCTGCTGTCACCCCCTCCCCTTTTTGAAATGGTGACTCATTCCCCCCCCTCCTATTTAAGACCTGAAGCCATTTCCCCACTGTTCTCCCGGGGAAAGAAAAGGGGGAATGTTTTGTTTAAAAGAAAAGGGGTAACAAGAAAGAAAGAAAGGAAAAGAAAAAAAAAAAAAGCTATTGTTTTCATCCCTAATTTATAATCCAGGAGGCCCCATTGTTTCTTTCCTTCTGACTCAAATCTTTGAGCTGTTAATTATAAAAGTAACTGGACTCAGCTCCAGAAGGCAAACCACGTTCCTGAGCAGCAATTAGAAAAACTCTGTAGAAAGTTTACTGAGTGATTATATATAATTAATTCCTAGTTACAGCCGGAACACTGACCATTTTCTGGCGCTAATAAAAGCAGTTCCTCCTGCTGCCCCACAGGAATGCCACTTAATTTCCCAAAGCAGAAAGTGAATCCATCCTGGAGGGGCTTCAAGGGAAAAAAAAAAAAAAGGAGAGGAATCAAAAGCTCCAGTGTGTCTGCGTTTGTTCCTTGCAGCTGTGCATCCTCTTTGGGGGCTGAAGAGGCAGAAGGAAAAAGGAAAACAGCCCAATGTTCTGTTCCTCCCTCTGCAATTTACAAACATGGCAGAGAGAGGACCATCTACCTTGATGTAAAAAAAAAAAAGGGGGGGAGGGGAGATGCCCTAGGCATGGAACGTAGGGAGACGCTTCAGCTCCACGGATGTGCTTTTCCTAAAAGGAACAAATATGGTAGAAATTTCCAGAAGGCCCGCTCTCGGTCCAGCCACTGCAATTGTCAATCTGTAACCTTTCCTCCAAGTCTATTGGTTCAAAAGCTGGAGAGAGAAACCCCATTGGGCTGCATGGTGAGCCTGCACTGCTGTCCATAGCTAGTCCTGCTGCAATGCAGACATTTATTTTTTTTCCCCCTGAGTGAAACTGGAAAACAATGCTACCTTGAGAGCCATTAACTTTTACAGACTCATGTTTGGTGGTGCCCCCAGGACCACAGGCAAGTGGCTGGCTTGCTCCAGGGCTGAGAACTTGCTGGGGCTGCACATGTGAAAACAGATCTTGGCTTTGCAAACCTGTGGGAGCCATTTTAATGCAAGCTTTTGGAGGACAAATGCCTTGCCCTTAGGTTTCCTTCCAGCCCAACAAATGCACCATTATGCAAACACTGACAGCACCAAAGCAGGAGTCTTGTGATTAGATATTGCTTCCAAGGAGGCCACAAGAACCTCAATATGTAATTTCCATTTACAGCCAGGAGATAAGAACAAAGAAACAAAGCTAAGCCTCTGAACTTTCTTGTGTGGGGTAGTAGCAGGCAAGCAGCTCAGTTCTAAGTATGTTACATCATTAACGGCCTGTCCTTTTACTCTAAGAAGCTGGCCTGTCTTGCAAAGACTTCTCAGCTTAGAATTGGGTACATTCCTCATTATTAAATGAGCCCTTTTTCCAATTGGTTCTCAAAGGTGGGTTGCTGGACACCAGTTTAAAAGAAGAAAGATTATTGACTCCATCAAGTTGGCATAACACAGCAACCGAATATACTTCCAGCATTTACAGTCCTGCTGGATTGGTCTCCAGGCTGGAAATTTATGCAGTGAACTTCTAGGGAAATGCTGAAGCAAATGCTAAACAAGAAGCTACTTTTTTCACTCTGAAGTTCTAGCTGCAGCCTTAAGAGATCGGGAGAAATGTAAAAAGTGAGAAATAAATCAGAAGTAAAGGTAAGTGTGCACATACAGATGTGTGGATCAGGCTTGGAAAAAGGCCGGGTCTGTTGTGTATGAGTCCTGAATCAAGACCAAGTTTGGTGGTGGGTGGGATTTTTACAGACATGTAAGTATCTTAAAACATAAGGACTCACACCACCACCCCCAGCTCCTCCCCACCCCCATGTTTAAGGCTCTGTGACTCTTAAGACCAAGCAGTTTCCTTACATTTCACAAGCAGATCACCTACCCAGAGTTTTCTATCTAATATCCAAACAATCCCAATTCAAGGTCTCCAGTCAAGTCACAATGAACTGAACGTTTCTTCCCTGAGGGTAAACAGGAAGTATAATCTTCAATCCTAGCCCTAGGTTATCAGGAAAAACAGTGGATTCAAACAGTCACCTAAAATCAAGACACTATGAAAAAGCCCTCCTTGGGTTCCTGCTCATAAAAAGCCCCCAACGGCTGGAGCCAAGACCCCCTGTTACAAACAGACCCCAAATGTTCGCCAAACTCTTTATACATGGTCACAGAAATGGATTGCTTTACTTACCCAACAAATGTTCAAGCAACCGTCTCATTTTTCCACAGTTAAGAAGAGAGAACAGGCTGGCAGATTTGGGACTTGATCAAAAAGGAAATTTTTTTAAACAGTTACACGGGATTATTAAAAACACACACACAACAACAACACAACCCAACCACTGAATATGGAATGCTGTCATGAGCCACAGACGTGATTTTATTTCCTCTGCACTCTATCACACAGGAGGACAGAGGATGACACAATGTAAAAAAAAAAAGGGAAAGGAAAATGAAAACAAGGAGAAAAGATACATGAGTCCACTGAAAACCATGCAAGAGGAGAAAACTAAGGGATTCAAAAAAAGACTCCTCAGATTTATTGCAGGATGTTGTCCAACATCTCTCCCCCACCCCCCCCTCCTACACTCCCCCCCGCCCCCCATCCCCATCCCTACTCCAAAAACTTCCTCCAAAGCCTAGAAAACACTTTCAGAAACATTTGCTGGCTGCAGGCTGGCTTTGCAGAAGAACACTCTGTATCAATAGAAGTCAGGAAAAAAGGCTGAACAATGTAGTTTCAAGTGAAGAAACCCTGTAGGAAGAGAAAAGACCATGGGGAGTCACCACCACCCACCTAGGCCCCAGGAGCTAGGATCTGTCCTTAGCACTGCTCTGCTGAGGGCTTGGTTCTTTTGCAAACACACGTCCTCTCTGGTCAGAACTGAGTCCAGCCTTCCCAGCACCTCTTTGGAGAGGTGAACTTGCCTGCTTTGCTGTCTGCCATGAGCTCTCCTTGGAAGGGAGCCTGCTTGCTTACCTTCCATTTTCTTCCCCCAGCAGGCATGTGACACAAGAGAAGACAAGAGTGCAAGGGGGAGGGGGGGAAACTGCTCAGAGAAAGAGAGAGAGAGGGAGAGAAAAAGAGAGAGGAAGGAGGGGGGAGAAAAAAAAAAAAAAAGCTTCTTTTTTGGCAATACCAGGATCTAGCTTCACACTCTTCTAGAAACACCATGTCCTGGTGGAAGAAAAGGTGTGCCAGGCCCTTGCCAGTTTGCAAAACCGAGCTCTGGCTAATGGCTACTTAGCCATGTGACCCAAGAAAGCAAAAAAAAAAAAAAAAAAATCTCTCTAAACAGTTCCAAGTTAACCTAAGTGCTGTAGGGGTGACTGTGGCACAGACAGCCACAGAGAAATCACACTGCTCGCCCACAATGCGGATGTCTCAGAGGGAGGGGGAGAAAAGATGGTTAAAAAGTCGAGCTTACCTCTGTGGATGCATTGTTAACACTGTGTAATGTCAATACTTATAAAACATGGAGGACAGGCTCCTAGTTCTCACAGAAAAAGGGTTTGGCACTTCGGCTTGATGATCTGGCCGCCTAATAAAAGCTCATCCCCGATTGGCTGCCCCGGCAAATCGGAGTGTAAGGCGGCCCCGGATTGGCTGAAACACTTCCTGAGCGATTATCTTTGTGAGGCTCTGGTGAGCAAGAGCCATCCTGTGCATAGAAAAAGACAGGCTAAGCTAGGCCTTTTGCAGCAAGAAAAACTTACGAAAGGGGCCCGCAGTCGCCCTTCTCCCACACCCTGGCTAGATTTCGCGGCACGAGCAAACCAGTGCAGCCAGCCTGACCTGCTCCAGCAAAGACTGAGGCCCAGAGGCCACAGGCAAGAGAGTTTTGGGGGTGAGCTGCAAGGGCTCACCCTCATCTGCCCCCACGGAAACGGCCCTCTCGCTGGGAGGAAGGCTGGCTCTTTTCTAGAACAATCCAGCAGAATGTTCTCCCCACCACCCGCGGGGGGCAGGGAAGTGAAGCCAAAGAGCAGGGAGGCCCGGGAAAACAGCCCAGGGGGCAAGAGAAAGAAGAAGCTGGAGCCAGGCCTCTGAGGCAAACCGGACGGGCCAGGCGAGCCCCCCAAGTCACTCCAGGGCAGCCCTGGCTTCCCAGAGGACAGAGCACTCGGGCTGAGAGGGGAGGAGGGGAACCCAGTGGTCAAGTTTGCATCGTCATTATCAAAATGCCTCCTGGACAAAGCAGACCAGACAGCCACTTGCCTGCCCCAGCCCAGACTCGAACCTGTCGTCACCCCACCACCCCCAGCCAGAGCTCAGAGGAAAGCAAAATGGGTTCCTGCCTCCCTGCCAGGATGCCAGGGGGCCCCCCTCCCCATCCTTACCCTAAGAAAAGCCAAAGGCGCTCCTAGCAGGCCACATGCCTAGCTCTACAAACTTCCCTTCCCCTCCCAGCCCCCTCCCCCAGCGCTGAGGCCTGCTAAACCTGTCAGTTAAACAAAAATCTGACTTCCGTATTAGTCTGCGATGGCTTCAGCTTCCTGCCTATTAACCCTCTCTCAGACTCTGGGCCTGGCTGGGAAAAACTAGGCCCTGAGAGCGCAGAAAAGGCCTGTGGAAAAATACCAGCGGCAGCTCTCCCGGCAGATGCAGAAAGAGAGAGAGAGAGAGAGAGAGAGAGAGAGCCGCTGTCTCTCGCCTTGGCTTCCCAAGGAGGCGTGTACCTTCTGAATCCAGGGCACAGGCAGTGCCTCTCGGGCTGAGAAGCCATTTAAATCCAGAGGGAGAAAGAAAGATGTCAAACTCAGCCAGGGAACAAGAACCCCCATTATTAGTCAGGCCTACACCCACTGCTTAGACCTTCCTGCCACACAACCAGCCCTGTAAGGATGTTCCTGGGAAACTGGGCCCTCGGTGGCAGAAAATCCCATGAGCTTTGTAAGGACTCTTGCTTAAACTTATTTCCACAGAGAACGGCTTCTTCGGGTCCCCAAAGGCAGGTGGAACAGCTATTTCACACACAGCTCTACCCCACCCCCATCTCTCTGGCACTGCTCCCCAGTAAAATATTAACTACTGTTGCAGAACTGCTTATAATTCCACCCATTTCAATAGTATTAGGAGGTCTTTGCCTGTTTCCTCCGTCAGGCTGCCTTGGTTGTGGGTCTGTAGCCTGAGAAAGAAAAAACAAATCCAGAAGGATCTTAAAGCATCCGTGCTCACTTGCTGATGCTTTTTTTTTTTTTTTTTTTTTAAAGACAAGGTGCTTAATTAGCAAGGTTTTTTTTAAAAACAGCAAGCGGGAACAACAGAAGCTAAATAAAACACCATTCTTTAGAGGCTGGAGAAAGCTTCCAGAGGTGACACAGCCATATGCCAGGAGGTAAAACTATGGCCCAATAAAGTCTCCCCTTCTCCTCCTAAAATTAGGACTCGTGGGCTTTCTCATCCCACACGGTTCGTTGCCACAAAGAAGCCACAAAGAAAACGGTGGAGCTGAGGCCCTGCTCACCCTGCCCACCCCCACGTGGACGACAGATGCCCACAGTGTGTACATAAATTCCTCCTGGCTGGGAACTTGTATCAAACAGGAGCAAGGCAGGAATGCAAGCACACTGTACCGCAGGGGCAGGGCCCAGGCTCTAGGAAAAGGCAGAGGATTCTGTAGCCGCTGTTGCTGAATTTTCGGCTGAGGAGGCTGGGACGCAGGGAGGGACACTCGGTGGCCTGACAGGGGTCCAGCATTCAGGACAACAGGCCTGGGCCTCGCCAGAAGGGAGGGGCCTCCTCTTCCCGGGGGTGGAACCGTGTACGGGGAGACCAAACGGGGGACAGGAGGTCAGAGTTAATCAGACCGCGCTCTCCCTCCCGGCAGTGCGGGGCAGCGGCCCGGCACCACCATCCTATAAGGGATACTGTTTGTGTGTTGGTGCTGCTTTGGGGAGGACAAATAGCATGAGTTTGTGGCGGATCTCGTGTACAACTACCTGACCAAGCCCACGAGGAAATAAAATACGGCGCTGGTTGGCGTGTTGGATTTTAGCCCCGGATTAAAGCCGGTTGCATAAGCAACTGCAGCATCCTCCCCCTCCCTCTCCCCCTCCCCCGATCACTTGATCACTTGAAATGTTTTCTGGGGCAAAGAGCAGGAAGCTGGCGGCTTATTCTGGCAGCTCTGCTCTGTTTGAGGAATGCTGTTGGCATTCGGGTAGGTCTGAGGTTATCTAGAAAACAGCAATTCGGCTGGGGACAGAGACAAAGGTATGGTGGCAGATGGAATCCTGGGAGGGACACGGATTGAAAAAGGCTGCCCAAGGCAGGCCTACTAAGGGCCAATCCTGGGTTTGATGGAATGTGGCTGATAAGCAGGGAATAAAGAAAACCAAATGCTGCTGGCCTCAATCTAGAGATTGCCCCTCTCGAACCCCCGCTGCACAGAGCAGTCCCAGCAGCTTCTGCGTGCCTGGCACTGGCTAAATCAGCACTTTACACAGACTGACTCCATGAGGTAGGGAGTATTGTTAGAGAGCTGGTACTGAGCCCAGAGAGGTGAAGTGAGCTGCCCGAGGTCACACAGCAAGCCAGTGCCAGAGGTCAGACTTCCAATCCAGCGACGACTCCACATCCCTAAACCCTGTACTTTTGCCTGCCTCTAAAGAAAGAAATGAGAAGCCCAACCCAGCAGAGCAGAAACAAGGCTGAAATCTACTAACGGCAACTGCATGAACTGTGTTTTCTTTTAGGAGTTGGACTCCTTCAGCAATGTTTTAAGTACTGAATGATGAACCTGGGAGATCTTTAGATCAGGATCATTCAAAGGCCCAGAGAAAGCTCCTCTCTCCCTACAAACCTCCAGCAAGATGTCGAGGGGGACACGTTGCCATCTCTAAAATCAGGAATATAAAAATTCCTTGAAATCAGTGGTTCTCAACCAGGGGTGGTTTTGCCCCCCCAGGGGATAGATGGCAATGTTTGGAGACTTTTGGGTCGTCACAACTTGGGGGGGAGAGGTGCTATTGGCACCTACTGGGTAGAGACCTGGGATGCTGCTAAACGCCCTACCGCACACGGGACAGCCCCCAGCAAGGAATTATGTGATCTAAACGTCCACTGTGCCGAGGTGGGAAACCTTGGCTTCAGTGAAAGGAAAACAATCCGACCATTGTGCCTCTGGATAGCAAAGCCAGCACAGGGCCTAAATAAGCAGGTTCCGTGGTGATATGAATAAGCCATGAGCTCATAAAAATAGATTAATACGTGTCTCTCAATATTTCCAGGAGTCAGAGAGAATCTGGGGATAGAATCTGTCTGAAGGAAGCCAGACAGAGTGTCTCAGCGATAAAGCTGGCCTCCAAGGAGAGCAAAGGGCTGACCCCAGCCTCCCTTCCCCAGGCATCTTACTGGCCGAGGCCTGGCCCCACTGAAATGGCCCGCAGCCAGACCAGCAGCAAGAGCGGCAGCCTCGGCAAGCTGCATCCCAAGATAGTCTGTTCTGCTGACTATGAAAATAAGCACACTTGGAGTTATCTGCCTTCAGCGAGCAACAGGCCTCTCTGTCCGTTACGTGAAACGGCCGGGACTGAGGCCGGGAAGTGTCTTAAATATCTTGTTTTGTTTTGTTTCCTTTTGGCCAGTTGGAACCCAGGCCAACTTCGGGCACAGTGACAGAAGGGCTCACCTTCAGAGCACGGAGCTGACCGAGTCATGTTACAGCCACAAAGAGGCAGTTAGGACTCGTCCCTGCCTTGGAGAAGAGGTGTCCTCTAGAAGTTTGTTTTTGTTTTGTTTTTTTCTTCTTTCTAGGAGGGATTGGCAGGATTACGCTAATGGAGAAAGGAGGGAAGGAGAAGGGAGGGAAGAAAGATGGAAAGAGGGGAGGAGATGGTACTTGACCATCAAGCAGATGGCGGCAGTGTGGGTGGGAAGAGATGTAAGTGACGCAAGAAAACACAAATCAAAAGGAAGAAGAGGGACTCCCCTGGCAGTCCAGTGGTTAAGACTCCGCGTTTCCACCGCAGGAGGCGCAGATTCGATCCGTAGCCTGGGAACTAAGATCCCACGAGCTAAGTGGCTCAGCCAAAAAAAAAAAAAAAAGATTCGGGACCTCCCCTGACCTGCTCTTTTTATATCCTAGCAATTACCATTATGGAAAGAAGCGCACATATTTATTTGCTCTGTTTGTTTCTGTCTCCCACTAGACCAGTGCCGGTGTCTGGAGCCATTTTAGGTTGTCACATCTGGAGGAGGGGTTAGCGGGTGCTACTGGCATCGAGAGGGTGAGAATCAGGGATGCTGCTAGATTCCCTACCGTGCACAGGACAGGCCCCCACAGCAGAGAGCTAGCCAGCCCCAAATGTCACCAGGGCTGAGGCTCAGAAACCCTGCATTAGCCTGAGACCTTCAACAAGGCAAAACCTGGTCTGAATCCTTCACCATTGTGCCCTCAGTCTAACACTGTGACCGATATGTATTAGAGCTCAATTAAACATCTCCCACCTGGGTGGTTGCACCTTTCTCCTACCTGAGTCCCCTGCTTCTGCCCTTGCAAACGTGTGTGTGTGCGCGCGCACACACACACACACACACACAGAGGCAGCCAGGAATCCTTGTAAAACAAGTCAGATCTGGGATTCCTGGGTGGCGCAGTGGTTAAGAATTTGCCTGCCAATGCGGGCGAGCCCTGGTCCGGGAAGATCCCACATACCGGGGAGCAACTAAGCCCGTGTGCTACAACTGAGCCTGTGTTCTAGAGCCCGAGAGCCACAACTACTAAAGCCCTCGAGCCTAGAGCCCGTGCTCCGCAACAAGAGAAGCCACTGCAATGAGAAGCCCGCGCAACCCAACGAAGACCCAATGCAGCCAAAAGTCAATAAAGAAATAAATTTTTTTTAAGTTGTGGTTTTAAAAAAAAACAAAAAAACTCTCCAAGGAGGATAATGATAAATACTGATAGCTACCATGTTCCAAGTACTGTGTCAAGTACAGTTAGAAGCAACTTACGTGAACTAACCCATTTACCTTCAGAACTCTGTAAGGTGGGCACCATTAGAATTGATGATCAATTTCAATCCCATTTGCTAGGTGATGAAACTCAGGTAGAAACTATTAACAGTACAATTCTACTAAGAAAACTTCTCTTCCAGTCTCTTCTCCCTCACTACTCACCACTCCTTAATGCCTTTCAATTAACTATTTACTCAGAAATCACCATGCCAACAGTAAGGGAGTAATTAGAGACTTCCCTGGTGGTCCAGTGGTTAAGGCTCTGCTCTTCAAATACAGGGGCCACGGGTTCGATCCCTGGTCAGGGAACTAAGATCCCACATGCCACATGGCACGGCCAAAAAAAAAAAAGATAATAAGGGAGTGATTAAATAAACATGGTCCTGCTACACAACAGAATACTATACAGCTGTGAAAAAAGAATCTGGGACAAAAAAACAAAACAGAAACAGACTCAGATACAGAGAGCAAACTGGTGGTTGCCAGAGGGAAGGGGGATGGGGGGGTTGGAAAAACAGGTGAAGGGGATTAAGAGGTACACACTCCCATTTATAAAATAAGTCACAGAGGGCTCCCCTGGTGGCGCAGTGGTGGAGAGTCTGCCTGCCGATGCAGGGGACACGGGTTCGTGCCCCGGTCTGGGAAGATCCCACATGCCGCAGAGCGGCTGGACTCGTGAGCCATGGCCGCTGAGCCTGCGCGTCCGGAGCCTGTGCTCCACAACGGGAGAGGCCACAACAGTGAGAGGCCCGCGTAAAAAAAAATAAGAAATAAAAATAAGTCACAGAGACGTAGCATACAGCATAGGAAATATAGTCGATAATTGTGCCATAACTTTGTATGGTGACAAATTGTAACTAGACTTACCGTGATGATCAATTCACAATGCATATAAATGCTGAATCACTGTGTTTTACATCTAAAACTAGTAAAATATTGTATGTCAACCATACTGCAATAAAAATAATCATAAATAATTTTTTTTGGCAGGTTTTTTTTTTTTTTGGCCAGCCCACACGGCTTGTGGAATCTTAGTTCCTCAACCAGAGCTTGAAGCCGGGCCACCGCAGTGAAAGTGCTGAGTCCTAACCACTGGACCACCAGGGAACTCCCGGTGTTTTTAAATCTTAAAAAAAGAATCTGGGAGCCCTTTTATGGAACAATCTCTAAGACATATTGTTGAGTTTAAAAAACACAAGAACAGAACACGAAATATAATGTCATTTGTTTTTCTTAAACAGACAAAGCTCCGTGTATCTATCTTTTTCTTAACACGTTTGCTTATTATGCACAGAATCTCTCGGAAGCATACTTAAATTGCTAGCGATGTTTGCCTCTAAGGGGTCCTGGGTGTCTGGGGGTCAGGAGGGGGGAGGAAACTTCACCGTATCTTTTTTTTCTTAATTGAAGTATAGTTGATTTACAATGTTGTGTTCACCATTATAACTTTTGAATTTCAGCCATGCGAATATATTACTTCTTCAAAAATAAATTAATAAATGTAATATTAGGAAAATTGTGAAAGATTGGGAAATGGGCAAAAAAAGATTAACGTGGAGCTTGGGGAGCTTCCCCATTAGGTTACCTGCACCCGTTCAGGGTTCTGGAGCTATTTACAACTCTGTAACTTGCAGAAGATGAATAGTTATGCAAATGACTCTTCTCCATAGAAATGCAAATGTAATCCCCTGGAATGCAATTGATTAGTGCCTGGTGGATACTGAACTGAGTTTTTGCCAGTTTTTACATCTATTTGTAAATTCAGCATTCCTACCTTAGGCTTGCAGTACTTTGAATCCACCTTTGAATTGATCAAAACACCTTACAAGTACCCTTATTAATAATGAGTGAGACAAAATCTCTGACGTGTTCATTTTATATTTGTATTATTTTTGAGCAGTAATTTTTTTTTTTTTTTCTTTGCAGTACACAGGCCTCTCACTGCTGTGGCCTCTCCCGTTGCGGAGCACAGGCTCCGGACGCGCAGGCTCACAGCGGCCATGGCTCACGGGCCCAGCCGCTCCGCCGCATGTGGGATCTTCCCAGGCCGGGGCACGAACCCGCGTCCCCCGCATCGGCAGGCGGACTCTCAACCACTGCGCCACCAGGGAAGCCCCGAGCAGTAATTTTTTAAAAGTCATCACTGACCTCCAAGAACCTACTTCAACAAGCCTAGTGAGTACTGGGTCCACTTGACCTCTCGCTAACGTTTGATGCTGGACATTTCCGAGTTTACAAACCACTGCTCCTCCCAGCAACCAGCTCTCCATCTGCACTGACACCTCTAACTCCAGACTCCGCTCTGTCTTTCTAGCCAACGATGCTCCTCATCTGGGCTCCAGAGCCAGCCTGTTGGGGGAGAGGGGTCCATTCCGAGATTCCTCCCTTCCTACCCACAGAACTTGAGCAAGTTATTTCATGTTTCTGCGCCTCTGGTTCCCAGTCTGTGAAGTGGGGATTGTAGTCCTCGCCTAAGAGACGTTGTGAGGGTTATTTAACACAGGCACAGCATGCGGGCTCAAGAAATGTTAGACGTTTTTTCTTTCCTCGAGACCTTTTCATGCAGTCATTTCATCTGCTGCCACAGGAGATTCCGAATCTGACTACCCAGATCCAACCTCTCCCCGGGGCAGGCACCTTGCTATGGACCCAGGTGGTCTACAAATATGCAGGGAGCCCTTTTTGTACCTCTAAGATCTATTGTCTGTTGCTCCTGTCTTCAAGGAGCTGACGGCGGAGCAGAAGAGGTAATGAGCTATTAAATATATGAATAACATAAAATATCAAATTGTGAATGTTCTGAAGAAAAAACAAAGCAGGGTGAGGGTATAGGGAAGTGACAGGATGGGGGGGGTCTGCTTTAGACAGGTGGGGGAAGGCTTCCAGTGAGGCTGTGACAAAGCCGCTGAAGAAGATGGAGCCTTCCAGGTGGAGCTGGCAGCAAATAAAAAGGCCCTGAGGCAGGCCTGAGCTTGGGAGCTTGGTGTTTCAGGGGAACAAAAGAAGTCCAAGTGCGGCTGCAGTACTTGAGCATGGAGAAGTGAGACACAGGCTCACTACTTCCTCTGCCATCCTTCCGTTACTCAGATGCAAAATCTTCCAGAACACTCTTTACCCTTCCACACATACTCACACATCCACACCTTGTGCACACCATCTCCAAGTCTACCCCAAATGAGAAACCCCTGGAACATGTACACTCAGGACCTGAGCTCCTTGGGACTATGTCTGTCACTGTCTAGTGACAAAACCCCAAGTAATTTCCATAACTCTCTACACCTGGCTCTCTACCTCTAAAACAGGAACAGTACTTCCTATCTCAAAAAGTTGTACTCAACAGTAAATGAATTAAAGGATATGAAGGGATAAATTAGGAGTTTGGGATTGTCAGATACAAACTACTATATATAAAATAGATAGGGACCTCCCTGGTGGCCCAGTGGTTAGCTTTCACTGCAGCGAGCAAGGGTTCCATCACTGGTCGGGGAACCAAGATCCCACATGCCAAAAAGAAACAAATAAAATAAATAAAATACATAAACAACAAGGTCCTACTGTATAGCACAGGGAACTATATTCAATGTCTTGTAATAACCTATAATGAAAAAGAATATATATATGTATAACTGAATCGTGCTGCTGTTATTAACCAGAAACTAACACAACATTGTAAATCAACTATCCTTCAACTCTAAAAAATTGATTAAAAAAGGTAAAAATAAAGGGTATGAAAACACCTGCCATTAAACAAAACATTCAAAGCAGACGTTGGCTACGATCCTTTTCACTGCTGTTTTCCAAAAACTCTCAACAATTCTCCACTAACTAAATGCAACCCTGACTTTCCCACCAGCACCCCTTTATCTGGCTCCATACCTGACTTGCCCGCCTCATCTCTCTATTTTTCAAGCTCCGTGGCTCGTTTTCCATGCTTGTTGACATAACAGCCACCCTGGGCGCCACCTCATGTCCAGAGGGTCTTTCCTGATTTCTCACCTGAGAGGCTTCTCAGCTCCCCAAATCCTCCAACACCAGAGCCCACGTCCCCTGCCTGTGACTCCTCAGCGTGGGGCTCCTGGGACCTCCCAGTGAACAAGGCGAGCCCATCTTCTAGACTCTCCCAAACCGCTCCTCCAAAAGGCTCCCCACCCGAGTCAACAGAATCACCCTTCCACTGGTCGTTTGAAACTCCCACCCTCAACTCCCCACTTCCGCACACACCCTCATCCAAAGCATCAGCAAGAGAGGACTTCCCTGGCGGTCCAGTGGTTAAGAATCTGCGCTTCCACTACAGGGGGCACGGGTTCGATTCCTGGTTGGGGAACTAAGATCCCGCATGCCCCTCCGCACGGCCAAAAATTAAAAAAACAAAAAAGACAAACCATCAGCAAGAAACCTGGGCATTCTGCCCCCGCCCCCGCCTCCCCCGTCCCATCCCCCCTCCCCCGCCCTCCCGCCAGTGTGTTCTGAACCTGGCTCTTCTGCCTGTCACCTAATCCCCTCAATCAGCATCATCGCCCCTGCTCACCCACAGGACCTCTAATAGCTTCTTCCCAGTGGTTACCAATCCTCCAGCCTTCTTCCCTTTAGAATCACCTGGGGATTCAGCTCCAGTTCGGCGGGAGTGCATGTTTCACCTCCCAGAGGTTCACCCTGCGCAGTCAAGACTAGGAATCCTGTTCTAATTGATCTCCAGCCTCCCCTCCTAACCTCTCTGGGCTCTTCTCCACACAGCAGCCAGAGGGATCCTGTTAACAAGATACATCACCTGCCTGCTCAGAACTTTCTGTGGACAGCACTGTTCGCAACAGCCAAAAGGTAGAAACAACCCAACAGTCCATCAACGGACAAATGGATGAACGAATCCAGTGTATCCACACAGGAGAATATCATTCAACTACAAAAAGGGATGAAGTACTGATACACACATGAATGAACCATGAAAACATTATGCTAAGTGAAAGAACCGAGACACAAAAAGCCACAGATTGTATGATTCCATTTATATGAAATACCCGGAAGAGGCAAACCCATAGAGACAGAAAGAACACTGAGGGATGCTGGGGGTGGGGGAGGGGAAATATGAGAAGCGCCTGCTTAACGGGTATTGGGCTTTTCCTTTTGGGGTGATGACAAAGTTCTGGAGCTAGAGAGTGGTGATTCCACAGCATTGTGAAAGTACTTAACGCCACTGGATCGTACACTCCAAAATGGGTAAAATGGTAAATTTTACATTACATGTATTTTATCACAATCTTAAAAAACTTTCCACAGCTTTTTTTTTTTTTTTACGGTACGCGGGCCTCTCACTGTTGTGGCCTCTCCCATTGCGGAGCACAGGCTCCGGACGCGCAGGCTCAGCGGCCATGGCTCACGGGCCCAGCCACTCTGCAGCATGTGGGATCTTCCCGGACCGGGGCACGAACCCAAGTCCCCTGCATCGGCAGGCGGACTCTCAACCACTGCGCCACCAGGGAAGCCCCTTTCCACAGCTTTTTATCCCACTTAGCATAAAATCACAACTCTTCCACATACCCTCCCCTCAACTCCTACCAATTTGCCACTGGCTCACTGCACTCCAGCCACCTGTCTGCCACCTTGCTGTTTTTCAACGCAACTTTTGTTTTTTTGTGTCTCTCTTTCAGTATTTCTGTCTTGCTCTTGCATCTCTCCTGCTGTTATAAGTCCACAGTGTAGAACTGTGATTTACAGATCATGGGTCCTCTCCAGTGGCACCATGACTCTCATGGGAAGTCAGTGTTTGTTGAATGACTGATTGCTCGATTGGAATGGATTCCTTACATCCACTTTCTGGCATCACACCATGTCTTCATACCTTTCCCTCTTAAATCACACTTTTTCATTCCCTGACTCAAAACCCTCCAACGGGTTCCCACAGCTTTAGAACAAGAGTCTGCAAAGTACAGCCTAGGGGCCAAATCCAGCCCACCACCTATTTTTGTCTGGCCCTGGAGCTAAAAAAGTTTTGCTACATTTTAAAATGGTTGAGGGGCTTCCCTGGCAGTCCAGTGGTTAAGACTCTGAACCCCCAAGGCAGGGGGCATGGGTTCGATCCCTGGTCGGGAAACCAAGATCCCACATTCTGCGTAGTGCAGCCAAAAAAATAAAAATAAAAGTAAAATGGGGGCTTCCCTGGTGGCGCAGTGGTTGAGAGTCCGCCTGCCGATGCAGGGGACACGGGCTCGTGCCCTGGTCCGGGAGGATCCCGCGTGCTGCGGAGCGGCTGGGCCCGTGGGCCATGGCCGCTGAGCCTGGGCGTCCGGAGCCTGTGCTCCGCAATGGGAGAGGCCACAACAGTGAAAGGCCCGCGTACCGCAAGCATGAATTATAGGAAATTCAAGTTTCAGTGTCCGTAAGTAAAGTTTTATTGGAGCACAGCCTCGGGCACCCACTTATTATTGTCCAGGCCTGCTTTTATGCTACTGTGGTAGGGTCGCGTAGTTGCAAGAGTTCGTATATGGCCCTCCAAGCCTAATACAATTACTATCTCGTCCTTTACAGAAAACCTCTGCAAATCCCCTTTCAGTTGAAAATCCTGTCTCTGAACAAGGCCTGCAGAGCCCTCTCCAGGCTAGTCCCTAAATCTCTAAGCTCCAAGAGGTCTTTTCTGATTACCCATCTGATGCCAACTCCCTTACATTTCTGGGGCATCACCTGTTATTTCCTTCCTAGGACATAGCACCACACATAAGCACCTTATTTCTACGTTTACTTACTTTTTGTCTGTGTACAAAGGAAAGAGCTTTGTGAATCTGTTCACTAGTGTTCTCCAGGCTAGCATAGTCCTGGGGCATAGTAGTTACTCTATAAATATTTGTCCAATGAATGGCATTTTCTTCTTACTTGTAGTTTCTCTACAAGATCTTCAGTAGATCAATCATGGCCCTGATTTGGATTTTGAACCATCTTGCACAGTATGGAGTTATAATTTGTATACAAATAAAGTTGACCACCAGGAATCTCGTCTATGGCAATACATAGAAATGTAAACGAAATAGTTCTCCCCTTCAACTGTTTATTGCACTCCAGCCACCCTACCTACTTTGGGGTCCTGGAAATGTGCCACTTGTCTCCTGTCAAACTAGTTCCAAGCCCCTTCAGGACCTTTGCGCCTGCTCCTTCTGCTTCAAAGCCAGGACCAAATGTCACCTCCTCCAGGAAGCTCTCTGGGATCATTGCATCAGGTTCAAACAACGGTTTGTCTTCCCAGCACTTAGTACATTCTAAAGTTAAGTGTTGTATCTGCTTTTCAAGGCAGGAAACTTGTTTTCATATATACAGTTGTCACCCCAGAGTCCAGAGCAGGTCCAGCACTCAGGACTCTCTCAATGTTTGTTCATTTGAGTGACTATAAATTCCTTGAGCTTCTGTGCACACTGTTTAAACAGTTTGCTTGTTACTGGGTACAGAAGGATGCTTAACATGTGCTTGCTGAGTAGCTGGAGTAACTTCTTTTTTTTTTTTTTTTTTTTTTTTTTTTGCTGTACGCGGGCCCCTCGCTGTGTGGCCTCTCCCGTTGCGGAGCACAGGCTCCGGAAGTGCAGGCTCAGCGGCTGTGGGTCACGGGCCCAGCCTCTCCGCGGCATGCGGGATCTTCCCGGACCGGGACACGAACCCGCGTCCCCTGCATCGGCAGGCGGACTCTCAACCACTGCGCCACCAGGGAAGCCCTGGAGTCACTTCTATGGGCTTTCACCTCCTTCTACAACCGCCCCTGCGTCCACCTCCCTCCTGGTCATAAGATATCAGCAGCGTCTGCAGCAGCATCTTTACCTTGAAGAGCGGCCGGCACCTACTGAGTTTACCACGTCCAAGCACTGTACAAAGCACAATTTATGTATCATTTAATTAATCCTCCCAACAACTCTGAGTCAGGCACTATAATTAACCTTATTTTACAGATGAGAAAACTGAGGCGCAGAGAGATTAACGTACTCGTCTGAAAAAGGAAGACATTCATAAGAAAAATGAAGTCTAAGCCCTCTCAGCCTCTAATATTCCAAGAAACAAATACTTTGGAGAAAAGGAACTAATGTAGACAGGAAACACTCAAAGGTGATCTGAAACCAATTTCCCAACAAAAAAGCACACCAAAGCCCCAACAGAAATCCCAGACTTGGGCGATTTGGCCAACACTCAGATGCTCTCAGGCCACCAAACCTCGTATTTCCCAGCCAGTTCTGCAAGCCCTAAACCTGGTCATTACCCTTGACCTCTCCTCTCCCACCTCCCATCCCGGAACCCTGTGGGATTTACCTTATGAGCGTCTTACACTGTAGATTCCGGCCACGTAACTCCATTCTGCGGAGCTAGTGGCCCGCTCCAGATCCACCATTAGCTATTATCTGGGCAGGAAGGGAACAGCCTACCACCAGCCCCCAGGCCCCAGTCCGCTCCCATCCCCCACCTTCAGCAGCCAGAGGGATCTTTTGAAATTTCAATTTGGACCAGGACACACCCCCATCTCCCGCCCCCTACCTCTAAAAACCCTTCAAAGGTTTCCCATTGTTCTCAAGCCAAAGTCTTTAATTCTTAACTGGGCCTTCTGGGGTCTGCAGGATTCCCTTCCCCAACTTCAGCTTGGGTCTCAGCTCCAGCCTGACCCCAGCCAGCTTGGGAGGCTCTGAAGCCAGCTAGGCTTCTGGCTGGATTCAAATTCTGACTCTGCCATTCACTCACTGTGTGACCTTGTGCAAGTAACATAACCTCTCTGGGCCTCTCCTAGTGTTGACAGGAGTAAATTAGTTCCTTTAGTAATAGTGTTTATTTGGCACAGTGTCTGGCACCACTTAACTATCACTGTTGTTATCAGGTAACTCCTACTCATCCTTCAAAACCCAACACAAAATCCATTTCTTCAGGGTACCCTTCGTGGACTCACTTCCCAATAAATCAGACTGCCC
Source organism: Aethalodelphis obliquidens (assembly GCF_003676395.1). NCBI lineage: Eukaryota > Metazoa > Chordata > Mammalia > Artiodactyla > Delphinidae > Aethalodelphis > Aethalodelphis obliquidens. The sequence goes on along the minus strand of NW_020837986.1, from coordinate 386,840 downwards.
CTTGCTATTTGTTGCCCTCATGCTGCTATGGCAATCATAGATGAATACTTAATACAAGTTTAATAACTGGATATAAATTCTTATCATTGACTTCTTAGTTAGGGTCTGTTTTGTTCAATTCTGTACCTCCCTCTCACACAGTAGGTGCTCAAAAATAATTTGGTGAATGTTGAACAAGGACTGGCTGAACGAATCAGCCATAAGGACGCCTGAACCCGCAGTGCTCACGTCAAAGAATTCGGAAACTCAAGTTTTAAGAGTCAGGAAAACTGAACTCAGCCAGGGGGTAACCAGGTTACAAAAGGAAGCTACAGTGATTGGTAGGTAAAGCAAAAGTGGGTGTGGCCGGAGGAGCTGCGTGCAGGGGCAGGTCAACCTAAACTGACTACTCAGAATTCACGCGAGAGCAGCTCAAACAAAGGAGCAGCTGAGGAGCTGAAGGCCCCCAGGCAAAAAGGTGTTACCCTGGGGCTGGAAGTTACTTGGGTTTTGGGTGTTCCCATCCTTGCCCCTCTCCCTGCTGTTACCGGCACACACACCCCCGCGACCCCTCTTCCCCATCTCCCACCTCCCCGGGTCACCAGGACCAAGAGCCCTGACTCACCCCAGCGCTTCTTGTCCCAGCCATACCCCAGGCCTCCATCAGCCTAACATCAGAACCTCTGTAGGGTGGCCAGGGTTAGCAAACAAAAATAGAGGACACCCAATTAAAGTTGAACTGGGTTTGAACAGTCTTATAGTCTAAGCCCATCCTGTATTTAATCCGGCACCCCTAACTCTCTGGTCCCATCAGACTCTCCCCAGCAGGGTCTTCTCTTCCTTACCTTTCTGTTTTGGAGTCCTGAGCCTCCTTGGAAGAGTCACTCAGCCCCTCTGACCTGCTTCGGCCTCTGGGTAAGGAAGATAACAGCACGAGCCACCCAGGGTGGAGGTGGGACTCCAAGAAAATGAGCTACCCAATTCTTAGCACCCAATACAGATGCCATAAAGAGCAACCAGTAAGGCTCTTCTTCTACTGGATGTCATCTCCTAGGGCCTCACCACAAAGCTTTCTGTGTTACACAGCATGAGTGGCTGGACCCATTTAACAGAGAGGAAAACTGAGGACAGTTAATCAGTGGGAGGGCCAAGAAGCCAAGTCCCCGGTCTTTGGAAGGCTCTTCTTGGCTGTTCGTCAGATGTGAACGTACAGTAAACTGTAAGCTACAGGAAGGCAGGGACTCATCTTGGGTTCTGACGATGAACTCCCAGAGCCTAACACAGTGCCTGGTCCTCAGGAGGTGCGCCATAAATATCTGTGGAATGAGTGAATACAGATCCACCGGAGTCCTCATGACGTAAGAGAGTGCACGCTCTTGTGTGCTTGCGCGCGCGCTCTCTCGCGCACTCTCTCTCTCTCTCTCTCTCTCTCTCCATTCTGTGGACCTGGAACCCAGGTCTGCTTTTCTGTACTTTCTCCATAGCCCCAACTACATTGGGTTGGTGGGGGGAGAGGAGAGGGATTAAGCTTAAGGCAGATTTCAGGTTTTTTTCTGAAACAAAGCAAAACGACAAAATGCAGATTCAGAAGAAAAGAAACATGACCATGGGAATGTCAAAACAGCCACCTTGGTTGCTTTCTACCTGGGAAAAAAGGACTTCTGAGAACGTGATCCAACACAGTTGCATTCTGCGTTCATCAGACACCCCATACTTTCCCACCTGTGGCAAATTGCCCTGAAACAATTAGGGGATAAAGGAATTTTCAGGAGAAAAGGATTTGCGAGGGTATCTGAGGAGCTGTGTTGAATTCAACCCAGAGAGCCCACTGAGAATATGGAACCACCTGATGGCCACATGGATTAACTCTCTTTAAGAGTCACCAACGGGTATGCAGGGGCAACCATGGTACCTGTTCTTAACTGCTCCTGCCTGGACCTAAAGTCCGACATAAACACTGGGGTCTGACTTACGGAATTATTTTCTATTTCTCACCAATGTTTTCTTTATTCGGAGGTAGGGATGGGATGGCCGCGGGGGATGATAAAAGAAGTCTGGAGTCTGAGACCAATTTGACCAGCATTCATGCTCTTTGTAATTAACCTGAAGTGACTTGCAGGTCTTCTTAGTTTCATTAAATTCTCACCTTTGGGGCACCGCCCCCTTGACCAATGGCAGCCTAGTCATGGATCTAGACCTGACCAGTGGACCTTTCTCCACGGATGTCCCCTGGAGGAAAGAGACTTTAGCTCCAAGGTCACCTCCTCTAAGAGGCCTTCCTTGATTGCCTTATCTAGTGGCACTGCCCCAGCCCCACCTAGCAATCACCTTCTATGACCTCACCCTGTTGTATTGAGCCCTGTAGTTGTCAGCAATCACACCATAGGCTGCTCTTTGTTTGTTGACTTGCTGGTCTCTTTGTCTCCCCCAGCTAGGTGTTCAGCCCCAGGAAGACAGGTCGCTGTCCGGCTAGGTCATTCTGGATCCCCAGCCCTAGAAGGCTGCCTAGTCCAGAGTAGACACCGAGCCAGAGCCTGTTATTCCTCTGATGAATAATAATAATAGTAATAATAATAATAACTCATGTTAACTGCTTGCTAACTATATACTCAGCAGGGCTCTTAACTCTTTTTTTTCTTTTTTTCTTTTTTTTTTTTGTGCTCCAGGTGAGGCTAGAATTAACTTTTTTCAGATATTAAGCCATTGAATCCTCCCAGCATTGTGAGGTAGGTACCCTGATTATGCTGCTTTGCCCTGGCTCTTCCCTCCGCCTGGAATGCCCTTCCCCCAGAAAGCCACAGGACTCACCCCCTCTCTTCATTCTGGACTCTGCTCAAATGCCATCAACTCAGAGGCCCTCCCAGCACCCTCTCATCCCGTGCCCTGCTGATAGGGGCTGAACTTTGTCTCCCCCACCAAGAAGCATAATGAATCCTCCACTAGGTCAGAATGCGGCCTTTGGGGAAATAGGATCTTTACAGAGATCAAGTTAAAATGGGGTCGTGAGGGTGGGCCCTCATCCAATAAGAGTAGTGCCCTTATACAAAAGGGACATTTGGACAGACATGCACAGAGGGAAGACGGTGTGAAGACACACAGGGAGAAGGCCTTGTGAAGACGGAGGATTGGTCTGAGACTTCTACAAGCCCAGAAATGCCCAAGAGAGCTGGGAAACCACCAGAAGCTAGGAGGAGGCTGGGAAGGATTCCCATGCAGGTTTCAGATGGATGGATCATATCCTTGCCGACAATTTGATTTCGGATTTCTAGCCTCTAGAACAGAGAAACAATAAATCTCTGTAGTTGTAAGCCACCCAGTTTGTGGCACCTTGTTCACGGCAGCCTGGGAAACCAGGATATCTGCTTTCTTTTCTTCCTTGCACTTACTACCACCTACTACCACACCATGTATTCATTTGTCTGTTTACTCCCAGCACCCACCCTGGGATGCAGGTCTCTCAAGGTCAAGGTCTAATGTCCATGCATCTGTTACAAAGCCTGGCATGGATTTGTTTCTTCCAGAAGCATTTACTGAGTGCCTACTGTGTGCCAGGTTTGGCTGTAAGTGCTGGGGATACAGCAATGAATGCAACAGACAAAAATCCTTGGCTTTTTGAAATTTAAGGTCTAATGAGAAGAGACAGATAATATACAGGAAATGGGGATGAGTGCTATGGGGAAAAATACAGCAGGAAGGGAAACGGGGAGTTTGGGGTGCACAGAGGCCTCCATAAGGAGATGACAGCTGAGTGGAGACCCCAAGGAGATGAGAGAGGAGGCACAGGGATGTCTGGGGAGCATGTTACAGGTAGGGCCCTGGTTCCCAGCCTGGCGATTTTGCCCCCCAGAAGACACTCGGAAATTTCTGGAGATACGGAGATGCTATGGGTGGCTAGTATGTAGAGGCCAGGAATGCCCTGACGTCCTACAATGCACAGGACAGCCCCCAAAGACAAAGCGAATTAGCCAGCCCCAAAGGTCCAGAGCATGAGGCTGGGAAGCCCAAAGGCACAGGGAAGAGGAAGCCCGGCGCTGAGAGACGCCTGCATGTGTTGGGTGCTGGGTGCTGGATGTTGGAGGAATGGCAGGGAGCTCGGCTCGCCCTGCTGGAAGGATTTACATCAGTGGAGGAAATAGTGGTGGAGGAGATGAGAGGGCACCAGGGAAGGGAGGAACAGGAAGGCCTTTGGGGCCATTTACAAGAGCTCAGTTTTTACTCTAGATGAGATGGGAAATCACTGGCAGCTTGTCAGCAGAGAGAAAGAGACACAGACTGACTTGTCCTGAGTGATCACCTCTGGCTGTGGGGCTGAAAAGAGACAAAATGACAGGGACGAGGGCAGAAGGAGGGAGACCACTGGGGAGGCTGTTGGAATATTCCAGGCCCCAGGTGAAGGTGGCTCAGACCAGAGTGGAGACTGAGGAGATGGAGAGAAGGGGTAAGATTCTAGATCTGCTTGGAAAGTCCAGCTGACAGGGTTCGTGTGGGGTGGGAGAGGTCTGGCTGACTTCAGGGTTTGGGGGCCTGAGCTGCTGGAGGGTGGAGTCAAAGGGGCCGAGATGGGGAGGCAGTGGGAGGAAGCGAGAGGGGGGGAGGGACTCCCAGTCACCCAGCTGAGGTCGAGGAAGCAGTTGGATGGCCCAGTGCAGGAGGGGAGTTTGGGCTAGAGAGGCATCAGCACATACATGGGACTTAAAGCCATGGTAGGGGATGAGATCACCTAGAACTGGCGGTTCTAAGGGACAAGAAACAGGTCTAGGGACTTCTCTGGTGGCGCAGTGGTTAAGAGTCTGCCTGCCAACGCAAGGGACACGGGTTCGAGCCCTGGTCCGGGAAGATCCCACATGCCGCGGAGCAACTAAGCCCGTGCGCCACAACTACTGAGCCTGCGCTCTAGAGCCCACGAGCCACAACTACTGAGCCTGTGTGCCACAACCACTGACGCCCGTGTGCCTAGAGCCCGTGCTCCACAACAAGAGAAGCCACCGCAATGAGAAGCCCACGCACCGCAACGAAGAGTAGCCCCGCTCGCCGTGACTAGAGAAAGCCCGCGCGCAGCAACGAAGACCCAACACAGACCAAAATAAATAAATTTAAAGCAACAGGTCCAAGGGCCAATCCCTGGGGCTCTCCATGGTTGGACCATTTGGCCCACAAAGATTCCAAGGAGCCTCCGGCGAGGTGGGAGGATAGAGGGGCTTCCTAGAACCCTAGGTAGGAAAATGTTTGAAGGAGGAAGGCGTCCACCACTCATCAAATGCTCCTGATCGGGCGAGTTGGCCGAGGCCTGATAACTGACCATTGATTGGACTTAGCAATGGGGTGGTCACAGGTGACCATCACACAGGAGCACTTGATATCATCTTTGTTCATGGAAAGTCTGAGACATCCTCAAAAGACAGGCATTTCAAGCCATGTAAAAGAAGCAGAGAAAGAGATGTGGATTCAATCCTGGCTAGGGCATTTCCCAATTGCGTGACCTTGGACACGTTCCTGCCTGCCCCAGTTACCCCCAACACTGTTAGGATAGATGAGATCATAGTAAGTAAAGAGGCTCTCAGCCCTGTAAACGCCTTACAGGGGCCAGCGATTGTTGCCGACTGAGCATTTCTGTAAAGACACCACCTCTGAAATCAACGCTCAAGGTCGCTCAGCTTCTGCTGACATCATTCGGCAGAGAACAGACAGAATTCTCAACATTTCAAGAACGGCACGTGCTGTTAGCATGAGGTCCAAAACCTTCGTGCTTCCTGGCAACGATATAATGCATGTATTAATCTAAATGATTTTGAATAGGAAATGAATGCACATAGTAAAGAATTAAAGTATAGAAAGATATCCAGGGAAATAGCAAATAATTAAAATATAGAAAGGTATCCAGGGAAAAACTAAGTCTCCCTCCCATCCCTGATCGTTTGTTGCCCTCCCCAGAGGCAACGACTAGCACCAGTTAGCAGAAAGCACCTGTGCATCTTCCCCAGCATGAGACCCTCCCCCTCCTCTTTCTGTCGACATAAACAGTGGCACGTCCCCTGCACTGCTCTGCTCCTTGCTTTCTGCACTCATCAGTTTGTCTTGGAGAATTGCTCCCTATCCATAGCCAGAGACCTGGTCTACTCTTTTTTTTTTTAATAAATTTATTTACTTATTTATTTATCTTTGGCTGCATTGGGTATTCATTGCTGAGTGTGGGCTTTCTCTAGTTACGGCGAGCAGGGGCTACTCTTCCTTGTGGTGTGTGGACTTCTCATTGCGGTGGCTTCTTTCATTGTGCAGCACAGGCTCTAGGCGTGCAGGCTTCAGTAGTTGTGGCATGTGGGCTCAGTAGTTGTGGCTCACGGGCTCTAGAGCGCAGGCTCAGTAGCTGTGATGCACGGGCTTAGTTGCTCCGCAGCATGTGGGATCTTCCCGGACCAGGGCTCAAACCCGTGTCCCCTGCATTGGCAGGCAGATCCTTAACCACTGCACCACCAGGGAAGCCCAGGCAGGTGGATTCTTAACCACTGCGCCACCAGGGAAGTCCCTGGTTTATTCTTTTTAAATGGCTAAGGAGTAGTATCCATTGTGCAGCTGTATCATAATTTATTTAGTTATTTTTAATATTTTATTGAAGTATGGTTGATTTACAATGTGTTAATTTCTGCTGTACAGCAAAGTGACTCAGTTATACATATATATTCTTTTATATATATATATTAATTTAATTTATTTATTTTTGGTGTGTTGGGTCTTCATTGCTGCGTGCAGGCTTTCTCTAGTTGCAGCGAGCTACTCTTCGTTGCAGCGCACACTGGCTTCTCACTGCGGTGGCTTCTCTTGTGGAGTGCGGTCTCTAGGTTCACTGGCTCAGTAGTTGTGGCTCACGGGCTCAGTAGTTGTGGCGCACAGGCTTAGTTGCTCCGTCACATGTGGGATTTTCCGAGACCAGGGCTCAAACCCGTGTCCCCTGCACTGGCAGACGGATTCTTTAACCACTGTGCCACCAGGGAAGTCTGGCTTTCAGGATCTTAGTTCCTGACCAGGGATTGAACCCACACCCTTGGCAGTGAAAGCACGGAGTCCTAACCACTGGACCACCAGGGAAATCCCTTGAAAATTGGATGTTCTTGCCACATTGCCAATGTGCATGCTTGATCGATCGTATGAGAGAGGTACGTGAAGGCAATGTTTTAGGAGTTTCCTTTTGTATGTATTGGGGTGGTGGCAGATTTGGGGTGACAATCTCTGAGACCTGAGGAGGCTGGGTACTTCTGGAGCAAGTCCACAGCCTGGGGCTGGACATTCTAAGGAACAGATGCTCCTTCTTCTGATAGAACTATGGCAGGCCTGCTGGGAAGACAGCAGAAGATATCAGCAGAATAGATATTTACCAAACTCACACTGTATACGCTCAGAGTTCAGCCCTTAGGACATGCAAAGAGAGATTCCTCAAAAAACAAACAAACAAAGACAAAAAAAAATCCCTAGCATGTAGTGCAAGGAGATGAAGTCAAAAGTTAATATGGGGGCTTCCCTGGTGGCGCAGTGGTTGAGAGTCCGCCTGCCGATGCAGGGGACACAGGTTTGTGCCCCGGTCCGGGAGGATCCCACATGCCGCGGAGCGGCTGGGCCCGTGAGCCACGGCCGCTGGGCCTGCGCGTCCGGAGCCTGTGCTCTGCGGCGGGAAAGGCCGCAGTGGTGAGAGGCCCGCATACCGCAAAAAAAAAACCCAAAAAAGTTAATATGGGAATTAGATTAAAAGCTAGAGAACAGTAAGAATGCCAGGATGCACATCTGCTACCCACTGAGTAGCAGACACAGAATACTGGAGGTTTTGGGGACAAGAAATTGGGTGAGTTTGGATGTACAAGCTTATAGAACAGGTGACATTTGTTCTACGCTAGGCAAAGCGGCGTCATCTCCTGTAAATGTCAGGACAATCCCCTAGGCTTGGAGCGCTTGTTGTCTCCAGCTAGCTATGGGGAAACTGGGGGTCAGAGAAGTTCAGCCAGTGGTGCCCAGCAAGTAAACGGCAGAATCAGGACGTGAACACTGTTCTTTCTGACACCAAGTCCCGGTATTTTTTTTTTTTAAATAAATTTATTTATTTATTTTGGCTGTGTTGGGTCTTTGTTGCTGCAGGTGGGCTTTCTTTAGTTGAGTTGAGCGGGGGCTACTCTTCATTGTGGTGCGCGGGTTTTTTTTTTTTTTTAAATAAATAAATAAATAAATATTTATTTATTTATTTATTTTTGGCTGTGTTGGGTCTTCGTTTCCGCGCACGGGCTTTCTCTAGTAGCAGCGAGTGGCGGCTGTGCGGTGTGCGGGCTTCTCATTGTCGTGGCTTCTTTTGTGGAGCACAGGCTCTAGGCACGCGGGCTTCAGTAGTTGTGGCATGCAGGCTCAGTAGTTGTGGCTCACAGGCTCTAGAGCACAGGCTCAGTAGGTGTGGCGCACGGGCTTAGTTGCTCTGCAGCATGTGGAATCTTCCCAGACCAGGACTCGAACCCGTGTCCCCTGCATTGGCAGGTGGATTCTTAACCAATGCACTAGCAGGGAAGCCTCAAGGCCTGCTTTTAAAGACATCCAAGGAGAGCTTCCTGGAGTGGGTCACGCTTGAGCTGGGAAGGACAAGTCAGACTTCGAAACTTAGAAAGTACCAGGAGGCCCCTGCCAGGCAGGGGACACTGAGGAGGTTAGACTCCGGAAGATGGAAACACTTCCTGGCCCAGGACCTGAGAGTGTGCGTGCTAGCACGTGGATGAAGCTCGGAGACATCACACTGAGAGAAATAAGGCAGAAACAGGATAAATGTTGTGTGATCCACTTATAAGAGGGACCTGGACAGGCAACTTCACAGAGACAGAAGGTAAAAAGGTAGTTACCAAGTTGTGGAGGGATGGGGGATGGGGGATGGGGAGTGAACACTGAATGAGTTTGGAGTTTCATTCTGGGAAGATGAAAAAGTTCTGGAGATGGATGGTGGCGATGGTTGTACAACAATATGAATGTACTTGGGCCTTCCCTGGGGGTCCAGCGGTAAAGAATCCGCCTTGCAATGCAGGGCACACGGGTTCAATCCCTGGTCGGGGAACTAAGATTCCACATGCCACAGGGCAACTAAGCCCAAGCGCCACGACTACTGAGCTGGAGAGCCTCAGCTAGAGCCCACGTGCCGCAAACTACAGAGCCCATGTGCCCTGGAGCCCGCACGCCACAACTAGAGAGAAGCCCACTTGCCGCAAGTAAGACCTGATACAGCCAAAAATTAAATAAATAAATACATAATCTTTATAAAAACAATGAGAATGTACTTAATGCCACTGAACTTAAAATGGTTAAAATGGTAAATCTATGTTGTGTATATTTACCACAATTTAAAGAAAAAAGCCTGAATCATCCTTGTCTCCTCTCTTACATGTACACACACACACACACACACACACACACACACCCCACCAGCAGATCCTAAGCCCTTCACTTCAAAATAAATCTGAAAAATAGATAACCAACAAGGGGGACTTCGCTGGTGGTCCAGTGGTTAGGGCTCTGTGCTTCCACTGCAGGGGCCGTGGGTTCGATCCCTGGTTGGGGAACTAAGATCCTGCAAGACGCGCAGCACAGCCAAAAAAAAAGATAACCAACAAGGACCTACCATATAGCACAGGGAACTATACTCAATATTCTGTGATAACCTACAAGGGAAAAGAATCTGAAAAAGTATATATATATACACATAATACATATGTATAACTGGATCACTTTGCTGTACACCTGAAACTAACACAATATTGTAAATCAACTGTCCTCCAATAAAAATCAATCAATCTGAGTCCAGCTTCTCCTCGGCACCCTCCCTGCTCCCTACCATACACAACCCACACCATCACCATCTCCCGCCTGCCTGGGTGAGGGTGTCAGTTGCCTCAACGGACCTGCTTCCGCCCCTGGTCAGGCCACAGTCCATTCTCCACACTCCAGACACGGTGACAGTCAGATCAGGTCCCTCTTCAGATCAGAATCTGCCTGGGGCTCCACCCCACTGTGAAGTTAGAATCTGTACCATGACTTGAAAGTGCTGGAAATGCTTTAGAACCAGACAGAAGTGGAGGGTACACAGCATTGTGAATATACCATGTGCCACCGAATTGTTCACTTTATTTTTTTTTAGAAAGCAATTAATTTTTTTGTTTGTTTGTTTGCGGTATGCGGGCCTCACACTGTTGTGGCCTCTCCCGTTGCGGAGCACAGGCTCCGGATGCGCAGGCTCAGCAGCCATGGCTCACAGGCACAGCCGCTCCTCGGCATGTGGGATCTTCCCAGACCGGGGCATGAACCCCTGTCCCCTGCATCGGCAGGCGGATTCTCAATCACTGCGCCACCAGGGAGGCCCGAAAGCAATTAATTTTTAAAATATTTCTTTATTCGGCTGCGTCGGGTCTTAGTCGCGGCACTTGGTATCTTCAGTGGAGCATGCGGGCTTCTTAGTTGCGGCATGCATGCAGGATCTAGTTCTCCAACCAGGGATTGGACCCAGGCCCCCTGCACTGGGAGCATGGAGTCTTACCCACTGGACTACCAGGGAAGTCCCCAAATTGTTCACTTTAAATGGTTAATGTTAAGCGAGTTTCACATCAATAAATTATTTGCCAAAATATTTTGAAAGCTGGCTGCCGTCCAGCTAAAACACTAATAAGCTTCTATACTGTAGAAGTGGGGGCCCCTGAACTTGCAACTCTAAAGAGGACCAGACGGGGACAAGCCCGCTCGAGAAGGAAGTTTGCACGAGTTAAGAAACTAGGCCCCCAGGCTCTACACGATCTGTCCCCCAAGCCCCATCTCTCTGGTGTCCTCTCCTTCCCACCCTCGCAGCTCACCCCACTCCTTCCGTGATGCGCCTCCACTGTTCTTTCTCCACATTGAAATCCTCGGGCCTCAGGGCCTTTGCACTTGCCATTCACTCTCCTTGGAATGCTCTTTTCTCATATACTTCTTGGCATCTCCCTCCTTCATTCACGTTGTTGCCCAGGAATCACCTCCCTGGTTATTCTGTTTAAAATAGCACCCCCAGCCCACCCCATCATTCCATTCTCCTCTCACCCTGCTTTGTTTCTCTTCCTATACTTATAGTTACGGGCTGATTTGTGTCACCCCCACCCCCTGATTTATATATTGGAGTCCTAACCCCAGTCTCTGTAAATGTGACCTTACTAGGAGATAGGGTCTTTACAGAGGTCATCACGTTAAAAGGAGGTCTTTAGGGTGGGTCATAATCTAATAGGACTGGCGTCCTTGTAAGAAGAAGAAATTTGGACACAGAGACAGACTCACACAGAGGGAAGATGATAGAAACAGATGCAGGGCTGGGACTTCCCTGGTGGTCCAGTAGTTAAGATTCTGCACTTCCTTTGCAGGGGGCATGGGTTCGATCCCTGGCTGGGGAACTAAGATCCCACATGCTGCAAGGCACGGCCGAAAAAAAAAAGAGAACCAGATGCAGGGAAAAGATGGCCATCTACAAACCAGGGAGAAAGTCCTGGAAAAAATCCTTCCCTTATAGCACTCAGAAGGAAACAACCTTGCCCACACACTGATTTTGGACTTCTCGTCTGTAGAACTATGAGACAATACATATCTGTGGTTTAAGCCACCCTGTCTGTGGCACTTTGTCATGGCAGCCCTAGCAAAAGAACCACTTAACCACTATCTGTCCTATTCGGTATCTGTTTGTTTCCCGTCTGTCTCCCCACCTGCTCCACCACCCCTGGAAGACCAGCTCCATGAGCACCACGGATTTCTATCTGTTTTGGTCACTGCTGTATGTGCAGCGCCTAGGATGTGTCTGGCAGGTTGTAGAGAGTTGGTACGTTTCCAGGAAGGAATGAAAGAATGCATGTGTCTGCTCCATTCCTGGGGGAGTGAGTGTGTTGAGGTGAAGGGTTGTGTAGGGGAGCTGTGAGTTAAGTTTAGACTGAGGGGTGGGTAAGGATAAGAAAAACATGCTGTCTTGTTCTGTCTGGTCACTATTCTCCAAATACATAAAACCCTGTATGAAGTGTTACAGAGGAGAAAATAAAGGTTCAGAGAGGGGAAGTGTAGTAGGTTGATGAATGGCCCCCAAAGATATCAGAACCTGTAAATGTTACCTTGTTTGGAAAAGGCGTGATTGCAGATGTGATTAAATGGAGGATGTTGAGATGCTAGATTATCCTGGATTATCCAGGTGAACCCTGAATGCAGCCCCATGTATCCGTCCCTCTAAGAGAAAAGCAGTGAGAGATTTGAAGATGGAGAGGAGGAGGCCATGTCACCAGGGAGGCAAAGACTGGAGTGATGTGGTCACAAGCCAAGGAAAGCCAGCAGCCCTCAGAAGCTGGAAGAGGCAGGGAACGGATTCTCCCCTTGAGCCTCCAGTTCTGCTGACATCTTGATTTCGACCCAGGGACACTGATTTTCGACTTCTGGACTCCAGAACTGTGAGAGAATACATTTCTGTTGTTTTGAGCTAAACAAAAACAAAAGCAGCCTAACTCCATATAAGGGGTCTGAGTGTTAAGGACACTCCGCGAGCCTCTACCTCATCCACTGCCCCCACTCTGGACAGAGCCACCATCATCTCACGCCTGGACCTCCACGTACGGCTTCCTTCCCGGTTCCCTCACATCCATGCGTATCCCCCAACCATACTACCTTCTCCACACTTAGAGTGACCTGAGGATTGGGTTTCTCCTCACCTCACAACCCTGCCTTCGGGGACTTCCCTGGCAGTCCAGTGGTTAGGACTCGGTGCTTTCACTGCCAGGGCTGGAGCGCGGTCCCTGGTCAGGGAACTGAGATCCTGCACGCCGTGTGGCGTGGCCAGAAACCAACCAACCAACCCTGCCTTTTCATTGCACTTTGGATCTCTTCCAACATTCCTGACATAGCCTCTAAGGCCCAGCCCAGGGGTCCAACACGTTAAGGCCAATGAGGAACTCCGTGTTAACTTCATAAGTTAAAGCTCCATCTCCAGCCCTCCTCAGCTCCAGCTGTTCGCTGCTACTCAGAAATGTGAGCCCAATATGGCCAGATCTTATGTTTTTTTAAGAAAATCTGGAAATTCAGATTTTTATGGAAAACCACTCAAAAAAAAAAAAAAAAAAACCCAGCTCAGTCCATTTTTTTAAAATATGGAACAGGCAAAAATTTACATGGCTGCTCCACGGGCGTCTCCGGCCCATGAACCACTGGTTCTTGACTTTAGGGCCGCTGCTATGAGCCCTGCTGGCCTCTCTCTCTTCCCTGCATGTCAGCTGGGCTACTTTTAGTTTTAGTTTTAGTTCCTAAAACTGAGCCCCTGCTTCTGCCTTCCAGCTCTTTCCTCTGCTCTGAACGATGCTCTGCTTTGCCTCCCTCTGAGCCTGAGGGTGCATTGACTCATCTGCTTCTCAACTTCCACAGAATTCTCCCGAAAAAGCCTGCTCTGGCCGCCCCCAGCTAAGTTAGCCGCCTCGTCCCAGTTTGAATCTCCCTTTACTCCTTTTTGTTTCCTTCGTAGTGCTTATCACATTGGGAAGAATCGATTCATTGGGGAGATCACTTGTGGAATTCAGGGCTTCCCTGGTGGCGCAGTGGTTCCGAGTCCTCCTGCCAATGCAGGGGACACGGGTTCGAGCCCTGGTCCAGGAAGATCCCACGTGCCGCGGAGCATCTAGGCCCGCGAGCCACAACTACTGAGCCCGCGTGCCTAGAGCCTGTGCTCCGCAACAAGAGAAGCCACCGCGATGAGAAGCACGCGCACCGCAACATAGAGTAGCCCCCGCTTGTCGCCGCAACTAGAGAAAGCCCGCGCGCAGCAATGAAGACCCAACGCAGCCAAAAATAAAATAAATGAATTAAACTTGTGGAATTCAATCTCCCCCTCCCAGGATGTCACTTCTGAAATGTACCTGTCTTTCTGCACATCTTTTTCACATCCTTTTGCAGGGCGTCCCTGGCCTGGCACAGGTCCCTCATGTGGTCCATGCACAGTTAGGTGTGACCATGTGACTAATGTAGGGCCACCTCAGTCACTGGGCTCAGAAGGGAAGTGATTTGCCCGAGGTCACATGGCCTGAAGGTGCCTGAGCTGGGTTTGAATCCAGGGCTGGCCGATTCAGGGCAGAGCTGCTTCTTTCCTGAGCAAAGGAGAGAACTCGCGTGACTCCTTTCTAAGCGTTAAGGTGCTCTCCTGCTTGACTGTGTCCAGGGTGGACCAAGGATGTGGGGATGGCCTGGCCCTGACCACCCTGGGGATGGCGGAGCCACGAGACGGAAGGAACTGAGGGTCCTGAGTGGCCGTGTGGAGCTGAGCTGCCCTTCAGGTTCCCATGAAACCAGCGTCCCGCCCGGCTCCTGTACTGAGTAAGTCTGGGAGCTGACTGATTCCAGGGAATCCTTGCTCCTGGAATATAAGGCTGAACACACTAAATTAGCTTCCTTATCAAGGTTGAGACTCACCCTTTCTTCGTTGTGCCCACCCGTCCAAAACTCTCATGTCAGACTCTGCCAGTTCTAACTAGTTCCTTGTCTGACGAGACCCGTAGAGAAATCACCCAGTTCAAGGCCCTACGATCCTGTAAGTCTCCTCCCCTGCCTTCTGCCTTCTGAGATACTACTGACTCTCTCACCGTGCTTTGGCTTGAACAACAAGCTTTTTGGTGACTATTTTGAGCGGTCAGAAGCCGACGCTGGAGTCCCTTGATGAGCAATCTAACTTTTACACCAATCAATCCATTGCCTGATAGAGAAAGAAACTCACATGGGCAAGTTGATGCTGATGTCAGCATATTAAGCATAAATCATATCCTGTAAAATTGCCCTGGGAAGCCCTTCCTGGCACCATTGTTGAGAGTCCATACTACCTCTCAGTTACTCCAGACCTGACAGCTCTCCCTCTTCCATTAGAACAAAATAACTGTTTCTTTGGGCTCTAGATGAAGCAGTTGTTCAGAGGTAAACTGTATGCAAATACGCATCTTTGATGGCTAGCATCACACTTACTATACGGAGTGGACTCAGGTTACCACCTCCTCCTGGTTTGCTTGGGATGGTCCCAGTTTTCTTTTTCTTTTTTTTTTTGTTTTTGGTCCCAGTTTTCTAAAACTGAAAATCCCACATCCCGAGAACTCCTCGGTCCCAGGCCAACAGGGACCCTTTGGTCACCCTAAAACAGAGCTGCCCTGGAAGAGGCACACTTAAATCAAGGCTGACCCAAGGACCAGGGGGGATAAGTGTCCATCACTGCCTTCCTCAAGCTCCAGTGGGTTGGTGGATAGACTCAACTA
Source organism: Aethalodelphis obliquidens (assembly GCF_003676395.1). Taxonomy (NCBI): domain Eukaryota; kingdom Metazoa; phylum Chordata; class Mammalia; order Artiodactyla; family Delphinidae; genus Aethalodelphis; species Aethalodelphis obliquidens. Next base: position 371,577 of record NW_020837986.1, on the reverse strand, counting down.
CAAAATTTAAATTTTTTTGAAAAAATAAATTTATTTATTTTTGGCTGCGTTGGGTCTTCGTTGCTGCGTACGGGCTTTCTCTAGTTGCGGTGAGCTGGGTCTACTCTTCCTTGTGGTGTGTGGGCTTCTCATTGTGGTTGCTTCTCTTGTTGTGGAGCACGGGCTCTAGGGGTGCAGGCTTCAGTAGTTGTGGAGAGCGGGCTCAGGAGTTGTGGCTCGCAGGCTCTAGGGCGCAGGCTCAGTAGTTGTGGCGCACGGGCTTAGTTGCTCCGCGGCATGTGGGTTCTTCCCGGACCAGGGCTTGAACCCGCGTCCCCCGTACTGGCAGGCGGATCCCCTAACCACTGCACCACCAGGGAAGTCCTGGCAGGTGGATTCTTAACCACTGTGCCACTGTCCCTTGTCTGTTTAAGAAAATACACCTAGCTAGAAATAAAATGTTATTTAACACAGATTTCTTCGTAATGTGTGCGGATCTATGCGTTTGGGTAAATTAAAGGGATTTCGAATGAAGATCCACTACTTCCTCTCTGTAACTACACTCAACCTGCATGTGAGTTCTCGGAGTTAATCTGCTTTCCTTACCAGAAACTCTCCATTTCTTGAGTGTAGACATTAGCTGTGGGTCCCTTTGTTCTCTCCCTCTGTTAGGGGAAACTGACTGAAACCACCCACCCTGGTCAGGCACAAAGTAACCATTTGCATGAGTTATTTTAAGACAGGAGGTCCTGGTAAGGAACATGTAACTAACAAGCAACCACCAACGGAAGAGTCAAAAGGACAGAGGAGACACCAGTCCATATGTCCTAGCAACCTCCCAGAATCCTCGCTGGAATCCATCTTGCCTGAGTGATGCATGCACCCCCAGGAAGGACCCTGAGTCAGAATGACTGGCCAGAGACAACCCAGAAACTACCCCATTACCGCAAAACCCCAGACTGTGAGCCACGTGGCAGAGCAGTTCTCCTGGGGTCCCTGACCTTCCTGCTCTCCCCCTGGGCGCCCCCTTCCCAATAAATTCTCTTGCTTCGTCAGCACCTGTGTCTCCTAGGACAATTCATTTCCGAGCGTTAGACAAGAGCCCGCTCTCGGGCCCTGGAAAGGGTCTTCCTGGAGCTCACATCTAGGTACTTAGTAAACTGTTCCTTTATTTGTTCGTTTGTTCATTCATTCTAGGGACAGTAGAATGTAGACTTTGAAAAATTTGCCTTAAGGGCCCCAAATTTAAATTTCTAACAGTGGCTCCACTGCGGAGTCCACAGTACATCATTATTAATCATTAACTCACCTTCCTGGTGTGCATTTCTATTTTTGTATATTAATTTGTTCTCTGCTCAAGGGGAAGAAAATTCTGTTGCTGTAACAAAATGTAGGCTTTTTTAACAAGGCTGCCTTTTCCTGGCCTGGCCTGGCCACCCCTCCTCCTCGCAGTCCTTCATTCTGACTGAGATCTACCCTAGTGACTTAGGAAGGCTGCCTCTGGAGCAGGGCTGGGACCTGGGGGAGACCAGAGAGGCTCAGGGCCTCACATTTAAGGAGGCGCTTGTTCTCAGGCACCCACTCAGCACTCGCATGACCCTGAGTGGCAGCACCTCCTTAAATGCTGCCTTCTGGGTGCCTCCTCACCCCACCCCAGTCCCAGCGTGCTTTTCGGAGTCCAGGGTTATAGAGACCTGGCTCTGTGACAGACCAGGAGGTGGCCAAGCCCAGTGACGGGGGTTTTAGACTATGAGTGAGGGTCTTGGTGAGGATTAGGTGAGAAGGTGTTTGTAAGGGGATTTGCACTGTGCCTTGCATACTGCAAACGCTTAACTGTTTGCTTCCCCTATAGCCAAGGCCCAGGCCAGGAGCCATCTGGAGTTTCTCTAGTTTCTTCCTCATAAAACCCAGGAGAAGCCTGCATCTCAATTCTCATTCTACAGATGAGGAAGCCAGGCTCTGAACCCAGGCCTCCCTCTAACTCCAGCTCTTTCCTAACTACCCAGAGTGGGGGCTTTATTATAAACAGCAAGTTAGGGGATTCTTGGTTGGGGGTTTTCAATCCTCACTGGTGTCAATATTACCTGAGGAGTTTGTAAAAGCACAGGTGCTCTGGGAAATTCTGAATCAATTGGTCTGGGGAGAGGACCACGCATTGATATAGGTTTTTTTTTTTTTTTTTTTTTTGTGGCCTCTCCCGTTGCGGAGCACAGGCTCTGGACGCACAGGCTCAGTGGCCATGGCTCATGGGCCCAGCCGCTCCGCGGCATGTGGGATATTCCCGGACCGGGGTACGAACCCGCGTCCCCTGCATTGGCAGGCGGACTCTCAACCACTGCGCTGCCAGGGAAGCCCTGATACAGTTTTTAAAGAGCTCCAGGGACTTCCCTGGTGGTCCAGTGGGTAAGACTCTGTGCTTCAAATGCAGGGGGCATGGGTTCGATCCCTGGTGGGAACTAGATCCCACATGCTGCTTGGCACAGCCAGGAAAAAAAAAAAGAGCTCCAGCTGATTCTAATGTACAGCCAGGGTTGAGAACAAAAAGCTTTTTAAGCTATCCCTAAAGAGAACTCCAAGAGGTCATTTTGAATTTCAGCCTCTCGTGCGTTGTGTGTGTGCGCATATCCATGCAAGCTTTGCAGTCAGGAAGAGATTTTTTTTTCCAATTCCAGCTCCACTTTTCAAACAGCTGTGATTTAGGGGAAATCTCTTTACCTCTCTGAGCCAACTTGAGTACCATCAGAAAATCACCTAAAGACTTTATTAAACACTGAAAGACCCACCCCATAATATAATCAAAACGTCTTGGTTGGGGCTGAGAATCGCAAGTCCCCAGGAGCTGTGCTGGCCCAGGGAACACACTTTGAGAATCATTGCTCTGAGTCCATTGCCGCGGTAATAAACAGTCCCTGATCAGGTCACCATCTCCCATTTCAGGCTCACTCCTTGGCACCTGCAAGGTGTATTGCATTCCCTCCATGCAGCAATGGGGTCCCATGATTATCATTATTTTATGAAGGAGGTAACCCAGGCTCCCAAACGTGAAGTGACTCGGCCAGGGTCACACAGCTGGAAAGTTGCCAAAGTCTGGGTTTGAACGCTGGTCTATGTAATTAAAGGCAGGAGAGGCCCTGTGCTATCAACTTCTTTGCAGGCATCAAGGCAAGCTCTCCCACTAGATGCTGGAGCTCATAACGAAATCCGCGCGGCACACTCAAGGCTACAATAGGCAAAAGCCCTCCGGGCTTCTTACCTGATTCAGCTGCTTTCGGAGAGGCCAGCGCTGAACTGCGTGGAGGAATGGCGCCCCCTGGTGTCTGTTTGGAGAGCAGCGTTCCGCTCCCCTAACGGGGCGCTCTGGTCTTCTGAGTCATCGGCATTCTTGGGCCTCATTACTAACATGGAAACTATGATTCAGTTCATTCCATCCACAGAAAGAACTCCGGGTGTTGAAAGGGGGTGGGGACTTCAGAACTGAGGAATGTGAAGGAAGGGCGGTGGACCGGGCCCTGGGGATCTCAGGGGGCTGGGGTAAAATGGTGAAGATAGTGAAAGCACAGCTGAGAACAATCTGGACTTTCACCTTTTGACCTTCCCCAAGACTCCTGCTGAGGAATTTCCAGTACTAAATCTCCTAGGGTTGTTATCAAAGTCCGGCGTGTTCCCTGAAGGCCAGTGTCCACTTCCTGATCTGGTCCATTTGTTCATTCATTTATTCATTCAACAGATATTTTTTGAGTGCCCACTACGTGCCAGCACTATTCTAGGTTCTGGCAATACAGAAATACACAGGATAGAAGCCCTAGAATGATCTGTGAATGAATGAATAGAACACAAAGAGAAAAATTAAAAGGGGGAATGGAGACCTCACTGAGAAGATGACATTTAAGTAAAAACATGAGAGAGAGAGAGAAAGGCAGATATCTGGGAAAAGAATGTTCCAGGAAGAGAGAATGGTAATAAGAGCAAAGGCCCTGGGGCAGGGCAAGCATGTACGTTTGAGGACTTGGACTAAGTTCTTGATGGCAGAATGGGATATATTTTTTCATATCAAGGAACCACTTGCCCTGTTATGAGTGGAATGATTTTCACTAAATTCCAACACATAAATACTTATTTCAGCCTGATCAGGGCGGGTTGAGGAGAGCGCAGGGGGTGAGAAAGGGGGAGATAGGAGCTATAAACAAGTCTTCAAGAAAGTTTACTAAAATAAGGAGCAGAGAAATGGTGCAGTCCCTGGAAATGACATCTAGGAAGGGGTCCAGGTGGGAGACACATAGAAGGACTCACGTGTGTGTTGACCTTGGATGACCCCAGGCTTTGGGTCCTGGATCCTGTCCTCCTAGAGGATTTTGTTTAGTGCCAAGATTGTAACTGGCATCTTGATGTTGATGACTTCCCCATTTATGTCCCCTAAGCATGTCCAAATCTACAGACTGGTATCTCCAACCATTGTCAACTGTCTTATTTTTTATTTATTTTTATTTTTTGTGGTACGCGGGCCTCTCACTGTTGTGGCCTCTCCCGTTGCGGAGCACAGGCTCCGGACGCACAGGCTCAGCAGCCATGGGTCACGGACCCAGCTGCTCCACGGCATGTGGGATCCCCCCGGACCGGGGCACGAACCCGTGTCCCCTGCATCGGCAGGCGGATTCTCAACCACTGCGCCACCAGGGAAGCCCAACTGTCTTATTTTGAACGCCTGACTGCTCCATCGAAAACTGCCCCCTTCCATTGGGCTTTGATAAGCACAAAAGTGAGGGCTGGTCTTTGTTCTCTCTTCCCTCCCACTCCACATCCAGGAATGGCAAGACCTGTGGGCTCCAGCTCCCATGCATGCCCTTCCCCACCACTCCCCATCTTTCTGTCTCCCTGCCTCACCCTCGCCCACTGCAGTTTCCTACCCAGTAGTCAGGTGGATCTGAAGAAATAAATTATGCCAGACAGCTACTTAAAATTCTCCACTGGGGCTTCCCTGGTGGCGCAGTGGTTGAGATTCTGCCTGCCGATGCAGGGGACACGGGTTGATGCCCCGGTCTGGGAAGATCCCACATGCCGCGGAGCGGCTGGGCCCGTGAGCCATGGCCGCTGAGCCTGCGCGTCCGGAGCCTGTGCTCCGCGACGGGAGAGGCCACAACAGTGAGAGGCCCGCGTACCGCAAAAAAAAAAAGAAAATTCTCCATTGGTTTTCCATAACAAAGAGAAGGAAAACCCTTTTCTATGGCCTCTAATATCCTGCATGATGGCGCCCTGGCCTCTGATTTCATTTCATACATCCTCTGCCGCCTCCATTACACTAACCCCACCTCGCGTTTCTCAAAGATTCCCTTCCAAGGGAGTTTTCCTTGAGATACTCTCTTCCGGTGTCTTCGCACGGCCAGCTCCTTCTCATCCTCAAGTCTTAGCTTAAATGTCACCTCCTTGAGAGGCCTCCCCTGGTGCTCATTCTAAAGTGGTCTCCCCAGCGGATGCTTTTGTGTAAACGTCGCCTCTCTGCTCCCTAAAACACAATCTCCTACTCCAGCGCTCGTTAGTTCCTACCACCTGGTTTCCTGGACTAGCCCCAGGTCCTGGTTTTCTAGAAGCCTGGTTCTTCAGCCTTTCTTTTGAGTCAATGAACTCCCCCACAGCCTAGCAATACATTCCTTTTTTTTTTTTTTTGCTTAATTTAGCCTATTTTTGCTTAATTTAGTGGTCTCTGTCACTTGCAACTAAAGAACCCTAAGGATTATAGCCTCCACTATCAGGGTTCGAAGAGAATTCACTGAGCTGTACCTAAGAAGTGCTTTAGGTCAATAAAATAATAATAATGATGATAACTGAGGAGAAAGCAATAATAATAATATGAAATTCACAACCCTTATTAAGCACTGTATTAGTACGTAGGTTCTATAGCTGCACAAAGACCAAAAGAGAATGGGAGACTAAACAATATAGATTTTTATTTTTCACTTAATAGTCCATATGCAAGGAGTCAATGGCTGTTTGGGTGGCTCTGTCTTGTTGCTCAGTATCATCAATATGTGGTTTCCACCTGATGGCGCAAAATGGCTATTTCAGCTCCCAAGTGGGAAGGGAGAGGTAAGGCGCTGTCTTCTTTAAGGTCTTGATTCAGGAAGTTGCATACATTACTTTTGTTCCCATCCCATTGGCTGGAACTTTGTCAGGTGGCCATGCCTAGCTGCAAGGAGAGCTGGGAAATGTAGTCTTTAAAGGGGCAGCTGTGTGCTTCCTTCTAGTCACATTCTGCAAGGAAAACTCTATCCTGATTACTAACGGTGTCGGCATACGTTTTGCGTTTACACAGTCTTGTGTAACAGAGTTCATGTTTTTTTCACTTTGTTTTTAAGACCTACTCATGTCTCTGTGAACATCTAGTCCGTTCCTTCTGAGTACTTTTCCATACTCTGTGCATCCGTCACATTTTACCAACGCACTGTCCTAGTGATGGACCCTCATCCCTGCCTCCACCTCTACACATGTCGTCACAATGGGCATCTTTGTGCATGTCCCCTCTGGAGCAAACAAGCAGCTCTGTGGGTGCTATACTCGGGAGAGGAGACGCCAGGTCCTTGGGTGTGCAGGCGGCAAGCACCCCCAGGTTGCTCTCCAGCACAGCTGCTCCCGGTCTCTACTCCCACCAGCAGCCATGGGGGTTTCTACAGTCCCCAGAAGTTCTTTATTCATCTTTATTATACGTGTAGTTGGACATCTGTTGTTTTTTTAATGGCCATATCCATTCTTCTTTTTCTGGTCACTGCACCCTAGTGTTCCTTCGGGGAACTACCTCCAATCTTAATCCATGTGATTCGGATGGAACTGACCTTACTCTTTCACTTCCTGGTTTGACCATGTGACTGTGCACTGGCCAGTCAGCATGTTGCGTCTCTCAATCAATCAAGTGAAGGCACCTGACTCAAGCTGGGCCAAATTAGAGTCAATTGAGCACTTCCACTGGAATTGTTGGGGAAAACGCTCTCTCCTTCCCTGGAGGTGGCTAAGCTGGTTAATCATCACTGCTACCATCTTAGGGGAGAAGCTGCTTGAGGGGTGCAGCCTTCACAGAAGAAAGCACAGCTGAGGGATGAAGACCAGATATTGATGTTGTTGCTTGTGCCCCTGGAACCGACCATGCCTGAAACTGATGTGCACTGAAACTTACATAAGCCAATAAATTCTTTCTCTGCTGCAGCCAATTTGAAGTGGGCTCAGGTTACTCACAGCCAAAAGGATTCACTCACAGCCCTTGCCCTACCCATCCTGTTGCCAAGCACACAGTGGGTCAGAGAACAAATGTTTGGTGAATGAATGTGTGAGTCCACGTGTGGGAATAAATAAGACATGAAAAACAGCCCCCGTGAGCTCTCCAAGAGTTCAGATGAGGTAGTACTACTGGGAAGGCCCATAAATAAGAAAACGGACTTTAAAAAAAATTCCTTTTGCTAAAGTCAAATTTTAAAGCTAAACAAGACATAGGTAAGCTCATGCACTGCGTTCAGTTTTGTTCTTTTTGCTCTTAAACAATCAAGTAATCCTCATTCAACTAGGAAGGGAACTTAAAGCCCAGCCACATTCCACCTAGAGGGATGGAGACCAGACAAGCAGGCACAAGACTTTCTCTTCTACAGCTTTCCAGGGGTGTTGTCTTTTGTGCTTACTTTTATGAAGAGTGTGTTGACATAGGTACTAAGAAATCCCGAGTGCCACCCATCTGACGATGATTTGAATTAAAAATAAAATTTGAATATTTTTGTCTTTGAATTTTTTTTTTATTCATAAAAAAGTAATATGTGGGGACTTCCCTGGTGGTCCAGTGAGTAAGACTTCGGGCTCCCAATGCAGAGGGCCTGGGTTTGATCCCTGGTCAGGGAACTTGATCCCACATGCATGCCACAACTAAGAAGTCCGCATGCCGCAACTAAAGATCCTGCAAGCTGCAACTAAGACCCGGCGCAGCCTAAGTAAGTAAGTAAATAAATAAATAAACATTTTCTTCCAAAACAAGGACTCTGGAAGTAGGTAGCTGCTGTCGCTGGGTGAATGACACGGAGCCAGCTACTCTGTGATCATCTTGGCCTTTCTCTCATGCTGCAACAAGATGGCTGTTGTAGCTCCAGGCATCACGTCAGTGTTCAAGGCAGGAAGAAGTAAGGGAAGGGCTGGAGCCAGTTTCGTCTGTCTCTTTTATCAGGAAAGCAAACATATTCCTGGAAATACAACAGCATAGCTGGCAACCACAGCTGCAAAAGATCTTTCCAGCTTCTAAAATAGGAGGAAGAAAAGAATCAGAGGTTGGGAACAGTAGCTGGCTCAGCCAATTGGCTACATCTGCCACAAGAAACATAAAAAAGCCATAGTGTTTTGGAATATCGAAATCTCGTCTTTCCTTCAGTTCTTGCACCTAAATGATGGACACTGCCATAATTTTTCATGTGTGTATACATCCCCAGGAGACTTAATGGTAATTCAGTGCATGAGTTATTAAGCGTCATTAAAATGCGGTATTCATGAACTAAAATAAGCCCATTTATCCACACCAGTGTTCTACCTAATCCATTTGGCTGCCACTCAACGCTTGGTGGCCTTGCCTTTGCACAAATAGCTGAAATTCCTACAGTTTAAGGAAAAGACACTTTGTTATCAGAGTTATCTTGAATTAGTTATGGTTCTCAATAGCTGCTTCTGTTTCCTGTATACAAAAAGATATTACGCCCTATTGTGCTTGAACTGTGTCTTCCAAAAAGGTATGTCCAAGTCCTAACCCTCCTCCATGGAAGTGTGACCTAATTTGGAAGTAGGATAATTGCAGATGTTATTAAATAAAGATGAGGTTATACTGCGTTAGGGTGGGTCCTAATTCAATGACTGGAATCTTTAAAAGAAGAGAAAACAGGGGGCTTCCCTGGTGGCACAGTGGTTGACAGGCTGCCTGCCGATGCAGGGGACACGGGTTCATGCCCCGGTCCGGGAAGATCCCACATGCCGCAGAGCGGCTGGGCCCCGTGAGCCATGGCCGCTGAGCCTGTGCGTCCAGAGCCTGTGCTCCGCAACGGGAGAGGCCGCAACAGTGAGAGGCCGGCGTACCACAAAAAAAAAAAAAAAAAAAAAAAAGAAGAGAAAACAGAACTTCGTGCACTGTTTGTGTGACTGTAAAATGGTGCAGCCACTGTGGAAAATAGTTTGGTACTTCCTCAAAAAGTTAAACATAAAATTACCTTCTGGCCAAGGAATTCCATTCCTGGATATACAGTTGACCCTCCGTATCAGTGAGATCTGTATCCTTGGATATGGAGGGCTAACTGTTAGTGACTTGAACATCTTCGGATTTTGGTATCCAAGGGGGTGGCGGGGGTGCTGGTGGTCCTGGAACCAGTCCCCTTTGGATACTGAGGGGTGACTACATACCCAAGGAAACTGAAAACAAGTTTTCAAATACTTAGACAGGAATGTTCATAGCAGCGCTATTCACACAAGCCAAAAAAGAAGTTGGAAAAATCCAAGTATCCATCAGCTGATGAATGGATAAACAAAATGGGTTATATTCATGCAACAGACTATTATCCAGTCACAGAAAGGAATGAAGTACTGATCCACGCTGCAACATGGGTGAACCCTGGAAACATGCTAAGTGAAAGAATTCACATGCAAAAGGCCACTTATTGTGTGATTCCATTGATATGAAATGATCAGAATAGGTAGATCTATATATAGAGAAAGCAGATTAACAATTGCTGAAGGAGGGAGGAATGGGGAGTGGTGCTAATGGGTATGGAGTTTCCTAAATTTTAGGGTAATGAAAATGTTTTATTAAAATTTTTTTTTTATTATGAGTTCTGTTTTTTTTTTGGCCACACTGCTCAGCTTGCGGGATCTTAGTTCCCCAACCAGGGATTGAACCGAGGCCCTCAGCATTGAAAGCACAGAGTCCTAACCACTGGACTGCCAGGGAATTCCTGATGAAAATATTTTAGAACTAAATAGAGGTGATGGTTACACAACATTGTGATTGTGCTAAATACCAATGATGGTTAATTTTGTGTTATGTGAATTTCACCTCGATTTAGAAAGAGAAAGAGGAAGAGGAAGCAGAAGAGGGAAAGAAAGAAAAAGAAAGAGTCATAACATCTATTGCTGGTGGCCATATGGAGGAAATCCGTATACACTTGTATGTTGTTACAATGGCCTTTGGGCAATATCTTTTAACATTTTGACACTTCTGTGGGATAGGTTCCACTCTTAGGAACCAATATGTAAGGATATACATGAAAGATTTATGCAGTATTGTTCATAGTGGCAAAAATGGCAAACAAAGTAAATACCCATCCAAAGGGAGTGGTGAATACATTATGGTATAGCCACACCACAGAATACTACACAACCATTAAGAGGCTCTCTGCTATCTCACCTGGAGGGCTTTCCATGTGATACTGTTAAATGAGAAAATCAGGGTGCAGAAAAATGAGGACAATATGATCCTATTTATATAAACTCCTGTGTATCCAGTATACATGTGTGAGTATATATATATGTACTTGTATATGTATGCAAATACATATATGTATATGTATTTGCAAAAAAATTACATAAGCATGAAGAAAAGATAGGACTATATCAACTAGAGGTGAGGAGTGGAGAGGAAAAGGAGAAAAGGGGAGAGAGAAGCCAACCGGGGAAAAGGAAGAAATTTCATTAGAAACGGGAAACACCTCAATATATACAATATGGTCACCTCTATGATTTTATGTAAAATTATGTACATGTGTATATACACACATAAAAAAGTGAAATCAGTGCTTCCCTGGTGGCGCAGTGGTTAAGAATCCTCCTCCCAATGCAGGGGACACGGGTGGGTGTCCAGCCCTGGTCCAGGAAGATTCCACGTGCCGCAGAGCAATTAAACTCGTGCGCCACGACTACTGAGCCTATGCTCTAGAGCTCACGAGCCACAACTACTGAAGCTCCGTGAGCCTAGAGCCTGTGCCCCGCAACAAGAGAAGCCACTGCAACTAGAGAAAGCCCACGCACCACAATGAGAAGCCCGTGCACAGCAATGAAGAGTAGCCCCCGCTCGCTGCAACTAGAGAAAGCTGGCGTGCAGCAATGAAGACCCAACGCAGCCAAAAAAACAAAACAAAAACCAAAACTAAACAACAAAAACATGAAATCAAAACTTACTTTTAATGCATTATAATCAATTAAGCAGAACTTAATACAAAATTAAAATTACTGTTACTTTGGCTTCAGCATTATCAGTCAGTCCATGATGCCTTCTTCGTGAGGAATGTAAAGATGTATATTTGCATGAATATTATTTCTGGTGTATAATTTTCCACTTATCTGGTATTAGAATATGTATGCATTATGATTCAAATATGTATTATTCAGAATCACCCCCAACATATATCCAGAATTTTCCACAGTAATTTATGTGATTAAATAATTGATATAATCTCTTACAGCACCCTCGCCCCCAAAGAAAAGAGCATTCAGTCATTGGCTTCCCAACAACTGAGGCCCTGAGAGCAGATTTGTCTTTGCCGCATAGTTTCCCTGGACTTTTGTCATGTGGACAACAAACCAGAAGACAGACAGGGAGCTATGGAGTAGATGTCTGTATGTTCACCTGCTGAGCATTCCCGTTAGAGGATGATCCCACCCTCCTTGTCATTGCATCCGGTTCTTCTATGTCCACACCTGCGACCCTCTAGTCCCGGTGTGAACCTGTGCCACAGGCCTAGCCAATCAGAGGACGTTAATCATCTGGCCACTGTGATTGGTTCAGGGCTGGACACCTGACCCAAGCTGGACCAATCAGAGGATTCACTTCCTCCCCTAGACGCTGAAACTATCGTAGAAACTCCTTCCTTGGAACTGAGAGCGGGTGTGTTTTGCCGCCGCGTTGAGAGTGAAGCCCAGACAGAGGGACGCTGAGAGCCTGAGGGAGTAAAAGATCCTGGTGGCGTCTTTGAGTACCCGGATCCGCCAGTGATGGAAGATAGGACTACTTTGGACATTTTATTTTAGTTCTACAAGTCATGAATGCCCCGTCCCCCACTTTTTTTTCTTTTTCTTTTTTTTTTTTTTCTTTAGCCAATTTGAGTTTGATTCATTTATGGTTCTGGGAAGGAGTCCTGAGACAAGGGAAGAAGGATGAAGGACTAAGACTTAGACCAGTAGTTTTCAAACCTGGCTTCATAGTAGTGAAGCATTGGTGCTTAACCACAGATTCTGACTTAATTGGCCTGCGGTGTGGACCGGACATCCAGATTTTTCTAAACTTCCAAGATGTGCAGCCAACGTTGAGAATTACTGACACAGGTAAGGTGCTTCTTAAAGTGTAGTGTGCATAAGGAACACCTGGGCCCCACTATCGAGATTCTCACTGAATAGGTCTTGGTGAGCGCAGGAATTTACATTTCAAATAAGCTCTCAGATAATGTTAATACTGCTGGTCCACGGACCACACTTTGAGAACCTCTCAACTAGAGGGCTGAGGGGAAGAAGGAAGAGAAGAGCATAGGCTAGGGGATGAATGAGGGGCTTGGCCAGCCAGGCACTAGAGTAGCTGAGGGGCATAGGGCGACAGGGACTTTTAATTAGTATTGCTGTGAATTTCATTTTATGTTCTTGAGAGATGGGGGTGGGGTGGGAAATGCGATTCCTTTTTAATTACTTTCAGCTGTTGAACTGTGTTTCTCACGTGTGACTCCTCCAAGGCTAAGTTTTCATGGATCTGTGAGTTCATGAGGGTTACAACTATCCAGTTACCCTCCAGTGTTGTCACTAGTATTTCTGTCCATTAGAAAGTGGACACAGGTGAAGGGTGGGCCATGGAGATTTTGTCCTTTAGAGTGGATCACAGTCTAGAGAGTTAGCTCCTGTGGAAATGAGCTTGAGGGGTCTTGTGGAGCCAGACTTAACTCAGAGAGACAACATTAAGTGATTTAACGCTCACCAGGTATTATTTTGTGTTGTTTGCAATCCATCAGTGCTTCATCTGGGTTCCGTTTGTCTCTCCAGATTAACGGTACATCTACTGTGGGCAGGAATCTTGGGTTCTGTTTGTTTTTCCTTTGTTCTTTCTTTCATTAAACATTTCCTCAAAATTTACTATAGCCAGGCCCTGTTTGAGGCTCTGCAAATACAGATCAAACCAAGTAACATGGTAGAGACAGCTGGTTGACCACTAGTATTCCCTTTCCCCTTCTTTTTTTCTTTTAAATTTAAAAATTTTTTTGTGGGACTTCCCTGGTGGTCCGGTGGTTGGGACTCCGTGCTCCCAGTGCAGGGGGCCCAGGTTCGATCCCTGGTCAGGGAGCTGGATCCCACATGCTGCAACTAAAGATCCCTCGTGCTCCATCTAGGACCGGTGCAGCCAAATAAATAATTAAAAAAAAATTTTTTTTTTTTTTTAAATATTTTGGCCGTCCCACGAGGCCTGGGATCTAACCTGTGCCCCCTGCAGTGGAAGCGCGGAGTCCTAACGACTGGACCGCCAGGAAAGTCCCCTCCCCTTCTTTCTTTTTTTTTTTTTTTTGCGATACGCAGGCCTCTCACTGTCGTGGCCTCTCCCGTTGCGGAGCACAGGCTCCGGACGCGCAGGCTCAGCGGCCATGGCTCACGGGCCCAGCTGCTCCGCGGCATGTGGGATCCTCCCGGACCGGGGCACGAACCCGTGTCCCCTGCATCGGCAGGCGGACTCTCAACCGCTGCGCCACCAGGGAAGGCTCCCTTCTTTCTTTAATAATAGAACTCATGAGTTTTATTTGGCACATGGTTGTCCAGTTGATGGCTACATTTCCGAGCTTCTTTTGGATCTAAGTGTTTATGTGATTAAGTTCTGAGATGTTCATGTGAGCTTATGTAAGATGTGAGCAGAAATGATGCATGCTTCTTCCAGGTCTGTTTGAAATATGGAGAAGGAATTCCCTGGTAGTCCAGTGGTTAGGACTCTGCACTCTCACTGCTGAGGGCCTGGGTTCAATCCCTGGTCAGGGAATTAAGATCCCACAAGCTGTGGCCAAAATTAAATAAATAAATTAAATAATGGATATGTTCTCTCTTTGCCCTCCCCTTTACCACTGGCTGGGTTGAAGATCTGTTGGCAGGAGCTAGAGCAGCAACCTTGGGCCCAGAGGTTGTGTGTTGAAATTGTCAATGTTTCTACCCTAGAACCACCTAAGTCTGGATTAGGTGAGAGAGAAATAAACTTGATTTTGTCTGAGCCACTGGAAGCCTGGATTGTACCCAGACTAATAAATCTCTGACCTCCACCTCTAGCGAAATAAACAAAGAAACAAAAGAGGCAGTTCCAAAAAAAAAAAAAAAAAAGTGTGACAAGTGCTGAAAATAAAGATAACCCCATGGCGTTGTGGGGCTATAAATTAGGTCATGCTCAGCACAGGCTGGGATGTCCATTGATGAAGGCTAATTGAGGAGGATCCCCAAAAAGGATCCCCACAGATGGAAACTGGAGTAGGGTAGGACCCTTGAATCAATTAGGATTCTTTGGCTTTAAGTAACAACAGCAATGAAATCCAACAAGGAGTATCTTTAAGGGGTCATTCATTTATTCAACAAACATTTACCTATCACCTACTATGTTCCTGGCACTGTTTAGGTGCTGGTGATATGTCAGAGACTAAAACAGACAAAACCCCCCAAATCAAAACAAAACTCTGCCCTCATGGATCTTATGATCTAGTGGGGAGAGATTTATTATCTCACAAAACAAGAAATCCAGAGATAAGTGGTCTTGGGCTGGTGGATACAGACCCACATTCCTTCCATCTCTTCACTCTGCCATCCTCAGTGTGTAGACTTTGTCCTCAGCCTTGTAACCTCATAGTTGCAAGACCGCTGCCACTGCTCCAGGCATCACATTGTATGCACATTAACCCAGTGGTGTAGAAGAGAGGCTGTTTCCTCCCATACAGCTCTTCTTTTATTATCTAGAAAGAAAACTTTCTCAGAAGTCCTCAGCAGACTTCAAGTCCCATTTTCTAGAATTGTATCACAGTCCTGATAAAGTCACTGGCAAAGGGAAGGAAACAACCATGAGTGGCTTAAGTCAGTGATCTCAAACTCTTAAAAATTATTAATGACCCCAAAGATCTTTTGTTTGCGTGGTTGGATCAATTAATATTTGCTGTATTCGAAGTTAAAACTGAAAAATTTGAATATATGTGTTTATTAGTTCATTTAAAGTTACCCTTTACATGTTAACATAAATAACATTTTTTAAATAAAAAAATACTATATTTTCTCAAAGAAAAAAAATTAGTGAAAAAAGTGGCATCATTTTACATTTTTCTATATCTCTTTACTTTCTGGCTTAATAGAAGAAGCTGGATTCTAATTTCTGCTTTTGCCTTCAATTCATTGTGATATGTTGTTTTACTTGAAATATATGAAGAAATTCTGGCCTCACAAAGATACGTTGTTGCAAAAAGGAAGGCCTTGTGGACCCCTTAGAAGGGGTTCTTGGACCACACTTTGAAAACCACTGGTTTAGATCAATCAAAACTCTGGGCTGTGAAGCGGCTTAGCTCCCACCCCTAACTCCACACAGCTCAACCTTCTATAACGCATGGCTGCTTCCATTCCTGAACAAAATCACAGTTCTCTTAGCAAGGAGAAAGGAGAGTGACTATTGGGTAGGCAACCCACAATCTTTGCCACAAACTACTCTGTAGTAGTGTTTTTCAAACTTATTTGACTGTATCCATAGGAAGAAATACATTTTATTTTACTTATTTTTTTACAAATTTATTTATTTTTGGCTGCGTTGGGTCTTAGTTGGTGCGCGCGAGCTTTCTCTAGTTGCAGCAAGCAGGGGCTGCTCTTCATTGTGGTGTGCGGGCTTCTCATTGCGGTGGTTTCTCTTGTTGTGGAGCACAGGCTCTAGGCGTGAGGGCTTCTGTAATTGTGGCACATGGGCTCAGTAGTTGTGGCTCACAGGCTCTAGAGGGCAGGCTCAGTAGTTGTGGCGCATGGGCTTAGTTGCTCTGTGGCATGTGGGATCTTCCTGGACTAGGGCTCGAACCTGAGTCCCCTGCATTGGCAGGCGGATTCTTAACCACTGCACCACCAGGGAAGCCCAAGAAATACATTTTACATACACTACACACATACATACAACAGAAATAAAAGTTTTGTCTCACTATCACTCATGGGTCATAATCGTCAGTGTGAAAAATACTCCTCTCTAGGGACCTGTTGATTGATTGGATAGAGGGGCTGGACTGAGGTATACAAGAGGAGGGAACTCAATACGAATTGTCTCAAAACTGACCAGAAAAATTTCCTGAGATGCCCGTGTTGACCCTGCCTTTTTCCTTGTTACTTGTAGTAATTTAAAAAAAAAATTATTTTATTTATTATTTATTTTTGGCTGTGTTGGGTGTTCGTTGCTGCACGCGGACTTTCTCTAGTTGCAGTGAGCGGGGGCTACTTTCCGTTGAGGTGCGCAGGCTTCTCATTGCGGTGGCTTCTCTTGTGGAGGAGCACAGGCTCTAGGCATGCGGGCTTCAGTAGTTGTGGCATGCAGGTTCAGCACTTGTGGCTCGTGGGCTCTAGAGTGCAGGCTCAGTTGTGGCGCACCGGCTTAGCTGCTCCGCGGCATGTGGGATCTTCCTAGAGTAGGGATCGAACCTGTGTCCCCTGCACTGGCAGGCGGATTCTTAACCACTGTGCCACCAGGGAAGCCCCTGTAGTGATTTTTATGTTTATTAGGAGGAAGTAGGCTCAACTCAGTCTTAAGTTAAAAAAAAAAAAAAAAAGAAGACAAATTTATTGACTCACAGAATTGGAAAGCCCAGGAATTTCATGAGCGTCAGGCCTGGAACCAGGTGCTCACATTCTGGGTATCTATCTGTCTCTAGCTATATACTCCGATGCCCTCCACATTGATATAAATTTCAGGCAATAGTGGCCCCCTTCAGCTGCTCAACTTTAAAACCCACAGAGGAAAGAAAACTATATCTTTCCAGTAGTTCTAGAAAAATGTCCCAGTGCTGATGCTTACTGGCCAAGCCTGGGTCGTATGTCCACCTTAGGAAGTGGATGTTGATTGTGATTCCCATCTGAATCACATGGGATGAGAGTGGACAGGCAGGAGCTCTCCAGTGGAGAATTGGGAAGCTGTCACTTGAAGAAGGGGAGAGGATTCTGAGCAGGCAAAACCAGGAGATGTTCACTATCCCACTTGTCATGAAGAAAAAGAAGGCATTGGGTCTTCAGCAATGTTATATTCCTAGGGACTGGCACAGACTAGGCTCAGAAAATACTTGTTGTAGGAACAAGTCCTATTTGTTTGCATGACAGAGAACACTGAGCCAATCTGCATGTTTCAAAAGGTAGAAGAAGTCTGGATAGACCAATAGATCAATGGAAGAGAATAGAGAGGCAGTTTAGACTGACACATACATGGCAAACTTACTTTCAACAAAAGCACCAAGGTAACTCAGTGGGGAAAAAATAATTTTGTTTTTCAACAAATGTTGCTGGAACAATTGGACATTCATACTGAAAAGAAATGAACTCGATTCCTACCTCACACCATACATGAAAAATCTTTGAGATAGATCATAGGCCTAAACATAAAAGCAAAAATAAGAAGCTCCTAGAAGAAAATGTAGGACCCACTTGGAATGGACAAAGATTTTTTAGACAGGACATCATAAGCACTAACCTTAGAAGGAAAAATTTATAAATTGGACTTTATCGAAATTAAGAAAATTCTGCTCTTTATAATTCACTGTTAAGAACACAAAAAAGGCCACTGAATTGTATACTTTAAAATGGTTAAAATGGTGAATTTATGTAATGTGAATTTTATGCCAATTAAAAAAGTTTAATAAGTATCATACTGCTTGATTGTAAAACTTTAGGATTCTCAAGTACATAGAATATTATAAATTATATTGTTGTCAAGACGACTAGAGAACAAAATTAAATCACTTCAGGGAAAAAAGAAAGAAAATGAAAAGGAAAGCCACAGACTTAGAGAAAATATTTGTAATACATAGATTTGATAAAGGAATTGTATCTAGAATATATAAAGAACTCTTACAATTGAATAAAACGAAGATGACCCAACAAAAATACTGGATAAAATGTGAATTCCCTGTCAGTCCAGTGGTTAGGACGTGGCGCTTTCACTGCTGTGGCCCGGATTCAATCCCTGGTTGGGGAACTAAGATCCTGCAAGCTGCATATGGTGCAGCCAATAACAACAACAACAACAAAATACTGGATAAAAGGTTTGAACAGACACTTCACAGAAAGAAATATATGTATGTCCAATAAGTACATGGAAAAATATTCAACATCATTGATCTTCAGAGAAATGCAAACTAAAACCATAAATATCATTACATACCTATTAGAATGACTTAAAAAAAAGCAAAACAGACAGTACCAAGAGGTGTCAAGGATGTGGAGCAGCTGGAACTCTCATTCGTTGCTGGTGGGAACGCAAAATGGTACAGTCACTTTGAAAAAGAGTTCGGCATTTTCTTATAAAGTTAAACATATAGATACCATGTGACTTAGCAGTCCTGTCTAGATATTCTGTGTCTTGATTGTGATGGTGGTTACGTGACCATATACATTTGTCAAAACTCACGAAACTAAAAAGGATGAGTTTTACTGTAGGTAAATTGGACCTCAATAAACCTGACGACTTTAAAATAAAACTAACAAATGAACAGACAGAAAACAATTGACAATAACAAGCAATGGTGAGGATGCAGAGTGAGTAAAATCCTCATGCAGTGATGGGGGTATAAATGGTAAAACAACTTTGGAAAACTCTTTGTTGATTTCTTATCAAGTTAAACATACATCTAACATATAACAGAGCAATTCCACTGCTAAATATGTACCCGAGATAAATGAGTGCATATGTCCACACAGGCTTGGACAACAGTGTTCAGAGCAATTCTTTCCATCGTAGCGAAAACCAGGAAACAACCCAAACGTCCATCAGTTGGTGAGTGAATAAACAGACTGTGGTATGTTAGGGACTTTATTTTATTCACATCTGTCTCCCCGGTATCTAGGATACTTGCCTGCCCAGCACATAATAGGGTGCTTAATAAGATTATGTTGTGATGGTTATTGATTCTTAAACTTTAGTAAACAACGTCTATATGAATATGATTATGTAAATATTTTCCACCGCAGAACAATGTTATTGGACCGACATAAAGGGAAATGGAACTTCCTCTATGGTACCATCTTCTACCACGTGGCCCTGGTCCCAAGGCTCCCGTAACATCTTATCCCATTGTCTCAAAGTGTGGTGGTACCTTTCCACCAAGGGTGTGCTGGAGCTGTCGTGCACCAGCTCACAGAAACTGATCGTACACATCTCTTCCCAACTCCATGCTCAGTGACTTCATGTTGGCAGCTCGGAATTGGCCATGGTAAGAGGATTTACATCCCAAATTGGAAAACAAGACAAATCAGGGCTTCCTGCCAGGAGCCAGTTGTTGACCACTTACTAGCACATCACTGCTTAGTCCTGTCCCTAATCCCTGGCTGTCTCTTGGTTTCCTTTTGGCTTCTCAGATCTTCCATCATCTGTGTAACAATTCCTCACACCAGATTCCTACTGTGAGTGTTTCTGCCTTCACTAACAAGACATTAAACTTGTTGAAAGAAGAGATGCATTTCTTTACTTTTTGCTTTTAGAAGATCTAGGTCTTTAATAATAGAATTTGTATGAAAAAAATCTTCCTTCCTGATGGCATTTTTCATAGAGCCTGTTGACTTCATGTTCTAATGACTTGTTCTTATGTCTTCCCGGGCCTGGTGCCCTTGTGTCCTGCATTCTTAGGTTAATTCTACCAACTCTTGCATACCGTGTCTCCTGCTTGTTCTGGTTTCCACTTTCAATTTTCTGGTGTATATCTTTTTTTTTTTTTAAGATTTTTTTTTTATGTGGGCCATTTTTAAAGTCTTTACTGAATTTGTTACAATATTGCTTCTGTTTTATGTTTTGGTTTTCTGGCGGTGAGGCATGTGGGGTCTTAGCTCCCAAACCAGGGATTGAAACTGCACCCCCTGCATTGGAAGGTGAAGTCTTAACCACTGGACCACCAGGGAAGTCCCTCTGGTGTATATCTTGAGTTCACTTTTTTTTAGCAGGGTTATGTTTGTTGGATATGGAAATACAGGTTTAAAGCACTTTCTTGCTTAAAAACTTGAGCTCTGTATTCTGAAGGATTTCCTTGCCCTGATATTTCTTTTATTTATTTGTTTGTTTGTTTATTTATTTATTTATGGCTGCATCAGGTCGTAGTTGCAGCACTTGGGATCTTTCGTTGCAGTGTGCGGGCTTCTCTCTGTAGTTGTGACATGCAGGCTCAGTAGTTGCGGCACGCAGGCTTAGTTGCCCCGTAGCATGTGGGATCTTAGTTCCCTGACCAGGGGTCAAACCTGCGGCCGCTGCATTGGAAGGCAGATTTTTAAAAAAATTTTATTTATTTTTTATTTTATTTTAGTTATTTATTTTTTGGCTGTGTTGGGTCTTCGTCGCTGCGCGCAGGCTTTCTCTAGTTGCAGCGAGCGGGGGCTACTCTTTGTTGCGGTGCGCGGGCTTCTCATTGTGGTGGCTTCTCTTGTTGGGGATCACGGGCTCTAGGTGAGTGGGCTTCGGTAGTTGTGGCTCGCGGGCTCTAGATCTCAGGCTCAGTAGTTGTGATGCACAGGCTTTGTTGCTCCGTGGCATGTGGGATCTTCCCAGGCCGGAGCTCGAACCCATGTCCCCTGCATTGGCAGGCGGATTCTTAACCCCTGCGCCACCAGGGAAGTCCGGAAGGCAGATTCTTAACCACTGGACCACCAGGGAGGTCCCTGCTATTTCTAAACACTAATTTTGCGTTCGGCATGTTTATTCTATTTTGTAGCATACACACGGATAGAAAATTTTTTTAAGTAACCATATTTTTAGTTTCCAAATTCTTGTTCTGAGGTGACTTCTTGAAATAAAGTTGGAGATGACTATGCTTGTATCTACAGAAAAAATATGGCCAAAAACGTTTTTTGCACAAACAGCATTGAACAGCAGTAATTAAAATAAGAACTGTCTCTCACACATACTGTGTGGGTGAGGCTACAGGAAAAAAGACACTGGCATACATTGATGGTACAAAGTGATACAGCTTCTATGGGGTTAATTTACCAATCTGTATTAAAAATACACTGGCATTTACCCTTTGACCTAGCAATTCCACTTTTAAATATTTATATTACACCTGCATACATACAGAAAAAAGTGAGTACAAAGTTTTTGTTGCAGCATTATTAGTCATTGCAGGAGTGGAAACAACCAAAGTTTCCATCTATAGGGGATGACATAACCACACATGGAATAGTATGTAGTGATAAAGAAAAACATGAGGAAGCTCTCTTTTTCTTGATATTGAATGATCTTCAAGATATAATGTTAAGAGAAAAAAGCAGAGTGCAGAAAAAGTCTGTACAGGATGCCACCTTTTGTACAAGGGGACTAAATATTTATGTTTGCTTAAAGAAATACAGGAAGTGTTCACAAGAAACTAACAAAAGTGTTTATCAATGGTAAGGGGGAGAGAGAGGAACTAGGTGGACAGGGATGGGTGGAAGTCAGTTTTTCCAAGGTATGCCTTTCTAGATCATTCTGCTTTTTGAACCTTATGAATGTATTTTCTATTAAAAAAATTAAATGCAAAAAATTTAAAGCCAAAATATATCACTCACTTTTTTTTTTTTTTTTTTTTTTTTGGTACGCGGGCTCTCACTGCTGCGGCCCCTCCCGTTGCGGAGCACAGGCTCCGGACGCGCAGGCTCAGCGGCCATGGCTCACGGGCCCACCAGGGAAGACCAGCCGCTCCGCGGCATGTGGGATCTTTCCGGACCGGGGCACGAACCCGTGTCCCCTGCATCAGCAGGCGGACTCTCAACCACTGCGCCACCAGGGAAGCCCCTATATCACTCACTTTTTACATGCCAGGTTCTATGCTGAGGACATTTCATATAGCAGCTCATTGAAACCTCATGCTGAGAAGCAGGAGTAAAACCCTGACATCACAGTGGGGGAGACTGATGCTCAGAGAAGTTCAGTTACACTGTGACTCTGTGATTTGAACACGATACGTCTGACTCCAGATCTTTGCTCTTCCATGTGGCTGACCACCTCTCGATTGTATATTTTATTTCCATTTTCCTGTGTCCCCACCCTGCCCAAATGAATATGTAATACATAATTCTCATTGTAGGATAGATTCAATTTTATAACTAATATTTCTAACCACAACAAAGAGAGCAGGGGAGAGGGGCAGAATCTGTACTCAAAAGCTTGTCACTTGGGCCACAATGAGAACTGCAGCGGTAATGGCTGATTAAGATAAGATGCCTCCTAAATATCGTATATTAACGCATATATGTGGAATCTAGAAAATTGGTATAGATGACCTTATTTGCCAAGAAGAAATAGAGACACAGACATAGAGAACAAATGTATGGATACCAAGGGGGAAAGGGGTGGGGTGGGAGGAATTGGGAGATTGGGATCGACACATGTACACTTTATGTTTTTTTTTTAGAATTTTTTAAAAAATAAATTTATTTTATTTTTGGCTGCGTTGAGTCTTTATTGCTGTGCGCAGGCTTTCTCTAGTTGCAGCAAGCGGGGGTACTCTTCTTTGCGGTGCGCAGGCTTCTCATTGCCGTGTCTTCTCTTGTTGCGGAGCACGGGCTCTAGGTGCTCAGGCTCAGTAGTTGTGGCTCGTGGGCTCTAGAGTGCAGGCTCAGTAGGTGTGGTGCACGAGCTTAGTTGCTCCATGGCATGTGGGATCTTCCCGGACCAGGGCTGGAACCTGTGTCCCCTGCATTGGCAGGCGGATTCCCAACCACTGTGCCACCACGGAAGTCCCAACACATATACACTATTGATACTCTGTATAAAATAGACAACTGATGGGAACATACTGTATATCACAGGGAACTCTACTTAATGCACTGTGGTAACCTAAATGGGAGGGAAATCCAAAAGGGAGGGGTTAGACTTCCCTGGTGGCGCAGTGGTTAAGAATCCGTCTGCCAATGTAGAGGACACGGGTTCGAGCCCTGGTCTGGGAAGATCCCACATGCCGTGGAGCAACTAAGTCCATGAACCACAACTACTGAGCCTGCGCTCTAGAGCCCGTGAGCCACAACTACTGAGCTCACGTGCCACAACTACTGAAGCCCGCGTGCCTAGAGCCCATGCTCCGCAACAACAGAAGCCGCCGCAAGGAGAAACCCACACACTGCAATGAAGAGTAGCCCCTGCTCGCCGCAACTAGAGAAAGCCCACGCGCAGCAACGAAGACCCAGCACAGCCAAAAATAGATAAATAAATTAAAAGAAAAAACTTATAAAAAACAAAAAAGCAAAAGGGAGGGGATATGTGTATATGTATGGCTGATTCATTTTGCTGTGCAGTAGAAGCTAACACAACATTGTAAAGCAACTATACTCGAATAAAAGTTAATTTAAAAAAAAGATAAGATGCCTCCTACTAAGTGAAGTAAGTCAGACAGAGAAAGACAAATATCATATGATATCACATAGATGAGGAATCTAGAGTATGATACAAATGAACTTATTTACAAAACAGAAACAGACTCACAGACATACAAAACAAATTTATGATTACCAAAGGGGAAAGGTGGGGGAGGGATAAATTAGGGGTTTGGGATTAGCAGATATAAACTATTATATACAAAATAGATAAACAACAAGGTCCTACTGTGTAGCACAGGGAACTATAGTCAATATCTCATACTAAGCTATAATGGAAAAAATCTGAAAAAGAATATATATGTATTATAAATATATATATAACTGAATCACTTTGCTGTGCACCAGAAACTAATACAACATTGTAAGTCAACTATACTTTTTTTGGCTGCGCCTCGAGACTTGCAGGATCTTAGTTCCTGAACCAGGGATTGAACCCAGGCCATGGCAGTGAAAGCACTGAGTTCCAACCACTGGACCGCCAGGGAACTTCCATCAACTACACTTCAATAAAAAATAAAAATTAGGGGCTTCCCTGGTGGCGCAGTGGTTGAGAGTCTGCCTGCCAATGCAGGGGACATGGGTTTGTTCCCTGGTCCGGGAAGATCCCACATGCCGCAGAGTGGCTGGGCCCGTGAGCCATGGCCGCTGAGCCTGCGCGTCCGGAGCCTGTGCTCTGCAACGGGAGAGGCCACAACAGTAAGAGGCCCGCGTACCACAAAAAAAAAAAAAAAAAAAATTAAAAGAAAAAACAAAAGATAAGATGCCTTCAAGATAGGCATTAAAAAAATGTGACTAGGGAATTCCCTGGCGGTCCAGAGGTGAGGATTCCACGCTTCCACTGCAGGGGGCATGGGTTCAATCCTGGTGGGGGAACTAAGATCCTGCAAGCCGTGAGCTGTGGCCAAAAACAAAAACAAAAAATGTGATTAGGGCTTCCCTGGTGGCGCAGTGGTTGAGAGTCCGCCTGCCAATGCAGGGGACACGGGTTCGTGCCCCGGTCTGGGAGGATCCCACGTGCTGCGGAGCGGCTGGGCCCGTGGGCCGTGGCTGCTGGGCCTGCGCGTCCGGAGCCTGTGCTCTGCAACGGGAGAGGCCGCGGCAGTGAGAAGCCCGCGTACCGCAAAAAAACAAAAAAAAGAAAAAAAAATGTGATTAATCTTGACTCAACTTCAGTTTGAATTGATAGTCCAAAAACCAATTCAGTAACGCTTTCAGGGCTTCCCTGGTGGCGCAGTGGTTGAGAGTCTGCCTGCCGATGCAGGGGACATGGGTTCGTGCCCCGGTCCGGGAAGATCCCACATGCCGCGGAGCGGCTGGGCCCGTGAGCCAAGGCCGCTGAGCCTGCGCGTCCGGAGCCTCTGCTCCGCAGCGGGAGAGGCCCGCGTACCGCAAAAAAAAAAAAAAACAAAAAAAACTGGGGAATTCCCTGGCAGTCCAGTGGTTAGGACTCTGTGCTTTCACTGCCAAGGGCCTGGGCTCAATCCCTGGTCAGGGAACTGAGATCCTGCAAGCTGCGTGGCACAGCCCAAAAAAAAAAAAAAAATCCATAAAATAATATTAGTGGTGTCAGGAAAAATAGTAAAAGACTTTGAAATAGTAAAAAAAAATACTGATTGTCCTTTGGAATGCTAGATATTGTTTAGGGAACCCTTTCAGGTTATCTGATTCTACAGGATTCTGTGCTTTCTTTGTCTTTAGCTATTTTGCAATGGTATAATTTGTACAAAACTGATAACAATGAAAATGATTCTTGCCTGTAGAGATGCAAGTGAACTTTGTCCAATGGAAATTCAATTGATTTCCACCCTATGGAAGAGATGGTTTCCACCATTACATGTGACCCATGGACATTGACCTGTTTTGCATCTACTAGCAGTTTCATTTCAGCATTCTTGACTGCCTAAATGTAATTTGTCTTTGGTTTCTCCTTTGATTCAGTATTAACATCTTTCTGATTCTTTTATTAACACATGAGTTCAATAAAATCTTTGACAGGTATTTGCTTGATTTTTTTGAATGAATGTTATGATTTTACCTCTTCAGAGTTATCTTTTATTTATTTATTTTTTGCGGTACGTGGGCCTCTCACTGTTGTGGAGCACAGGCTCTGGACGCACAGGCTCAGAGGCCGTGGCTCATGGGCCCAGCCACTCCGCAGCATGTGGGATCTTCCCGGACCGGGGCATGAACCCGTGTGCCCTGCATCGGCGGGCGGACTCTCAACCACTGCGCCACCAGGGAAGCCCCAGAGTTATCTTTTAACAGCAGTGAGTGTCATGGAGACGAAGCAGATGAGGGGCAGACAGGGGTGGACTGGTGTGTGGGAACTATATTAAATAAAGTGATGAAGATGGCCTCTCTGAGAAGGTGGCATTTAAGCAAGGATGTTGGGTCTCAGTTTTCTCATCTGTAAAATGGCTGCTAGGCTCTCCAGGACTTACTTTCAAGGAATTTATTAATTCTTCCAGTGGAAAGGATAGTTCTACACTGGTCTCATTGACAGTTTCTTCTTACAGACATTTTTGTGACCAGTAGCAGTAATCCAGAAGCCAGCTGACAAGAAGCCCCCAAATCCTTGTCTGTTCATTTTGCCTGCCCAGCATCCCTTTTGTCCTCCCCTGGCAGCAGCACCCCAGTTTTCTGCTGGGAAGCCAGCCCTTCTCCACTCTTTGTCCATGTGGTTTGGGAAGATTCCTTCTGTCCCCAGGATTCAGGAGTGAGCACGTGACCCAGGCCTGATGGATAAGAGCATCACGTCTTACTGGCCAAAGTGATTGGCTTGGAATGATTCACCTGGACCACTAAGAGCCCTCCTCAGAACTTTTCTTGGAACTATTGTCAAAAGGGTTCTCTCTTGGGACATCCCTGGCGGTCCAGTGGTTAGGACTCCGCACTTCCATGCAGGGGGCCCGGGTTCGATCTCTGGTCGGGGAACTAAGATCCTGCAAGTCGCACGGTGTGGCCAAACAACAACAACAAGGGTTTTCTCTTTCCATTGGGGTCGCTGTGCTGGTGGGAGATAATCCTGGAAGCAGTGTGCAGAAAGCACTTCAGGAGAGTGAAGCCAGCATGGGGAGAAAGACCCAAGAGGTGACAGAGAAACTGAATACTGACAACTTTGAGCCTCTGGATTCAACTACATCTGCTGTCCCACCAACTTTCGGTTTAAGCTTGTTTAGTCTGGGCTTATATTTCTTACAAATGAGACTCCTGATTCATATAAACCCCAAATCATTGTAGCAAAATGCTCTGACCAGCTGTGCTTCTAAGATCTGATCCGTTTACCTAGATTAGCTCCATAAGCATTTTGTTATTGCTTAGTGATTTATAGCCTGCAGTGAAATCAGAAAAAACTGGGTTCAAATTATATCTCTATTACCTACTGGTTGGATGACCTTGGAGAAGTTTGATCAAGCATGTAGAACTATTTACTGAGTACCTCCAGGCTCAAGGTGTGGAGTCATGAACAAAACAAAACATTGCCATGCCGGGACTTCCCTGGCAGTCCAGTGGTTAAGCTCCATGCTTCCACTGCAAGGGGTGTGGGTTCGATCCCCGGTTGGGGAACTAAAATCCCACATGCTGTGTGGCCAAAACAAAAACAAAAATGAAACATTGCCATGCCTTTGGACTAGTGGGGGAATTAACTTTCCTGAATCTCGGTTTCCTCATCTGTAAAATGGGTATAAACACAGTATCTGATTCTCAATGTTGCTATATTAAATATTACTATCTTTTTGCTGTAGATGGGAGTTGAGATGAATTCCAAGTGGTCGAGAATTCTCGTAGATTTCTACATGTTGGAACTTGCTTCACTATTTATTTTTATTTTTTAAAATTAATTTATTTGTTTTTATTTTTGGCTGTGTTGGGTCTTTGCTGCTGTGCACGGGCTTTCTCTAGTTGCAGCGAGCGGGGGCTACTCTTCGTTGCAGTGCTTAGGCTTCTCATTGTCGTGGCTTCTCTTCTTGTCAAGCATGGGCTCTAGGCTCGTGGGCTTAGTAGCTGTGGCTCGCGGTCTCTAGAGCACAGGCTCAGCAGTTGTGGCGCGCGGCTTAGTTGCTCCACGGCACCTGGGATCTTCCCAGGCCAGGGCTGGAACCTGTGTGCCCTGCATTGGTAGGTGGATTCTTAACCACTGTGCTACCAGGGAAGCCCCTTCATTTATTTATGTACAGTATTTATTAGTCACCCACTACATGCCTGTCAACCTGGCGGAAAGGGGGCTCAGGTTCAAATATAAGCTCTGCCACTCCTTAGTCAAGGGGCTTCAGCCTCTGAGGCTTAGTTTCCGTAAAGGGGGCTGCCTCGAAGTGAAAATGAAAGGAGAGAAAAATAAGCAAAAGGAAAATTAAAAATGTTGAGGAGAAGTTTGAAGAGAATGATCTACAAAACCTGGTTGGATTTAAAGTTGGATTATGGTGCTGGTTGTACAACTCTATGAATACACTAAAAACCATTGAATTGTACGTTTCAAATCAATGAGTTGTATGGTATGTTAATTTTACCTTAATAAATTTGTTAAAAAAACCCCCTTCCTTTTCACAAAATGGAAGTCACTATTTTATGTTGGTGTCTCCTATTCTCTTTTTTCTCCTTGGATCTCTGTTTATTAATATTGCTGCTGTGCAACACTGTAATTTTTTTTTTTTTTTTCTGGTACGCGGGCCTCTCACTGTTGTGGCCTCTCCCGTTGCGGAGCACAGGCTCCGGACGTGCAGGCTCAGCGGCCATGGCTCATGGGCCCAGCCGCTCCGCGGCATGTGGGATCTTCCCGGACCGGGGCACGAACCCGTGTCCCCTGCATCGGCAGGCAGACTCTCAACCACTGCGCCACCAGGGAAGCCCAACACTGTAATTTTTTACTGACTGGTTTCACCTTGGAAGTTGATAATGTGCTAACTGGCTATTTGGGGCATATTTTCTTCTCTTCATCATTTCTTTGTATTTAAAACAATGTGCTTATTTCTTTTATTTCCTCAGTTCATATTCATTAATGTGGAGTTACTTTAAAATAATGTTCTAAAAAAAAAAAAATGTTCTAGTGCAGTGGTTCTCAACTGCGGGGGGGGGGGGTAGTGTCATTATCTGAAGACATTTTTGATTGTTGACATGGTTGTTTGTCCCACCCTCCCTGTCTTTGGAACAAAGACCAGACCACACTTTGTGTTTGAGATATTCTTCCTCTGTCCCTTGGCTGAGGTGAACTTGTGCTGCTTCGTGTCTCCTTAAATATCCTCTCCTCTGGACAGGATGTTTCTGAAGGAGGCAGAACATCTCAGCTAACTTTAGTTTGCTATTTTCAGCCTGAATTTGTTCCTGGGCAAATCAACCACGGTCAGAGTATCCTCCCCAGGTTGGACGTTTCTTGCACGATGCCCTGGGGTTTTATGGAATGCAAAAGCTTAGTTTTACTAAGATCTGAGTCATAAAACCTGGTATGTATCTGGGTTAGGGCAGCTCATCCAGTCTAAAAAAACCCTGAACTGCAGAAGGTATGGCAAGATGGGTGTATTGCTTAGATTCCTTTTTTGATGCAAGTAGAAAAACCCAAAAAAACAAAAACCCTAAACCTCCTGAGAATTGTCCCTCTAGGGGACTGAGAAGCTGGGGTACTTGTCCACTGACTCCTGTATCCCATCAGTTGAGGATGACCCCTGGTGGCATCAAGTCCCTGGCGCTTTTTCTGGGCTGCCCTGCAGCCTGTGCTGAAGACAGTCCGCAGGCTCGGAGACCCAGGTGTGTGAAGTGGGAGGCTGAGAGCAAGCCAGTGCTGTCCACCATAGTTGTAGCTCACCTCAGAGGATTTGGTATGGGGCACTGAGAGCATCAGCTATAAAGAGAATACATATTTCAGCTTGTGGAACTGGAACTATGGGGGGAATTCCAGTTTCAGGCAGTGCTGGATCAAGGACCTAGAATCATGCCAACAGAACTTGGGTTCTCACTACCTTTTAGCTCTTCTCACACTGTGTTGGCTTTATGTTCCACAGAGGGCTCCTGGCAGCTCCAGGCTCAGTCCTACCGGTCCAGGTACCCCAGAAGAGAAAGCCTCTTTTCTAACACCTGAGCTGACTTTCCTGGCCTGACTTGAGTTACATGCCCTCTGTGGCTGGGAAGCTGTGGCCCTCTGATTATCCAAACCTGAGTCATCACATGCAGTGGTGTGCTGATAAATGTCTAACAACTGGCTTTTGGGGAAAACAAACAGTTTGATTTGTAGTGTTTGCCAAGTCCTGTGGTGTAAATACTCCTACCATAGCCAATTCAAGTTACCACCGTGATGTCAGCTAGCTCACAAAACTCTTGTAATTTCACCAGCAGCTCTTGTGAGCCTGTTGGAGACAGCTCAAGCCTAGTGCTCGTCACATGTCTGCCCTTTAGCCCAGGCAGTTAAACCACCCCGTGCAATCCATGTGGACTGAGAGTGGGAAAGGGGCGGTTCCTTAGAGGAAAATCAGGGTGTGGCTATAAGAATAGGAGTGACTAGATGCTGGAGTGGCAAAAACAACGTATGTCCATCCAATGTCCAATGACAGCTATCCATCATATTGTATTAGTTCACATTTGCAGCCTTAATGCTGAATAAGAAATGTCCTCAAAACCTTAGACTAATAAGCCTTTTTTTAAAAAAATTATTTAATTAAATTAATTTTTGGCTGCGTTGGGTCTTTGTTGCTGTGCGCGGTTTTTTCTCTGGTTGTGGCGAGCGGGGGCTACGCTTCGTTGAGGTGCGCGGGCTTCTCATTGCGGTGGCTTCTCTTGTTGTGGAGCACGGGCTCTAGGTGCACAGGCTCAGTAGTTGCAGCACGCGGGCCTAGGTGCTCTGTGGCATGTGAGATCTTCCCGGACCAGGGCTCGAACCTGTGTCCCCTGCATTGGCAGGCAGATTCTTAACCACTGTGCCACCAGGGAAGCCTGACTAATAAGCCTTTACTGTTATGCTCATGGGTCTGCAGGTCTTGGCTGGGCTCAGCTGGCCAGTTCTGCTGCAGGCTGAAGGTGTGCTGGGCTGAGTCACCCCACGTGTTCCTCATCCTCTTTGGAGCAGTCACTACTTGAGACATGTTGTTTTTCAGGCGCCCACGGGAGCTCCTGAGGCCAAGTCAAACTCATGGAAGGCTCTGCTCGCAGGACATTTGCTAACATTCCATTGGTCAAAGCAAGTCACGTGGCCAAACTCAGCTTTGGGACTGGGCAGTGCATTCCACCCACAGTGGGAGGCCCTGCAATGGTACTAGTTGCTCACAGGTTAGTGAAAAGCTACTATACATATTATTTATGTTATTCTGCAAATTTCTTTGTTCATTTAACGCCTTATGGACATTCATCCAGGTCAGCAGGTGCAGATCTCACTGGTTCTTCTGAAGATTTGCATAAAATTCCATCCTATAAACATACCGAAATTTATCAACCATTCCACTAATGAACTAATGATGCATGTTTATGTTATCAGGAATTTTTCCTTCCCCCCCCTCCTTTTTGCTTCAAACATTCTGCAATAAACATCCTGGTACCTATATTTGTATATGTTCTTTTTCTAGAGCAGGGGTCAGCAAACCAAGTTTCACAGACCAAATCCAGCCTAGCACCTATTTTTGTAAATGAAGTTTTTTATTGGAACACAGCGAAACTCATTTATTTACATAATTTCTATAGCTGCTTTCCCAGTACCCCGGCAGAGCTGAGTCATTGAAACAGAAACTGGATGGGCCACAAAGCCTAAAATATTCACTCTCTGGCTCTTTACAGAGAAAGTTTGCTAACCCCTAGTCCATAAGATGGAGTCCCCACTATAGAGATACTGGCTAAAAGGAAAAGGACATGTGTTTTCAAAATTTTAATAGATATTGACATAATTATTTCCCAGCAGTTAGAATATCCCTGCTTTATTAAAGTTATACATATTGTTGTAAAGATAAAATTATATACAGAAATGTATAAAGAAGAAAACCCACTCCTCCATGGCAGGAGTTATCAGTTTGGTGTGGTACTTCCAGTCAATACAATCAATGCAGACACACATACACAGACACAGTTCCTTCCTTCCTTTTTTTTTTTTAAGACAAGAATGAGATCAGTTTGTTCCTGTAGCTATTATCCCTGAAACATTTTTATATGATCCTGCCTTTTTCCAATGGCTCATATCCAAAGAGATCACTGCAGGTGTTTGGACACAAAAATCCTAGCCGTCAGTGCCCTTAAAAGTAGAATTTCAGGGCTTCCTTGGTGGCGCAGTGGTTAAGAATCCGCCTGCCAATGCAGGGGACACGGGTTTGAGCCCTGGTCCAGGAAGATCCCACATGCCACAGAGCAACTAAGCCAGTGCGCCACAACTACTGAGCCTGCGCTCTAGAGCCTGCGAGCCACAACTACTGAGCCCACATGCCACAACTACTGAAGCCCGCGTGCCTAGAGCCCGTGCTCCACAACAAGAAAAGCCACCGCAATGAGAAGCATGTGCACCACAACGGAGAGTAGCCCCTGCTCGCCGCAACTAGAGAAAGCCCACACCCAGCAATGAAGACCCAACATAGCCAAAAATTAAAAAAAAAAAAAAAGAATTTCAAGGGACTTCCCTCGTGGTCCAGTGGGTAAGCCTCCGAGCTCCCAATGCAGGGGGCCCGTGTTTGATCCCTGGTCGGGGAACTAGATCCCACATGCATGCTGCAATTAAGGGTTTGCATGCTGCAACTGAAAGATCCCGCATGCCACAATGAAGATCCCGAGTGCCGCAGCTAAGACCTGGCGCAGCCTAAAAAAAAAGTAGAATTTCAATTCATCATGTTGAAACCTAGAATATTTGTTGGCTCTGAGAAAATAATAACCGCATGTTTCAATGCCCTCAGTCCCTGAAGAAGCCATGTTTGTATGACTCTCGTGCTTCAGATTATCTGGTGGCTTCCTAATTCAGTGAGTTAAAAATGCAAAACGTATACTGTAGCCTGCAAGGCCTCTGTGACCCAGCCCTCAGCCACTCTGCTGGCGCTGCTCTCCCCCTTGGTCTCTGTGCTGTCTTTCACTTCCTCAAATTTGCACCAAGCCCTTTCCGGGTTTGTCCTGGGTTGGTCAGAATTCTTTCAGTTGCAAGGGACAGAAACCCAATTCAAACTGGCTTAAGCCCAAAGGAGTGTATTGACTCATGCGATGGAAAAGCCCCAGAGAAGGTTGGAATGAAGAGTGGACGCCTCATCCCCATTGGTTGCCTCTGGTCTCTACTGTATTATCTTCATTCTCAGTCTCTCCCAAAGGGATGTGAAGACTCAGCTTGCATCCTAAGTAGCCACCCTAGTGGAAAGAGTGGTACTTTCACTTGCTCCCAGTGGCTCTAGAAAAGAGCCTGTGGATAACACTTACTGAATCAGGCAGGGTCAAGTGATATCCCTGAACCAATTGCTATGATGATTCGTTGGTAACTAGGTATCAGGATACACTGATTAGCCAACCCAGGGTCTCGTACCGCCCACCCTCCCCACCAGAACTGGAGGAGAAATCTGCCCCACCTGAAACTCAAGCACTGCAGTCAGGGAGTTCCCCAAATGGAAACCAAGGTGATGTTACCCAAAGAATGAACATGGCTGCTGGCAGGCAAAAATGACAGTTGTCCATGGCGGGTCCTTTATACATATTGTTCCCTCTGCCAGCAACACCCTTCCCCCACTTTCCACCATGACAACAGGGTTATTCTTTGTAGCTTGGTACAAGAGGCAAAAGATTGAAAATGGCACAAATGTCTACTGAAATGAGGGACTGGCAAAAACTGTGGCTTTCTTTTTTTTTTTTTTAACATCTTTATTGGAGTATAATTGCTTTACAATGGTGTGTTAGTTTCTGCTTTATAACAAAGTGAATCAGCTATACATATACATATATCCCCATATCTCTTCCCTTTTGCGTCTCCCTCCCTCCCCAAAATTGTGGCTTTCAAAATGTGGTTCTAAGATCAGCAGTAGCACCTGGAAACTTGTTAGAAATGCACATTCTCACCCTCAGTCTACTGGGTGGGCCCTGCAGTCTGTGTTTTAACAAGGCCTCCAGGTGACGCCTGCCGATCTACACGTAAGTTTGAGAACCACCGAGTTTGAATATTAATGTTGAATCATAAAATAGAAAGTTATTGGGTATTTCAGTTTCAGAAACTGTTCTCTTAGAGGCTGAGAATTTGAATGAGAGCAAGTTGCTCATTAGTTACAAAAGCTGCCATCCTTTTCTGGCGCTGAACCTAGCCATTCAGGTTGTTTTGTGCCATCACTCCCATAGCTTCTGTGGCAGCCGCTATAGGTGGGCTGCTCTCCCAACGTCCATGCTCAAAACTCTTCTCCCTTGCCTAGAGGCCAGAAGGCTGAGAATGACATTTTCCAGCCCCTTCTCTCCTTAAAGCTAGGGGTGGCTCTGTACAAGGAAGCCTGCTGAAGGGTTCTGGAGAACCCTCAACATAAATAGGGACGAATGCAACTATTGTGGCCTTCTTTCCTTCCCCATTGTTCTTGTCTGGAATGTGGATGTGATGACCAGAGGTGCATGGCCACCTTGCAAGCCAGAATATGAAAGCCAACATGTTAAAGATGGTGCAGCAGGAAAGCAGGAACCTGAGATGAGACGTTGATAGCCTCACTGAGTCACTACACCAGGCTTGGACTGCCTTCTCCTAATTTCTTGGGAGAAAAATAAACCCTCTTTTGTTTAAGCCACTGTACGTTGGGCTACCTGTTACTTGCAACCAAGTGCATTCCTAATACATGTACTACAGTCTTTTCTGACCGTTTGAGATCTTAAAAAAAAAATGGTGGGGGAATTCACTGGCGGTCCAGTGGTTAGGACTCCGTACTCTCACTGCCCAGGTCCCAGGTTCGATCCCTGGTTGGGGAACTAAAATTCCACAAGCTGAATGGTGTGGCCAAAAAAAAAAAAAAAAGAGACAAATGTATTAACTTTAAATTACAAAAAAGAAAAACATAAAATAGGAATTAATATGACTATAAACCAGAATTTTATAGCAGCATTATTAATTGTGAAACTCAGTCTTCATAAAAATGCCCCTATATATGGAAAGCAATTTGTTGGTTAGATTACCTCACTTCGCAAGAATGCAAAGTGTTGTGTGGTGACTGCCAAGAAGCTGCAGCCCGCAGCAAATTCAATGAAGAATAATCTAGTCATTTAAACTACAAAATAAAGTCAAAATTTTCTACAACATAATAAATTAATGCAAAATGTGGGTACATTTGAAAATCTCTCATAAGACGTGAGGTTGGACGTTCCGAAGTCAAAGGTCCTTAAAATAGCTGCGCTCACTGTCACCCAGGAAGTGTGCTTCAGGACCATCTAGGACGTCTTCTCTAGAGTCTGATGAAATTGATTATACTTTAAGCCAATTAAATATCCAAGCCCCTAAGATGAGAAAACTTTGCCAAAATGAGCTTCAGGAGCAGGCAGACTGAGTGATTAGCTTTGTTTGAAGCATCAACCGTCCAGGGTAGGCACTGTGACTGTCCCCAGTATCAGGTCACTCCTCCCTCTGTTATTTAGGCCATTGTTATTTTGTATCATTTGTCACTCATAGCCAAAGGGAGTCAAAATTGATACCTAGCTCTGCTTGATTTTTAAAAAATATATGTAAGTGAAAAAAATATTTTATGGATAGTGGTGGTAGTTATACACTTGGATACAGGTGCACAAACTCATGTAACTGTACACGTAAAATTTTATTGTATGTAAATTACATCTCAAACAAAGTTGGGGAGAGAGGAAATAAAAGAATATATATATATATATTTTTTTTTGTGGTACGCGGGCCTCTCACTATTGTAGCCTCTCCCATTGCGGAGCACAGGCTCTGGATGCACAGGCTCAGCGGCCATGGCTCACGGGCCTAGCCGCTCCGCAGCATGTGGGATCCTCCCGGACCAGGGCATGAACCCGTGTCCCCTGCATCGGCAGGCGGACTCTCAACCACTGCACCACCAGGGAAGCCCCAAGAATATATATTTTTTAATGTAAAGAAAAAATATCTGTTTTTGTCAGGATTTTCTGAAGAAACAGACCAATAGAAGATATATATAGGGAATTCTCTGGTGGTACAGTGGTTGGGACTCTGTGCTTTCACTGCTGAGGGATCGGGTTCAATCCCTGGTCAGGGAACTAAGATCCTGCAAGCCATGTGGCACAGCCAAAAAAATAAAAATATATTTAAAGAAGAGGATATATATATATATATATATAATATATTTATTTATTTTGGCTATGCTGGGTCTTCGTTGTGGTACGCGAGATCTTTGTTGCGGCATGCAGGATCTTTAGTTGTGGCATGCATGTGGGAACTAGTTCCCCGACCAGGGACTGAACCCAGGCCCCCTGCATTGGGAGCACAGAGTCTTACCCACTGGACCACCAGGGAAGTCCCTGTATTTTTAAATAAGGAATGATTATGGAGGCTGGCAAGTCCAAAATCTGCAGAGTTGATGTCCCGGTTCAAGTCGAAAGGCCAGCAGGTTGTTGCAGAACCAGGCAGAGCTGATGTCACAGTTTGAAGGCTGTCAGGCAGAATTCTCTCCTACTCGAGAGAGAGAGCCAGCTTTTTGTTCTGTTCAGACCTTCAACTGATTGGATGAGGCCCACCCACACTTTGAAGGGCAGGCAATCTGCTTTGCTCAGTCTACCAATTTAAATGTCATCTCAAAACACCCTCACAGAAACACCTGGAATACTGTTCGACCAAATATCTGGGTACCCCATGGCCTGGGCAAGTTGACACATCAAATTAACTGTCACACTATGAGTGTATTACGTTAGTGTGAAAGCAAAACAGAAAAGGAAGCTCACATTTTCTTTGCTTGATATGTCTATAAGCTTGCTTTTCTTTTCATTTATCCCTGAAAAAAGTGTGCATATATATGAAAACTATTCAAACTGCAACAAAAAGTTACATAATTAAAAAATAAAAGTCCTAGACCCTATGACCAGAGTCATTCCCTACTTTTTCTGTGTGTTCTTTTGAAATTTGTTACACGTGTGCAAGTGTAACTCTGTATATGTGTGTGTGTTTGGAGGATATTAAACCAATGTGTAGAAATACCTGGGTCCTAGGACTAGACACTCCATGGGCCCAAGATCCAGAGCCTGGCCTGGAGAATGAGGTCACAGGGTCCCTTGCAAGGTGTAGAAAGCCTTCGTCTTCTGATAGCAGGATCATGCCTGAGGCTGGGAGCCCTTGTGGAAAAGA
The DNA here is from genome assembly GCF_003676395.1 of Aethalodelphis obliquidens. Classification (NCBI taxonomy): domain Eukaryota; kingdom Metazoa; phylum Chordata; class Mammalia; order Artiodactyla; family Delphinidae; genus Aethalodelphis; species Aethalodelphis obliquidens. The sequence goes on along the minus strand of NW_020837986.1, from coordinate 334,823 downwards.
GTCGTGAAGAGAGTTTAAGGGAATCTGTTTACAGCTCCTCAGCTTCCCTTTGTACCTTTCTCTCCAGTTGTTCTTTTCCTACTGCCCCTGCACAATAACCTTTCTTTCCCTTTACAAAGGAAAGTCACACTTCTCATTTCTGACTTTTATTATGGTTCATTGTCCCAAGATGTAAAAACTTCCAGGGCACCACGCCAGAGGGCACCTTGAAATATTGGTGACCGTTATTATCCTTTAATTAATCCACAACAAACATTTATTATTATTATTTTTCTAAGCAGTAAGACCTTGTTTATCTTTTTTATTTTTTTAAATTTTATTTTATTTTAAATTAATTTTTATTGGAGTATAGTTGCTTTAGAACAAAAATTTAAAAACATCTAAATGTGAACGCTTTAGGATCACAGGAAATTTTTAAAAATTAATTTCAATCCTTAAACACATTATTTCCAAGGACAGAAGAGTGATCAATAAAAGACTCTAAGGGCTTCCCCAGCTGTCCATTGGTTAAGATTCCATGCTTCCACTGCAGGGGGCATGAGTTTGATCCCTGGTTAGGGAACTAAGAGCCCACATGCCACAGGGTGGCCAAAAAAAAAAAAAAAGAGAGAGAGAGACTCTAAAGCAAAAACTGGACTTCCCTGGTTGTCCAGTGGTTGGGACTTTGCGCTTCCTATCCAATTCAGAGGGCATGGGTTCGATCCCTGGTTGGGGAAGTCCGCATGCCACCCTCCAACCCTGTGCGGCCAAAAAAAAAAAAAAGCAAAAAAAAAAACAAAAACATAATATCAATACATTAGGATAAAATTTTGTGGAGGGAGTGGAATGCAAATTAAAGAACCACAGTGGGTGAAGTAAAATTTCCATTCTGTTGTTCGTGGCTTCTTTTTAATGGATGATGGTGGAAATCAAATTATTATGGTATTGATATGCTTTAGGGATAATTACAGGGTGATGAAACTGTCTCAAGATGGCAATACTTGGACTTCCCTGGTGGTGCAGTGGTTAAGAATCACCTGCCAATGCAGGGGACACAGGTTTGAGCCCTGGTCCAGGAAAATCCCACATGCTGTGGAGCAACTAAGCCTGTGCGCCACAACTACTGAGCCTGCACTCTAGAGCTGTGAGCCACAACTACTGAGCCCATGTGCCACAATTACAGAAACCCGCGCGCCCTAGAGCCTGTGCTCCGCAACAAGAGAAGCCACCGCAATGAGAAGCCCGTGCACCACAACAAAGAGTAGCCCCCGCTCACCCCAACTAGAGACAGCCTGTGTGCAGCAATGAAGATCCAACACAGCCAAAAATAAATAAATAAATAAATAAATAAACTTAGTTTTTAAAAAAAGATGGCAATACTTATGGTATGCAAACATTACATCCTTTTCAGCTATTTTAGCAATTTGGTTTTGTAATTGAAGTATAGTTGATTTATAATATTAGTTTCAGGTGTACTGATTTTTCTTTTTTAATTTTTATTTATTTTTGGCTGCATTGGCTCTTCATTGCTGCACGCGGGCTTTGTCTAGTTGCAGTGAATGGGGGCTACTCTTCGTTGTGGAGCGTGGGGGCTTCAGTAGTTGTGGCACGCAGGCTCAGTAGTTGTGGCTCGCAGGCTCTAGAGCGCAGGCTCAGTAGTTGTGGCACGTGGGCTCTAGAGCGCAGGCTCAGTAGTTGTGGCGCACGGACTTAGTTGCTCTGTGGCATGTGGATCTTCCCCGACCAAGGATCAAACCCGTGTCCTCTGCATTGGCAGATGGATTCTTAGCCACTACGCCACCAGGGAAGTCTGATTTTTTTTTTTTTAATGTGCCAAGTATCTGCATAATTTTTGCAAATGCCTTGGGAAAAGAGTGACCAAAAAGCTTGAAGACAATTAAGAGAGGGGAAGAGGAAGCCTGAAGGCCCAGTTTTCTGGCTTAGCGGGCTGTGATGGGAGAATAGACAGAGAGCTGAAAGCCTGGAGGGGAGATGGCATGAGAGGCAGGGAACGCAGGGGAGGAGGGCCTTCGCCCATGTCTGATTTGGACTCTGAGTGGAGGGAGCTCTGTAAAGCTGCCTCTGCTGATGAAAGACAGCACAGAGGCATGGCCAGGCAGACACCAGGCACTCCCAAGACATTCCTGCATGCTGCCTGTTACGGGGTAGATTATGGCTCGGCTGGAGGTGAGCCTGTAGTCAGGCCATGGGGATGGGCAGCCTCAGCAGGGCCTGGAGGGAGGCTGTAGTAGAAACTTAGGGAGGTCTCCAGCCCTGGACTGAGCTCACAGCCTAGACTTGGGCAGCAGATGCCAGGAGAAAGTCCTGGGATGGGACCCAACCAGTAATCTTTGGAGGATACCCATCCATCCTCAGCTAAAGACCAGCAGAAGGCAAGGGGTCCCCTTGTCCCTGGTGCCCCAACCCATAAACCACACTTCTGAACATCTTAGAGAGGGGTTGTAATATGGACTGAATTGTGTCTTCCCCTCCTCCCCCAAATTCATACGTTGAAGCCCCAACCCCCAATGTGATGGCATTGGAGATGAGGCTTTTGAGAGGTAATAGGTTTAGATGAGGTCATGAGGGTGGGGTCCTCATGATGGAATTAGTGTCCTTATAAGAAGAGAGCTTGCTCTCCTCTGCCCTCAGTAATGGCAAAAGTATTTACACCACGGGAATTGGCAAATGCTATAAATCAGGGTGTTCCCCCTGTGCCTTACCCTAGAAAGCCTGTTTACCAGTGCACTCCTTCCAAAGAGTATTCTAAAGGGTTCCATAGGTCAGGAGTCAGAGAGCAAAGCCAATTAGTACCAAGAAATCAGAACAAGCTTTGGCCAGAAGGGAGACACTTGTTGGTCAGGGGAGGAATTGAGGTCCGGGTAGCTGATTGACTTTTCTTCCAAACTATGGACACTTTGAAGTAAAACCAGGGCACTACGAGGGTGGGTGTTCTTTTTTTTTTTTTTTTTTGCGGT
>NW_020837986.1:300922-331766 GCF_003676395.1 Aethalodelphis obliquidens | reverse complement strand
TCACTGTTGTGGCCTCTCCTGTTGCGGAGCACAGGCTCCGGACGGGCAGGCTCAGCAGCCATGGCTCACAGGCCTAGCCGCTCCACGGCATGTGGGATCTTCCCGGACCGGGGCACGAACCCGTGTCCCCTACATCGGCAGGTGGACTGTCAACCACTGCGCCACCAGGGAAGCCCGGTGGGCATTCTTTAAAAAAACAAAATTGAAGTATAATTGACCTACAACACTGTTAGTTCCAAGTGTACAACAGAGTGATTTGATATTTCTGTATATTACAAAATGATCACCATGGGGGGGATTCTTAATCATATAAGGTGCTCACCGATTTTGGTTTAATACCAAAATGCCCTGGCCACTAGGACAGTGGTATTGCCTACAGCTGACGTAAAAGAGTGTCACACAAGGTCAGAGATTCCTGCCCTGTGTGTGGTAGGGATCAAACAGGAAAATGGGTGCGATTTTAGGCTTGGAAAAGCATAAAATAACTTCCCAAAATATTAGAAAATCCCCACAGGATGATTTCTGCTACAATAAGTACCACTTTTCTGTGGAAAAATCAAATCCTTCTTGGTCCTGGCAGAGTAATGTTGCAATGTACAGTGCTTTGTCTCTGCATTGCCCAAACTACCATCATCTCGTGCCCCCAGGAAAGGAAAGCTACTGGATTAGGAAAAAACCAAGAAGTCCCCACCGTTATTGTTGACTGTACTTGTGGAGGTTAAAGAGGCAGTTTGGCCTCATCTGACTGTGAACTCGGTTCTTCTTATTTATTTATTTATTAAGAAAAATTTGTTTTTTGGCTATGCCGTGCAGCTTGTGGGATCTTAGTTCCCCAACCAGGGATTGAACCCGGGCCCATGGCAGTGGAAGCGCCGAGTCTTAACCACTGGACTGCCAGGGAATTCCCCTCGATCCTTTTAACAGCAGGAAAAATCACCACATTTTTGTGTAAAGCATGCTTCGCATGAAAAGCCAGAAAACAAAACATTTCTGATTTAAGATGCACTTTTCTCCTGGGATCTCAGTGACTTTCCATCCAATTCCCTGCACCCTTCCTCCTTAGCCCTAAGGACATCCAGGCAGGACAGAGAATCCCTCCCTCCCTCCTTTCTTCAGATGCACTGGGAAATGCTAGCAGCTCTTTCTTAGTGTGTGAATTGTCCCCACGTAGTAGGGGCTGGAAAGGGAGACAGTGCTGGGGGAGAAAACAGCAGCAATTTCGGCAGCTCTGAAACAAGAGCCATGGCACCAAACCCTGCTGTCTGTTATCACTCCAGCGAGGGGCTGCTCCAGGGGCAGCTGGACACAGCAGTAAGCTGGGTTCTCGAATGTGAGTTCAGGGTGGGTTAAAATGGCCCCTCCTATTATGAGATGTCAGGAGCGGGTCGTTCCTGACCAAGGACGCCACTCAAGACAGATGACTTTGCTGGTGCGTGGAACCAACCTTGTGAGTGGCTGCCGTGTGTCACAGCCCGGGCTTTGCTTCCTTCCTGTCAACCACAGAAGCACATGGGTGCTGGGAGACCAGAGGCAGGAAGAGAAGGATGCCCCAACTCCATTATCAGCTGAAATCAGGTGAAAAAGCTTAACTGGAGGGGCCTGGATGCTGAGGGGGAAGGAGTGATGTCCAGGCAGCCCCGCCCAGCGCCTCTTCCCTGTCACTCCTCCCTCTCCACGGTGGAAGCTCTCACCACTCAGACCAAACCCTCTGCACAGGGACTAGAAATATGAACTATCTCAGGACTTAGCACGGGGCCCCGCTCAGCCTCCCGCTGCAGCCTCCAGACCTCACCGCACAGGGCTGAGCATTGACAGTCAGAGCAGCATGGGAACCCTGTGCTGGTATTTCTTCTGTTTTCTTTTCCATCCATCGAGAGCCTCACAGCCTCTGAGGGGCCCTGTGATCCAGAAGCACCTGGTTTCTTAGCTGGGAAGGTCCAGCCTACTTCCTACTCTACAGCCTCGTTCTAGCTGCTGTTGTCAGCCACCCAGTGAGATCGCAGGTGGGACCTTTGGAAAGATGGTCTCTTGGGCTGGGTTCCTCCTCTTTGCCAGAAACAAAGATGCCAGTGCAGTGGTTGATTTGGAAGGTGGTTCCACGAGGCTCCATGGAGGAATGAGGACGTAATGCAGGGGAGGGAAGAAAGCCACCACAGGTGTGTTAATGAACAGGTTACTTCCGTGAGCAAGTGGGATGCAAAACCCTCTGGGGGATTCTGGAAGATTCCAAGGCATGTAGAACCGATTGTATCACCGATTTATTCCACCTGAGGGGTGAGCGCCATCCGTGTCACTGGGGGCTGTTCCTAGGACACCTCCCCAGCACTCCCGCCTGCCCAGAGCCAGGTCCACACATGCCAGAGAACATTCTCAGGTGGAGAATCCCAGGTGTGTGCAGTAGGCACCCCCAAAACTCGGTGGCTCAGGTTCCAAGTCCATCTCTGGTTTCTAGGGGGGCTCTGGAAATTGCAGTCACTCATGGACCCCTGAGTCACGAAGTAGCCAGGAAAACCCGTTTACTCATGAAATTACCTATTTATTATAAAAGGATATTAAAGGGCTTCCCTGGTGGTGCAGTGGTTAAGAAACTGCCTGCCAATGCAGGGTACACAGGTTCGAGCTCTGGTCCAGGAAGATCCCACATGCCGGGGAGCAACAAAGCCCGTGCGCCACAACTACTGAGCCTGCACTCTAGAGCCCGCGAACCACAACTACTGAGCCCTTGAGCCACAACTGCTGAAGCCCGTGCACCACAACTACTGAAGCCCGCATGCCTAGAGCCCATGCTCCGCAACAAGAGAAGCCACCGCAATGAGAAGCCTGTGTACCGCAACGAAGAGTAGCCCCCTCTCGCCACAACTACAGAAAGCCTGCGCGCAGCAACAAAGACCCAACGCAGCCAAAAATAAATAAAATTTAAAAATAAATAAATAAAAGGTTATTAAAGGGTATAAGTCAACAGCCAGATGAAGAGATACATGGGGCAATGTCCCAAACAAAGGAGCTTCTGTCCTTGTGGAGCGTCGGGCCCCGTATGATGGCATGTGGAAGCATTCTGGTTCTCTACATGGAAGCTCTCTGAGAAAGGACCACAGAGTTGTCCTTTGGGGTTTTTATGGAGGCTTCATCACATAGTCATGATTGACGAAGTCATCGGCCAATGGCACCTGGTTCAACCTCAAGTCCCTTCTCCCTCCCCAGAAATCAGAGGATGAGACTGAAAGTTCCAACCTTCTGATCACATGGTTGGTGCTCCTGGCAACCAGCCCCCTGCCCTTGAGTGGGGAACTGAGGACCAGAGCCCAAATATTATCCCATTGTTCTTAGTTTTCAGAAATTTCCAAGGGCTTTGGGGGCTGTGAGCCAGGAACTGTGGATGTATATTGGTCATCGAATGACCAAATAGATATTTTTCCTGTAAATTACAATATGGCACCACAACATTCTGAATTTGGGTGAGAGAAGTGGGTTTTGCTTCTTAGGACCCCCAAAATCCCAGCAACAGTTAAGGCCTGAATAATGCCACTGGTGGTTTTGATGGGGAGAAGGGAGGAACAGTTTCTAAAATCTATCAAAGGTCATTGATGTGATTGCACAATTGCTTTCCAGACAGAAGAGCAAACTGAACTCTTGTTTTAATGTCAAGAGCTAAATAGCCTGGAGAAAAATATAATATGTTATAAGCAATAAGCAACAGCCCTAGACATACGTCAACCCCTTTCAACGTAACAGCGTGGAGAGCCCTGGCTTAACATTTCCCACTTCCAACCTGTAGCCACATGGAGTTAACATTCTCAGTTTGTCTTAACCAGAACCAGGGCTATGCATTCTTAGCCACTGGGGCATCTGATCTGAAAGCCTTCCCTTAAACTTGTCTCAATCTGTGGTTCAAAAACCGCTCCGATTACATATCCAGAGTGTCTGTGTTAATTAATGATGATGATCAGACTTCATGAAAGAGGGGGGACTTCCCTGGTGGTCCAGTGGTTAAGAATCCATCTTGAAATGCAGGGGACACCGGCCGGTTCGATCCCTGGCCGGGGAACTAAGACCCCATATGCTGCGGGGCAACTAAGCCCACGCACCACAACTGCAGAGCCCCCGCGCCCTGGAGCCTTCATGCCACGACTAGAGAGAAGCCTGCACGCTGCATTGAAGAGTGCGCGTGCCTCAACAAAAGATCCTGTGTGCTGCAACTAAGACCTGACACAGCCAAAAAATAAATAAATAAATAAAATTTTTAAAGAATGAAAGAGGGAATTCCTAAGCCATTCCCTGGCTGCTTTCATAAAAAGGAAAAGTGCTAACAAGTGCTAATGGCTTGACACGGGGAGTTCACCTCCTTGGGAGCTTTCGACCTTCAATCACATCCTGAAACATTACCCCGGAGGCTGCTCTAAGCAACTGAGGGTTTGATTTTCCTCAGGTAAAGAGGGCCGTATATACTCAGATTTCTCTACTGAATTCCCCCTAGAAAATAGAGCGTTTACGCCACAAAGGGCAAAGTCCAACCACTCTGCCCCACTGACTTCATAGCTGCATTATCATGTAATATGTATTTTTGTATTCTTATGTGTTGTTACATTGTATTATTTTATAGTGTTATGTTTTATAACGTGTATATTGTATTTTATTTATTAGTTTGTCATCTACCTCACAAGAATTAAAACTCTCTGAGGGCAGGGGTTGGGTATTGTTCACCTCTGTAGCTTCAGTATATAGTGTACAGTAAGTATTCATAATATATTTGTGGAATAAATGAGCGATCTGTTTATCATCCAAAATCAAAGAAATTTAAAGAAAATGTCTGAATTCAAAAGTACATTGTTGGGGACTTCCCTCGTGGCACAGTGGTTAAGAATCCGCCTGCCAGTGCAGGGGACACGGGTTCGAGCCCTGGTCCAGGAAGATCCCACATGCCGCGGAGCAACTAAGCCTGTGCGCCACAACTACTGAGCTTGCGCTCTAGAGCCCGCGAGCCACAACTACTGAGCCCACGTGCTACAACTACTGAAGCCCGTGCACCTGGAGCCCGTGCTCTGCAACAAGAGAAGCCACTGCGATGAGAAACCCACGCACCGCAAGGAAGAGTAGCCCCCACTCACCAAAATGAGAGAAAAAGCCCGCGCGCAGCAACGAAGACCCAACACAGCCAAAAATAAATAAAAAATAAAATAAAATAAGGTACATTTTTGGGCTTCCCTAGTGGCGCAGTGGTTGAGAATCTGCCTGCCAATGCAGGGGACACGGGTTCGAGCCCTGGTCTGGGAAGATCCCACATGCCGCGGAGCAACTGGGCCCGTGAGCCACAACTACTGAGCCTGCGCATCTGGAGCCTGTGCTCCGCAACAAGAGAGGCCGTGACAGTGAAAGGCCTGCGCACCACGATGAAGAGTGGCCCCCGCTCACCGCAACTAGAGAAAGCCCTCGCACAGAAACGAAGACCCAACACAGCCAAAAATAAATAAATAAATTTATTAAAAAAACAAAAAAAGAATAAAGACCCAGTGATTAGGAGTGTGTATATATATATATATATATATAAAGTACATTGTTAAATTGAAAAATTGGAGACAACTTAAATGTCCATTAATAGGGGAATGGGTATATAAATTATAGCATATCCATGTTGTGGATTATGGGGTCATTTAGAATATGTTAGGTCGAGTGTAACAGAAAATCTAATTCAGACTGAATATGGGGATCATTGAGACAGTTACTCACAAACCTGGAAAGTCCATAGCAACATGTGTGTGTTTGGTTCAATTTCTGGAGTGGGCTTGATGCTGTTATCAAGGACAAGGTTTCTTTCCATTTATCTGATCTCCTCCTGTGGCAGCAGCTATAAGCAAAAGCTGACTTTCAACCCCATGATCACAAGATGGCTGCCACAGCTCCAGTAGTTACATGATTCCTCAGTCATGTTCAGAGAGGGAGAAAGAGAGTTCCTCTCCCAGATGCCCCAGAAAATCTAGATTCTCATTGGCTTAAATTGAGCTATGTACCTACCCTTGATCTGAGAATTGTAGCCAGGATATTGGCTTGTGTGAATTAATTTGGGTCTATGCTACATGCTCACCCCTAGAGGTGGGTGTACACTCTGCTTTCCTAAAGATACATGGGCTGTGCAAGGGCAGTGTGGTGATGAGAATGAAAATTCAAGCATTTTCCAAAGAAAATATGATCTATTTTCTATGGTTAAATTTCTATAGTTAAATTTTTACAGTTATGTGAAAAAATACTATATACTTCCAATGGTGGCATATATATGTCTATGGAAATTAATACGAAGAATTCTGGAAGGAACCCCTGCAAACCTATATTAGCAGTTACTTCTGGGGAGGGGTCTCAGACTGCAAATTAGTCAAAGGCTATTTTGGATTTATGTAGAAGACTGTTTCTCAATCAGGGGCGATTCTGTCCTCCAGGGGACATTAGGCAATGTTTCCAGATATTTTTGTTTGTCCCAGTGTGGGGAGGGGTGCCATTGGTACCTAGTGGGTGGGGGCCAGGGATGCTGTTAAATATCCTACAATGCACAGGACGTCCCCCACAGCAGAGGAGCGTTATCTAGCCTAAAATGCCACTAGGGCTGAGGCTGCGAAACCCTGATTTAGAACATTTTACTTTTTATAAGGAGATGCGATATTACTTGCGAAGCTAAAAACTGATTGTTTACAAAGGTTGTAGTGCTGTGCTGTCCACATCCCCATTCAGGACCCAGTCACTTATTCTCCCAGCTGCGGGGAGTATTGGCTGCTGATGACTCACATTTCCGATGTGTCCCTCTTTAGAAGCTGCCCTTAGCTGGAGGACGCTACCTTGCCCAAGATTAAGAGAACTCTCCAAGGGCAGCCTTTATCTTTGAGAAACCTCAGCTGCTGACACTTTGGGACAATACTTCTTTGTGGTGGGGACTGTCCTGTGTGTTGGAGGGTGTGTAGCCGCAACCCTGGTCTCTGCCCAATAGATATACCCCTCCTCCGATTACAATAATTAAAAATGTCTCCAGACCTTGCCAAGTGTCCCTGGGGGAAAAATTGGTCCCCATCCCTGCATTATGAACCACCGCTGTATCCAATGCCTGGTTGATGCAGGGATCCAAAGGCTTGGCCCCCTGCCTCAATTCAGAACATCTCTGAGGGTTATCCCAGCTTCAGAGCTCCTCATGGGGTTGGCTGAGATCGTTGCAATTGTGTCATTGTTCACTGTTGTAGCTGTTGTTTTCAAGAACACTCCCCAGTAAACATTCTGCTTGCAAATCATCCTCCCAGGAACTGTTCCCTGGGGCAACTGATCCAAGACCAAGATCGAGGCTCAGAGGGGTTAAGCAACTTACAGAAGGTCCCACAGCAGGAGCTACGATGTGAGGTGTGGAGCTAGGACAGTAACCTGTGTCCTTCCTTTCAAAATGGTGCTCAGAAGCATTAAGCTTCCTGACCTTTTTATTATTGGGCTCTGCTGACACTATATTTCAGTGAGCTCTGACTTTCCCACCCCCATGCCTACCCCAAGTGTGCTTCTCTCATTGAAGGAGCAGAAAAATGCATAGAATGTTAAACCTAATGGCATGAATTCAGTTGCTCTCTTTCTTGTTCCTAAGTTACATACCTTATAGTGCCTGCCTGCAAACTCTTTTGACTAGTTGACAGGCAGCAAGTCCAAACATGTAGACATTTCGACTACAAGTACTTCAAACGAGGCAATAAAAGCCTTCTGTTCAGAAAACTTTTTTCTTTGGATAAAAATACGGATGTGAGGTGAAAGGCCCCTATAAAGATCATGGTTGGGACAAGGTCATTTCTCCGTGTAATGGTCCATTTTCAGTGACAATGGGACAGAGGATTAGAGTGCCATGGTCCGGCATGAGAGCTTTTACTATATCAATAATAATAATAATAAAAATATTATATAATAATAATAAGCACTAATTGAGCCATTGCTATATGCCAAGCATTACATGCTTTTTATATATATTTATGTATTATATATTATTAAATATATACTATCTTATATTAGAATGTATTTTACATGTATTATATAATATTTGTGTAGTATAACATATTGTATATCATATATCTATGAAAGAAGTACTGTTATTTTGCCCACTTACTGATGAGGACCCTGAGGCACAAAGAAGGTAAGTAATTTACTCAAAGGCGCACAGCTAGTAACTGGTGCAGCTGCTCCAGCCTGCCTGACTGCTCGTAGTTTTCAGGAGCTGTGATTCCAACTTGGAGCACATTTATTCAATTGAATACATTTATTTAGAAGAGATGGAAAAATCTGTCTTCCTCCCTCCCTCCCATCTCTCCTCCCTCCCTCCCAGTGTATAGTAGGTGCTCAAAAAATAATAGAATGTAAAAATATTGGATAGTCTTTGTGTTAAAGGTGTCTCTTTAAAGCTGGTCAACGAGGTTCCATCAGGGAACATGTATAAATGCTGAAAATGGATCGATGTCCGTTATATCTTTTTTTTGAATTTTATCTATTTATTTATTTATACATACAGCAGGTTGTCCATTATATTGTAAAAGGAAAATATAATTTTGGATTTGTGATATATTTTTAAGCATTGGAACTGGGAAGTCTCTTGTAATGCATGAGTACATTATTCAACTTCTGATCCTTGAAATGTCCCACTTTTTTTTTTCCAGTCATGCATTGTATGTAAAAAGCACGGGAACTGATCGTTTACTCAGTGGTTCAAACACTTTCTGCATTGGATCTTTCTGTTTCTGTGGAAAGAGTATAGCTAGAACTGGGACTGACTTTGTCGCTCATCTTTGTACTCAGAAACTGCGACTCGGGTTTTGTATTTGTTTGTTTGTGCTTTACCACTGGCAAGCAGGATCTGATCAGATGGAACTTCCTGGAGAATAATTCATAGAAAAATTATTTATGGGCTCTTAATCTTCCTGATCTGAAATAGCAACTTAGGGTAAAGGAAGAGTGTTGAGGAAGTGGAGCATAGGGAAAAAAAAAGGAAGAAGAAAGAAAAAAAGAAATAAAAGGTCAGGATGATAACTATCCTAGATGTTCTTTACAGGAAGAAACTGTTCGAAATCACATGCCGAGTGATATAGTGTATTTGTGTCTCATAAGTTAAAATCTAACAGAGGAAGGAAAAAAAAAAAACCCAAATCTCTTAGTTCTAAAATTGAAAACTTCTGCCTCCTTTTTTTTTTTTTGCGGTACGCGGGCCTCTCACTGTTGTGGCCTCTCCCGTCGCGGAGCACAGGCTCCGGACGCGCAGGCTCAGCGGCCATGGCTCACGGGCCTAGTCGCTCCGCGGCATGTGGGATCTTCCCGGACCGGGGCACGAACCTGCGTCCCCTGCATCGACAGGCGGACTCTCAACCACTGCGCCACCAGGGAAGCCCTCTGCCTCCTTTTTAGGCTTGCTTATTCAAGAAGCTTAGCTGAGTGGTCTGGAGTCAGATCACCTGGGTCCAAATCCTGCCTCTGCCCCTTCCTAGGTGTAAATCCTTGTGCCTCGGTTTATCTTTAAAGGGTTAGCTGAATTAATCCACGTAAAGGGCTTAGAAAAGTGCCTGGCTCTAAGTAAACACTCATAAATATTATATAATAATAGTATGATTATAATAATAATAATATTAGCTGTTATTGTTTTAGAAGGAAATTTCTTTTCCTCACAGTTCAATTCAATTCATCAAATATTGGTTTAGTCCTTTTTTTTTTAAAGAGTGCTTCACTATCGTCTCTGAGATTGTTTGCCAAGCTGACCACCATTCGGTAGGTCTTTATTTATTTATTTATTTGGCTGCATCAGGTCTTAGTTACTTTACGCAGGATCTTCATTGTGGCACGCGGGATCTTTTGTTGAGGCACGTGGGCTCTTCATTGTGGCGCACAGGCTTCTCTCTAGTTGTGGCGTGCGGGCTCCAGAGCACATGGGCTCAGTAGTTGCGGTGCCCAGGCTCTCTAATTGCGGCACGCGGGCTTAGTTGCCCTGCGGCATGTGGGGTCTTAGTTCCCCAACCAGGGATCGAACCCGAGTCCCCTGCATTGGAAGGCGGATTCTTAACCACTGGACCACCTGGGAAGTCCCTGGTTTAGTCCTTTCTAGATGCCCAAACTTGTGCTTGGAATCGAATCTGCTGAAGCCACCATCCATTTTTATTTTTAATTTATTTTTATTTTGGCCGTGCCACGTGGCTTACAGGGATCTCAGTTCCCCGACCAGGGACTGAACCTGGGCCACAGCAGTGAAAGTGCTGATTCCTAACCACTAGACCACCAGGGAGCTCCCCTGGAGCCACTGTTTTAATTTTATTTGAGTTGTATTGTTGGGCTAGGAAAGAAAGTAGACTTGGGGGACTAAAGACTTCTATCTGATGAGCCTATGGTATCTAAATAGTGATGTCTGATTAACACAGTTCATTTGCAATGTAAAATGTGAACAGATTCCAAATTTTACTGGGTTGAATAGCGTCCTTCAAAAATTCATGCCTGCCCAGATCCTGTGAATGTGACCTGATTTGGAAATAGGGTCTTTGTAGATGTCATCAAGTTAAAAGGAGGTCATACTGGATTAGGATGGGCCCTAAATACGATATGACTGGTGTGTTTATAAGAAGAGAGAAATTTGGACATAGAGGCACAGACACACAGTGGAGACGGCCATGTGAAGACAGAAGCAAAGATTGGAGGCGTGCGTCTACAAGCCAAGGAACAGCAAGGATTGCCAGCATCATCCAGAAGCTAGACGTGGCAAGGGAGGATTCTTCCGTAGAGCCTTTGAAGGGCGTGCAGCCCTGCCGACACCTTGATTTTGGTCTCCAGAACTGTGAAACAATACATTGCTGTTGTTTAAAGCCATCAACTTTGTGGTAATTTGTCATTGCAACTCTAGGAAATGCCGCACGCTCATAATGAGAGAAATGAAAATTAAAATTACACTGACACACCATTTTTAACCTGTCAGTTTGATAAAGATCAAAAAGTCTGATAACACACTAAGTCAGCAAGTGCATTGGGAAATTTATTGCTTTCATTTATTGCTGGTGGGAGCATATGTAAACGGATATAATCTCTTTGGAGATAATTTGGCAATTTCTATCAAAATTACAAATGCACATACCTTATTTATTTATTTATTTTTGCGGTACACGGGCCTCTCACTGTTGTGGCCTCTCTCGTTGCGGAGCACAGGCTCCGGAAGCGCAGGCTCAGCGGCCATGGCTCACGGGCCCAGCCACTCTGCAGCATGTGGGATCTTCCCGGACCAGGGCACAAACCCGTGTCCCCTGCATCGGCAGGCGGACTCTCAACCACTGCGCCACCAGGAAAGCCCTGCACATACCTTTTGACCCAGCAGTTCCACTTCTAGGATACAGGTGAGAAATGTGTGTGGAAAATTACGCATAGACAGGTTATGCATTGCAGTATTATTTGTAATCACAACAGACTGGAAACACTAAATGTTAGTGTCAGGTGATGTATGAACAAACTATACAACACTACCCTAGGAGTCAGCAAACTCTTTCTGTAAAGGGCTAGAAAGTAAACATTCTAGTCTTTGCAGACCAAGAGGTCTCTGGTGCAGCTATAACTCAAAAGCAGTCATACACTGTATAAACAAATGGGCGTGGCTGTGTTCCAATAAAACTTTATTTACAGAAAACAGGCGATGGCCAGATTTGGCCCATGGGCCTTAGTTTGCTAGCCTCTGACTTATATAATGCAATTATGAGCTGAAAATTAATGAGACAGCTTTCTATGTCTTGCTATACAATGACTTCCAAGAGTAAGTGAAGAAAGCCAAGTTCAGAACAACATGGATTTGTAAGAAAAAAATACCTGTGTAAAAACAATTTCTTTGTATATTTATTGACAATCTATATAAGGATCCACAAGAAAGTAGACCCCAGTGCTTATTTCTGGGACAGGGAATTGAGTAGCTCAGGGATGGGGTTGGGGGGGGGGGTATTTTTCTTTGTACCTTTTGAATTCTGAACCATGGTAAATTACCTGTTCAGAAAACAAAGTAAACATTTAAAATTTAAAAAGTGGGACTTCCCTGATGGTCCAGTGGTTAAGATTCTGTGCTCCCAATGCAGGGGGCCTGGATTTGATCCCTGGTCAGGGAACTAGATCCTGCATGCCTCAGTGAAGATCCCAAGTACTTCAGCAAAGACCCAGGACAGCCAAAATAAATAAATAAATATTAAAAAATAATAAAACGTTACTAAAAATTATTGAATTGTATGTGTAAAAGGGGTGACTTATGGCATGTAAATTATATCACAATAAAACTGTCTAAAAAATGAAAAAAAGAGAATTCAGGAAGAGACAGGAGGATGAAGAATCAGAGTCCAGCCAATCAGTCTGCAGGATTTGGGTTCAGCTTTTAGAATCTGTGTACATTTGCCCAAGTCCAACCATCTAGCCGTTCCCACTTTCCACAATATCTCAAAGATTACTGACAGCGTTTCCTCGATAGCATCTGCAAATTATTTCAGTCCTTTGGAATGTAATTCATCAGTTTTGAAAACTTTTTGACAAGGTGAATATAACAGAGAACAAAAGTTGAACGTTTTTCCGGGGGCTTTCTCAACCTCTCCCCTTCGTGTATGATTCTCCTCTGATTACTTCTCCTTTAGTCTGTGTTTACATTTTATGATTTCTTAAAAGTGAGTTCCCAGGCAACAGACAGAGCTGGGGTACTTATGGTGCACAGGGAACTAGGAATTGGGAAACTGGGCTCCTGGTATGGCCCTGCCCCAATTCACCACATGACTGTAGTAGATGTTTGTAGTTCAGTCTACCTAGCAACTCTTCCTCCTTCTTCTAGAAACTTCACTCCAGGTTTCCTCAGGGAATTTCCCCTCCCCACTTGGTCTCTGCTTATAATGGGGCTGACCCTGCCCTCCCAGCCCCCTGCCCCTGCCCCCCACCCTCGGGCTCCAGGAATAAGCAAATGACTCAGGTCTGCCTGGACACTAGCATAGCTCATCTCTGGCCACGGTGATTGGCTCAGAGACGGACATGGGACCCAAGGCAGTCCAGTGAGAGTCAGTTCTGGGATGTTTGCTAGAAATCCTGGAAAAGAGGTGCTCTTTTTCTACCATGATATGATGGGATATAGGGTTGTATGTGCTGTGGGCTTTTGTGGGCCACCATATAAGGAAAGCCTGTCAAAAATGAAGCCAACACAAAGGAAATGACCAAGAGATGAGGAGAGAACCCTGATCTCACTGTTTGAGCCTCTGGATCCATCCATACCTGAAGCTGATCTTTGCAATCTATCAGTGATCTTTGCAATCTATCAGTGATCTTTGCAATCCAGTGAACCTGTGAATTCTCTTTTCATAAGCCAATTTGATTTGGGTTTCTGTCACTTGCTGTCAAGAATCCTGATTCATACAGTCCTTGGGTGAGTTATCTGTTGTTGCCTCAGTTTCCTTATCTGAAAAAAAGGAGTGATAGTGTGAGGAGAATAAAGTGAAGCAATTTATTGAAAAGCAACTGGGAAGAAGATAAAGGTCATATCAACTTCTACTGTTGCCAATAATGTATGAGAATGCCTAGTTACTTCTCAACATCCATTTTTGGTCTTTCTTCATATTAACAGAACACCAACTTCTACTATAGCATATTATCATCTAGAATAATGGTTAAGTTTCCCAACTTCCCTTGCAGTTTGGTATAGTCACATGACTAAGTTCTGGTCAACTGGATGTAAGTGGAAGTGAGTGCGGACTTCCAGAAAGGAAAGGGTGTACCTGTCTCTTTCTCTCCCTGCTTCCTGCTGCCAGGGATGCAGATGTGATAGATGGAGTTCCTGCCACTATCCTGAGTCCTGTGACTTTAAGAATGGCAGGCTAGATGAAGCAGGCAAACAGAAAGAAACCAGGTTCCTTAGGCAAACGGACACACAATACCAGCCCCAGACCGCTGATCTACAGCCTTCTTTTACATGATAGAAGAAATAAACGTCTACCTCACTTAAGCCACCAGTTTGTCATGTTTCTGTTACTTGTATCCAAACCTGAGTTCAGTTGACAGTGCCATTTTCCCCACACCCTCAGCAAATTAAAAAATTTTTTCATTTTACCAATAAAAATTGGTAAAATGGGGCTCCCCTGGTGGCGCAGTGGTTGAGAGTCCGCCTGCCGATGCAGGGGACGCGGGTTCGTGCCCCGGTTCGGGAAGATCCCACATGGCGCGGAGCGGCTGGGCCCGTGAGCCATGGCCGCTGAGCCTGCGCGTCTGGAGCCTGTGCTCCGCGACGGGAGAGGCCACAACAGTGAGAGGCCCGCGTACCGCAAAAACAAAACAAAAACAAAATCAAAACAAAACCAAAAAATTGGTAAAATGTATTAAAATTATCAATAAATTAAAATGATTAAAGTCATTAAAATTTTTAAGTTATTTTAAATTTATTATTAAATTTATTGTTAAAATTTTTTTCATTTTACCAATCTGATAGGTGAAAAAACAATGCCACTTTATAGCTTTAAATACATTTCTCACAAGAGATGATCTTATTTTTGTATGTTTATGAGCCATTTGCCCTTTTTTTGTCTGCGAGCTGTTTTCATTTTTTTCTTGACTCTAATCTCAGGCCGCCTCTTCCCTATGGTTGTAGAATGGCTGCCAGCTGCTCCTAGCTTCTGTCTCATCTTCTCAGCAACCTCAGTAGGGAGAATAACGCTTTCCTGGATGATCCAACAAAAGCTTAGGAATTGTCAAGGGAATGAGAAGACAAGGCATAAATGGGAGAAAACATTTGAAAAGTGACATATCTGATAAAACACTCTTATCCAAAACAGACAAAGGACTCTTAAAACTCAACAGTAAGGAAACTAGGACTTCCCTGGTAGCGCAGTGGTTAAGAATCCGCCTGCCAATGCAGGGGACATGGGTTCAGAGCCCTGGTCCGGGAAGGTCCCACATGCCGCGGAGCAACTAAGCCCGTGGACCACAACGACTGAGCCTGTGCTCTAGAGCCTGTGAGCCACAACTACTGAGCCCGCGTGCTGCAACTACTGAAGCCCGTGTGCCTAGAGCCTGTGCTCCACAACAAGAGAAGCCACAACAATGAGAAGCCTGCACACCGCCACGAAGAGTAGCCCTCACTCACCTCAACTAGAGGAAGCCCACGCACAGCAACGAAGACCCAATGCAGCCAAAAAAATTAATTAATTAATTAATTATTTAAAAAAAGAAAGCTAACAACCCAACTACAAAATGGGCAAAGGATCTGAACACATACCTCATCAAAGAAGATATCCAAATGGCGAATAAACATAGGAAAAGATGCTCCACATCATATGTCATCAGGGAAATGCAAACTCAAACCATAAGTAAATTCCATTACACACCTATTAGAATGGCTAAAATCCAAAACACCGACAATACCAAATGCTGATGAGACCATGGAACAACAGGAACTCTCATTCACTGCTGGTGGGAGTGCAGAAATGGTACAGCCATTTGGAAGAGAGTTTGGCGATTTCTTTCTTTTTTTAAATAAATTTATTTGTTTATTTATTTTTGGCTGTGTTGGGCTCGTCTCTGTGCAGGCTTTCTCTAGTTGCGGCGAGCGGGGGCTACTCTTCATTGCGGTGCATGGACTTCTTATTGTGGTGGCTTCTCTTGTTGCGGAGCACAGGCTGTAGGTGCGCGGGCTTCAGTAGTTGTGGCGCTCGGGCTTAGTTGCTCCGCAGCGTGTGGGATCTTCCCAGATGAGGGCTCGAACCCATGTCCCGGGCATTGGCAGGTGGATTCTTAACCACTGCGCCACCAGGGAAGTCCCAGCAATTTCTTACAAAATTAAACATGCTCTTACCATACAATCCAGCAATTGCACTTTTGATAATTAACCCAAATTAGTTGAAAACTTACATCTACACAGAATCTGCACATAAACATTTATAGTTGCCAAAACTTGGAAGCAAGCAAGATGTCCTTTGTTAAGTGAATGGGTAAATAACCTGCGGTACATCCATACAGCGGACTATTATTTAGCACCAAAATGAAATGAGTTACCAAGTCACGGAAAGACTTAAATGCATATTACTAAGTGGAAATGAATAGACTATGTACTGTATGATTACAGTTATATGAAATTCTGAAAAAGGTAAAACTATGGACACTGTAAAAAATTAGTTGTTGCCAGGGATTTAGGGGAAGGAGGATGAATAGGTGGAGCACAGAGCATCTTGAGGGCCGTGAGGCAATTCTTTATGATGGATGCATGCAGGTCTACATTTGTCTAAATCTATACCACCAAGACTGAACTGTAAGGTTAACTATGGACTTTGAGTGACAACGATGTGTCAATGTGGGTTCACCGATAGCAACAAATATACTATCTGGTGGGGGATGTTGAGGGCGGGGAATGTATGTGTGTATTAGGAGGGAGGGTATATGCAAACTCCCTGTACTTTCCATTCAGTTTTGCTGTGAATCAAAAACTGCTCTAAAAAAAATTAAGTCTATCAAAAAACAAAACCAAACCAACCCAAACAGAGGGTTTGACGGACTAGATGAACTTAGGTCATGTGTCTCTCTCTGACCCACAGAGTGTGATCAGGACTCTGAGCGTGCTGGTTGATGAGGCTCAGGTACGTGCCCGTCTCTGGACTGGAATCAACCCTCCAAAAGCACGTGGGATGGGGGTGGGGAGAGGTAGACCCCTAGAAAGAAAATAAGTGCTTGTTTCCGAGAAAAGGAGAATGGATATTGGGAGCTTAAATCAATGGACATCAACTGTCTTTGGCAAAGAGGAGAATCTGATCCCATAATCAGGCAGAGCAGAGAGTCCAGAGGCCGGGAGGTGATAAAAGAGATGGAGCTCTGTGGACGACTGCTGCATTCTCTTTTGGTGTCTAATGAACTCCCGTTCAAGTCCACAACTTTATTGAGCACCAAATATAGGTCAGAGACTGTGTTTGGAGCTGAAGAAATTTTTGTAAATAATAACTCAGTGGACAAGTCCATTAATTTTGAAAGGCTTCCTGTTTATTCAATGTAGGAGACAGTTTCACCACTCCAAAATTAAATTACATATGGCCTAATTAGAATATCCATAAGCCTCTTAAATCACTGCGATTTCAGAGAATTCCAGGGTTCAGAAGAAGCCAACGTGGTCCCATGACTCACCACGATCCCCCCAGCCCCAGGCTCCCAGGACACATGGCTGACTTTTGAACTTGACCGACTACAGTGGCCACTTCAAGGAAAGAAAGTGCTCCCCAAGCGTTGCCCATGGTTACTCTTGAGGAGCTGGCCCCCTAACTGTGTGTGTCAATCTGGAGATTTGTAATTGTTCAAAAGAGTGAAACATGAACCATAAATTAATGAATTGTTTTCACACAGCCTTCAAAGTATTGTTTTTACATAGATCTTTTAAGGCCAACAGAACCAGCTTTTGAATATAATGTGTTAAATGAAACACAAACCCCTTTTCTTCTGAATTTTATTTTATTTTAATTAATTTATTATTTTTTTGCGGTACATGGGCCTCTCACTGTTGTGGCCTCTCCCATTGCGGAGCACAGGCTCTGGACGCGCAGGCTCAGCGGCCATGGCTCACGGGCCCAGCTGCTCCGCGGCATGTGGGATCTTCCCGGACCGGGACACGAACCCGTGTCCCCTGCATTGGCAGGCGGACTGTCAACCACTGCGCCACCAGGGAAGCCCTCTGGATACTTTTGAAGTGGTTTTGTTAGTTTTTTAGGCTTTGCTTCACCAAGTCCTGCATTGTTCCGTTACTGTCTGTGATAAAGAAGGCAACATCAATTTCTCTGCCCCCACCACCCCGAATTGTTCCAGTTTCTTGGTTAAAGAGACATTTACGCAAATGAGAGAAAGATGGTCCATATCATTAACCCTTTCAGTCCATCTGCATTTATTAAGCACTTAGTATGGACTCAGTACTATGGAAAACATCAGAGAAATGGACCCTACAGGCTGTCCATTAAGGAATCAAGACTCCTTCCGTCTCTAGCTGTGTGATCTTCAGCTAGTAACTTAACATCTCTGAGCTTCCATTTCCTGCATGTAAAATAAGGATGAAATATTACTCCTGCAAGAGTCTTATTTACTCACTTATTCGACAAATACAGTTGGAGTTTCTGCTCTGTGCCCCCGTACTCTTTTAGGAAGTAGGGACACACAATAGCGCTTGGAGTTGTAGAAGGATTTTAGCGCGGGTGGAAGCCAGGCTGCAAACAGGAAGCCTTTGTATGTGAGCGTTTACCGTAAATTACCTGCAGAGACCTCAGAAGAAAAGAAAATGACTCTTGAAGGCCACTGTATTAGTTATCTATTGCTGTGGAACAAATGGCCTGAAAATGTATGAGCACAAAACAATAAACATTTCTCGCAGGATTTCTGTGCGTCAGGAATCCAGGAGGGCTTGGCTGGGTGGTCACCGTCTGCCATCTGGGGCTGCAGTCACCTGAAGGCTCAGTTAGGGCTGGGGGATGGTGTTTTAGCTTTTTCACGTGGTTGTTGGCAGGAAGTACGTCCCTTGCCTCACCGGCCTCTTCATAAGCTTGCTCCTGACGGGGCAGCTGGCTTCCCGCCCTAAGCAAGTGATTTAAGAAAAAGAGAGAGAAAGCAACCAAGACAGAAGCATCCGTTGTGTCTTTTATAATCTAATCTCAGAAGTGATGATGTATCATCACTTCTGCGGAATTCTCTTGGTCTTGCAGACCACCCCGCTGCAATGTGTGTCTTGGGGGTGTATGGGGAGAGCTATACAAAGGTGTGAGAGCCAGGGGGCAAAGGAGTCTGGCTACTAAACCCCTCACAATTTTTTTTTTTTTATTTTCTCACTTCAAATCAGTATGCACCTTTATACTTAATTTTGTACTCATTATTTTGTTCATTTGCTTTTTTTTTTCCTAATCTTTTGGCCATGCCGTGCTGCGTGTGGGATCTTAGTTCCCTGACCAGGGATCGAACCCGCACCCCCTGTATTGGAAGCATGGAGTCTTGACCACTGGACTGCCAGGGAAGTCCCATTGTTTGCTTGTTTTTAAAGAAGGCTCCCCCAGATAGCATAAACTTCAGGTCCCGCTAAACCTGGGTCCATCTCTGGTCCTAAAACAAATCTGTCTTTTGTGATACTGGGAG
The DNA here is from genome assembly GCF_003676395.1 of Aethalodelphis obliquidens. Taxonomy (NCBI): domain Eukaryota; kingdom Metazoa; phylum Chordata; class Mammalia; order Artiodactyla; family Delphinidae; genus Aethalodelphis; species Aethalodelphis obliquidens. The sequence goes on along the minus strand of NW_020837986.1, from coordinate 312,653 downwards.
TGTTAGAGATTTTGCATGCAGGGTTGGAAGCAGGACCCAGTTGCTAGCTGAGGACCTGCCCTGCCTGGGGGACACCGTGTAGATAGCAGCTCCTCCCTCCCTGCCTTCACTCAACATTCCTTTGGAAGCTTAAACTGCTAGAATCAAACCAGAGGGTTCCACCAGTGGCAAAGAGATAAAGTCCTGTTTGCACACTGTGATGGTGTATTTAAACATTTTGACAATGATCAGGTGAAACCTTCCTGATATTGACTCTGCTCTCCCATAATTGACTGTGCCGGGCAGGAGGGCCCATTGGCCCAGTGATTGGAACGCTCACTTTCAAGTTAATTGACTTATTTGGTCTCTTTCTTCTTAAACCATGCAAGTGATGAAATGCAATTTTTTTCTTCTTTGTTTTCTTTCCTAATGCGCCAGGAAAAACAAAGCTGGCTTTTAAACCCTAATGCATCTATTAACTTTTGAGGCTCCAGGTATGAATTAGCAAAAACAAAACAAAACAAATAAAACAAAAAAACCCCAGCTCAAAAAAAACCAACCAACCAAACAAAAAAACCCCAGCTCTTTTGTTCCTTGATTGAATCTCTATGATCTGAGGTAAATTAGGTTTCCCTGACCTCCCACAAGGTAGCTAGTGAATGGTGTGTTGGCCACCACTTATTGAATGCACACTTCTTGTGTCACGGTGTATGTATATATCGATATTATCTCATTTGCCACTCATTTAACGGGGTAAGTTTGATGATCCCCATTTTGTAGATGAGGTTCAGAGAGGCTATCTGACTTGCCTAAGGTCACACAGCACATAAATGATGAAATTGGGTGTGAACGGAGGTTTGTCTGGCTTAGGAACTCATGTTCTTTCTACTGTGTGGCCCTTCTGCCTCCCCTGCTTAGGCCAGATTCTTCTACTATATGAGTTGATAGCATCCAGTAGCTTTGCTGCATAGTACTTATTCAGTTTCATTATTATATTACACTGTAACAGTTACCTATTGCTGTGTAACAAATTACCCCAAAACATAGTTGCTTAAAACAATCATTGTTTTCTTATGAGTCTTTGGGCTGGTGTGTGGACCTTCTGTCCCTTACACCTGGGTTTGCTCACGCAGCTGCATTCAGCTGGCGAGTCAGCTGGGACAGCCAGATGCCTGGGTTTCTCTCACCCTGTGGTCTTTCCTTCAGGGCTTTTGCTGGCATGGTAGACTCAGGACAGAGTTCTAAAAGAGTGCAAATAGAAGCTGCAAGGACTTGCAAGGTCTAGGCTCTAGACCTTTTACGGTATCCATTCTACTCATTATATTGATTGAAACAAGTTTCGGTGAGCGTCACTGTAGGGTTTTTTGGTTTTTTTTTTTGGGCTGCACTGGATCTTCGTTGCTGCGTGTGGACTTTCTCTAGTTGCGGCGAGCGGGGGCTACTCTTCATTGCAGTGCACGGACTTCTCATTTTCATGGCTTCTCTTGTTGCAGAGCATGGGCTCTAGGCGTGCGGGCTTCAGTAGTTGTGGCTCACAGGCTCAGTAGTTGTGGCACACGGGCTTAGTTGCTCCATGGCATGTGGGATCTTCCTGGACCAGGGCTAGAACCTGTGTCCCCTGCATTGGCAGGTGGATTCTTAACCACTGTGCCACCAGGGAAGTCCCATTCACTGTAGGTTTAAACCATGTCAGGTTTTTTGTTGTTGTTGTTTTGTTTTCTTTTTATGGCCATGTTGTGCGGCTTGCAGGATCTTAGTTCCCTGACCAGGGAGTGAACCTGGGCCCCTATAGTGGAAGCGCAGAGTCCTAACTACTGGACCACCAGGGAAGTTCCTAAAATCATGTCAGTCTTTTCACAGATGTTTCCCCAGTGCCTAGAACAGAGCTGGTACATAGAATATTTGTTGACATAAATAAGATGATCACAGTGTATTTTTCTCTTAGTGCTGTGGTACATAGTATTCAATAGAAGTTCCCTAAATGGTGGTTATTATTTTATAGCTTTCCCATGGGAGATAAATCATGTAGATGATTATTATTGCTATGGGGACATCTCCGATTTCCACTGAGTGGCACAGAATGATCTTCGTGGTTCTCCCCAACCTATCCCCAATTCCCTGTTATCTGATATTCAGTAAATTGCTAAAGATGCATTACCAAATTAATAGAGAGGCAGTGGAAAATAAGGATGAAGAGTATGGTTGTGGAGTTTAAATCCTGGCCCTACCTCTTACTAGCTATGAGACCTTGGGCAAGCCATCAAAACTCTCTGTGCTTTTGTTTTTTCATCTGTAAAATAGGCATAATACTAGAATATACGTCTAGAGATTGATGAAAGAATCAAATGGGTTAATACTTGTGTAAAGTATTTACAAGAGGGGTTGGTATGCCATCACTGTTATATAAGAGTTAACTATTATTATTATTTAAATTTATTTATTTATTTTTTATATTTTTATTTTTGGCTGCATTGGGTCTTCGTTGCTGTGCGTGGGCTTTTTCTCTAGTTGCGGTGAGTGGGGGCTACCCTTTGTTGTGGTGCGTGAGCTTCTCATTGCAGCGGCTTCTCTTGTTGCGGAGCACGGGCTCTAGGCACGCGCGCTTCAGTAGTTGTGGCGTACAGGCTCAGTAGTTGTGGCTCACAGGCTCCAGAGCACAGGCTCAGTAGTTGTGGCACATGGGCTTCGTTGCTCCACAACATGTGGGATCTTCCCGGACCAGGGCTTGAACCCGTGTCTCCTGCATCGGCAGGCGGATTCTTAACCACTGCGCCACCAGGGAAGTCCCAAGAGTTAACTATTGTTATAAGTAATCTACAGGGCCTGACTTCAAGTTTCCAATGAGTCACTTTCTTAAGATACCACATGGTCTTTTGAGAGCTGTTGTTCTCTGCCTTATCCAACAGTCTTCAGAGAATCAGGAAGCCATCGAGATGAGCTCCAAACAAGAGTGAAAGCAATCTCACCCAGTTCATGGTTGGGTAGCTTTAATTCACCAATTTCTAATTTTATATAGTGCTTAGATTTTTAACTGTAGTTTTCTGTCTGTATGAAGGAAGGTGCCTTTGATAGGGAAGTCAGCTTTACAGGTTTACACAGAAAAATTTTATTACAGCATGGTGCTTTCCTTTATTGTATTATTATCTTATTATGGAAAATTTCAGACATATTCAAAAGGAGGGAAAATAGTATAACCAACCCCTATATCCATCATCTGATGGTTTGAGAAACACCTAGTTGAATATATGGTGGTCTGTCTATGAAATGGCATACTGCAGTCTTTAAAAAGAGAAAAGTCTTCTGGTATGGAAAAGATGTCTAAGAAAATTAAGTAAAAAAATTTGCAAGGGGCTTCCCTGGTGGCGCAGTGGTTGAGAGTCCGCCTGCCAATGCAGGGGACGCGGGTTCGTGCCCCAGTCTGGGAGGATCCCACATGCCGTGGAGCGGCTGGGCCTGTGAGCCATGGCCGCTGAGCCTGCATGTCCGGAGCCTGTGCTTCGCAATGGGAGACGCCACAACAGTGAGAGGCTCACGTACCGAAAAAAAGAAAAAAAAAAAAATTTGCAAAACTTCCCTGGTGGCACAGTGGTTAAGACTCTGTGCTCCCAATGCAGGGGGCCAGGTTCTATCCCTGGTCAGGGAACTAGACCCCACATGCATGCTGCAACTAAGAGTTCGCATGCCACAACTAAGGAGCCCACCTGCCGCCACTAAGACCCAACACAGCCAAATAAATAAATAAATAAATATTAACAAAACAACAGGCTATGCCCTGTGTTTCAGTTTGGTATAAAAACAATGTATTTTCCCAGCACATATTTGTAACATTGTCATTTATTCCTGCAGAGCCTGTAAGACTAGGCTGGGAGGCCAAGCAAGGACACACACACACACACACACACACACACACACATCGTGCTGTGGATGGGATCAGGGAGGGGGTCCCTCTTCTCTCTGCCCATCCCCGACTCCAGCTCAGGCCTGGAGCTTGCAATCTTGGGGTTCTTGGGGATGTTGTGGTTTGAACTGGCAACACTATTGATTGCAATTGGAACTGTCTTAGCAGGAGGTTACAGCTTTCTGAAGTCCTCAGAGGGGAATGTTTTTGTATGACCCACACCTCTTTCTCTTGCTAATGTTGGGTGCCTTCCTGGGCCCCACTTTCTTGCATTATCATTCGGGACCGAAGTGGGGAGAGAAGGAGGTGTGAAATCACTTTTTGCCTCCTAAAGGGCTAGGAGACACTGGAAGTTAACATCTTTGGAGTTAACTTTATACTTAAAAACTCCTTTGGTGTTTGCAACCCCTCTGTGGGATGGGTATTATTACTATGCCCAGTTTAGGGATGAGGTAGCTGCAGAGAGTTCAGAGATGTGCCCAAGGTCACATTGCTAAGTGTGGGCTGCCTTTGAACCTCATTATCTATAACCCAGCTGCCTAAACACAAAGAATGTTCTAGAAAGACAGCAGAGACTGAGCTCACGGTGGTTACCTCTGGGGATGGAGCCTGGGCTGGGCGGAAGGGTGAGGGGAAGGGTGCAAGGAGGGTTTTAGTTTCCACCTAATTCTTTGGCCAAACAGTTGATACAGCTGAGTTGTAGCTAAGGTCAGAGCACAAACCCAGGAGCCAGGTGGCCTGAGCTCAAGTGAGGCTTGACCCCTGACTGGCTGGTGGCTTGAGCAGGTGACCGCCCTCCTCTGCAATTTAGTGCTCCCCCTGTTCACGTGGAGATGATGATGATCATAATGTCTGCTTCATGGAGTTACTTGAGAATTAAATGAGTTAAGGTATTTCTAAGACATTTAGAAGAGTGCCCTGTCACACTGTAAATGCCAAACAAATTTCAACTATTATTATTCTGAACATTGACATTTTCCCATGAGTATGTATTTTATTTTTTAATTTTTAATTTAATTTAATTTAATTTTGGCCGTGCCACGTGGCATCTTAGCTCCCCAACCAGGAATTGAACCCATACCCCCTGCAGTGAAAGTGTGGAGTCTTCTTTTTTTTTTTTTTTTTTTTTTAGTTGCAGCATGCAGACTACCTAGTTGGGACATGTGGACTCTTAGTTACGGCATGCGTGCGGGATCTAGTTCCCTGACTAGGGATCGAACCCAGGCCCCCTGCATTGGGAGCGCAGAGTCTTACCCACTGGACCACCAGGGAAGTCCCAATATGTGTTATTTTTAAAATAATAAAAATAATAGATTAGTTCTTTTGAAAGGCCGACTACAGGGAATTCCTTGGTGGTCCAGTGGTTAGGATTCTGTGCTTTCACTGCCAAAGGCCTGGGTTCGATCCCAGGGATTTAGTCAAATATATGGTGGTCTGTCTATGAAATGGCATACTGCAGTCTTTAAAAAGAGAAAAGTCTTCTGGTATGGAAAAGATGTCTAAGAAAATTAAGTAAAAAAATTTGCTCACTTTTCATCTTTTGTCTCTGTTTTCCTGAGTGCTGGCTTTATTCTCAGGTGATGAGAATAAAGCGATGGCCCCAGAAGCTACAAGCTTATTCCCTACTTAGCAACTCTTAGGCAGTTGTTCTAACAAAAGTTTAAGAATTGGCTTGGATCGCAACACTGTCCTTGAACCAGTCACTGTACCCAAGCCCTCATTGGCCAAGCCTAAATCTTGCGCTTACCTCTTGAACCAGCGAGGACATCACTATCTCCAAACAGATTAATAATGTGGGAAAAGAAGCCAAAATGCTACTACATTGGACTCTGAGTAACTGAATGACCCTAAGGGCACCTCCCGGTCCCAATGCGCTTTGCACCAAGGCAGCAGGGTTCTGAAGCTCCTCAGGCTTTCTCTGGTTCCTTCACTGATTGCTACCTGAGGATGAGACTTGTTCTCTGTTCCTCTGTACTTATTTCCTTAGGCCAGTGCTTCTTAAAGCTTACACCTGGGGGTTGGGTGTGGGAGTTCTTTTAAAATTCAGATTCTTTTTTAAAAAAATATTTATTTATTTATTTGGTAGCACCAAGTCTTAGTTGCGGCTCACCAGCTCCTTAGTTGTGGCATGTGAACTTTTAGTTGCGGCATGCATGTGGGATCTAGTTCCCTAGCCAGAGGATCGAACCAGGCCCCCTGCATTGGGAGCACGGAGTCTTAACCACTGCGCCACCGGGGAAGTCCCTAAAATTCAGCTTCTGATTTAGCACATCTGAGTTGGAATCCGAGAATCTATGTTTCCATGGACCACACTCTGAGTAGCAAAGGGTCAGCATGCTTCCTGGATGTGATCTCCGCCTTCCAAAGGAAACCAACTGGGTTAGGAAGAAAAGCAGATCATATGAACTTCCCTTTTTAAAGAAACTTAAATTAAAAGGTGAATCAACTTAAGAAAAAAAAATTAAATAATTAATAATAAAGTGATTTGTGGCCATGGCAAAATTCCAAACGGCGTTCCACGACCGTCTGAAATTTGGGGAACTCTGGTAGAGCCAGTCTTTCTTCTGGACTGTATTTGGCTGAACCAAGCTAGGCAAAGATTCGTTGCATGAAAGCTGGTGCTAGAGAAGTCTTTCAAAGACAGACAGCTGCTGCTTCCTCCAGGTGGAGCTTCAAAGTCCAAACAGCTTTTATTTATGGCCTCTTTAAACCTGGGGGGCTATTTTTTTCAAAATAAGACCTTCATTTTTGGGAGAGAAGGCATTTTGTATTCTAACTGCCAGTTGCAAGAACCAAGTGGCCAAGGCATCTGGCTTTTGAAGTCTTGCCAAACAGACTTAGTTATAAAAGTTAGCAGCCCAGGCAAGACCCAGAGAGGCATCAAGAATCTAAGGCCTGTAAAGATCCTAGCTTGTTTGTTTTCAGAAAGTTTGCCTTTGCTCACCAGGCGGACTTACATCCCACTCAGTGGCGGAAATGTGTGTCCCTCTTTCCTCTTCTTTTGCTTCATCCATTATAAACACCTAATTTCAAGGAACTCTGGCTCATGTCACCTAGGATTTACTTTTGATTTACCCCTGGAGCATCAAATATTTATTTCAGAGGCGTTTGACAGGCAGGAAGAGTGCCCACCAGCCCCAGAGGGGAAGTTTAAGCATGTTTCTTTTGTCACCTGTGTTCGCACCAGTGTCTCCCTAAAATCACACCTCATTTGGATTAATTTGGTGAGAAGTGAAAACTGACAAAGAAAAAAAAATGCATCTTTATTCTACAACATGGTTGCTAAATCTGGTTAAGAGAAACATACTGCTAAATCTGGATAATGGGGGATCTTTTTAAAATGCAGATTCTGATTCAGCAGGTCTGAGTTGGGGCCTGAGAACCTATATTTCCACACTTTGTTTTTATTTATTTATTTTTATTGAACATAGTTGAGTTACAATGTTGTGCTAATTTCTGCTCTACAGCAGAGTGACTCAGTTATACACAAATATACATTCTTCTTTTTTTTTTTTTTTGGTTGTGCTGAGCAGCATGTGGGATCTTAGTTCCCCAACCAGGGATCGAACCCGTGCCCCCTGCAGTGGAAGCGCAGAGTCTTAACCACTGGACCACTAAGGAAATCCCTATACATTCTTTTCATATATTCTTTTCCATTCTGGTTTATCCCAGGAGATTGGATATAGTTCCCTGTGCAATACAGTAGGAACTTGTTCTTTATCCATTCGAAACCTAATAGTTTGCATCTTCTAACTGCAGACTCCCAGTCCATCCCTCTCCCTCCCCGCCTACCCCTTGGCAACCATAAGTCTGTTCTCTATGTCTGTGAGTCTGTTTCTGTTTTGTAGATAGGTTCATTTGTGTCATATTTTAGATTCCACATATAAGTGATACTGTACAGTATTTGTCTTTCTCTTTCTGACTTACTTCACTTAGTATGATAATCTCTAGGTCCATCCATGTTGCTGCAAATGGCATTATTTCATTCTTTTTCATGGCTGAGTAGTATTCCATAGTATATATGTACCACATCTTCTTTATCCATTCATTTGTTTTTTTAATTTTTTTTATTTTTGGCTGAGTTGGGTCTTCATTGCTGCACGTGGGCTTTATCTAATCGTGGTGAGCGGGGGCTACTCTTCATTGCAGTGCGCGGGCTTCTCCTTGCAGTGGCTTCTCTTATTGCAGAGCACGGGCTCTAGGCATGCAGGCTTCAGTAGTTGTGGTACGCAGGCTGTAGAGCGCAGGCTCAGTAGTTGTGGTGCACGGCTTAGTTGCTTCGTGGCACATGGAATCTTCCCGGACCAGGGCCAGGGCTTGAACCCGTGTCCCCTGCACTGGCAGGCAGACTCCTAACCACTGCACCACCAGGGAAATCCCTCCATTAATTTGTTGATGGACATTTAGGTTGTTTCCATGTCTTGGCTGTTGTGAATAGTGCTGCTATGAACATAGGGGTGCATGTATCTTTTCAAATTATAGTTTTGTCTGGGTATATGCCCAGGAGCTGGATTGCTGGATCATGTGGTAGTTCTATTTTTAGTTTTCTGAGGAACCTCCATACTGTTTTCCATAGTGGCTGCACCAGTTTACATTCCCACCAACAGTGTAGAAAGGTTCCCTTTCCCCACACCCTCTCCAGCATTTGTTATTTGTAGACTTTTTTTTTTTTGTAGACTTTTTAATGATGGCCATTCTGACTGGTGTGAGGTGATACCTCATTGTAGTTCTGATTTGCATTTCTCTAATAATTAGTGATGTTGAGCATCTTTTCATGTGCCTACTGGCCATCTGTATGTCTTCTCTGGAGAAATGTCTATTAAGGTCTTCTGCCCATTTTTCGATTGGGTTGTTTTTTGTTGTTGTTGTTGAGTTGTATGAGCTGTTTATATATTTTGGAGATTAAGCCCTTGTTGGTCACATCATTTGCAAATATTTTCTCCCATTCTGTGGGTTGTCTTTTTTTTTTTTTTTTATGGTTTCCTTTGTTGTGCAAAAGCTTGTAAGTTTGATTAGGTCCCTTTTGTTTATTTTTGTTTTTATTTCTATTGCCTTGGGAAACTGACCTAAGAAAACATTGTTACAATTTATGTCAGAGACTGTTTTGCCTATGCTCTCTTCTAGGAGTTTTATGGTGTCATGTCTTAACGTTTAAGTCTTTAAGCCATTTTGAGTTTATTTTTGTGCACGGTGTGAGGGTGTGTTCTAACTTCATTGATTTACATGTCCATGGACCACACTTTGAGTAGCAAGCAAGGAAAAACGATCTTGCTCCATCTTCTATGCCTGGAGATTGAGGAAAAAGAAACCCATACTAATCCTTTGGCTTGCTGTGACCAAATCGAATCTCTGCTGGGCTGGCTTTCTCCCTCCCTCCCTCCCTCCTTCCCTTTCTTCTTTCCTTCCTTCCTTCCTTCCTTCCTAAACTTTATTGAATACTTCCTGTGCACTGCTTTTTGTTGGGGCATAGTGAAAACCAAAACAGTAATAATCTCAGTTCAGATGGAGTTCAATTTCTAGGTAGGAGTGACAAACTCAAATGCACAGTAGGAGCCAGGGATGTGATGGATAGAGCTGGCTCCCGTGAAGACAATAGGTGATAACCTTCCTCTGTGTCTGGACGACATTGGGGAATGGTGGGGACCTGGCAAACTGGAGAGCCCATGCCCCTCTCCTGGTCTTCCTATTGGCCATGCAAGAAAGTAGACCCAGTTTTTCCACACCTTCATATACATATCTCAAAAGAAGCCAGAAGTTGACTGCAAGTCAGATCTTTATATGAAATCTATAAATATTCAAATACTGGCAAGTAATTTAGACTTTTTAACAAGGCTAAAAAATTGTATGGGCCAAACAGAACATGTCTGTGTTCTAGATTTGACCAAATCTAAAAGGGCAGCTTCAAAAAAAAAAAGGAATTCCCTCGTGGTCCAGTGGTTAGGATTCAGCGTTTTCACTGCGGGGGCCCAGGTTCGATCCCTGGTCGGGGAAGATCCCACAAAATTTGCAGCCAATAAACAAACAAAGACACAAAAATGAAAAGAGCAGCTTCAAACATTTTTGATCTTGATTCACTACAAGAAATACATTTTATATCATGGTGGTACACACAGACACTCGTGAAATGAAAGTTTTCAGAATCCTTTCCTTTACTACTTGTGATGTAGTTATTTTCTTTTCTTTCCTATCCTATCCTATCCTATCCTGTCCTAATTTACTCTTTAAAAGACCCATTGGAAAGATTAAATTGCTTTCAAGACCCATTACTGAGTCTTTGCATGATGTATGGAAAACTGAGTCAGGGCATGAGTCGCAATGGAGCTTTGCTCTGGCTACACATGAAATCAATTAACTGGAGAACTTAAAAAAAACACTGACGCTTGGGCTCTACCCCAACCAGTAAAACTAGATTGCCTGGGCATTGGAAGGGTTCCAGTGCTTCAGGTGATTCTAATTTATGGTCGGTACTGAGTATCCCTGTTCTATATTCTGGTCAGGACCTCTGACCTGAATTCTAATCAGGTTCTGGTATTTTCTAGCTGTGTGTCCTTCGGCAGTTTGCTTAGCCAGGGGCTCCTTTTCCCCAGCTGTAAGATGGGAATAATGTACAGTACATAGCTTGCGGAGTTGGTCAAGGTTTAAATAAAATATGTAAATAGTTTTGCCCTGGGACCTAGTACTGTACTGTATATGTGGCAGGTGCCCAGTATATAGGGGCTATTGTTATGCATGGGAAAGACAAACTTAAACAAATGAGTTATTCAGGGCCTCAGTCAGACCTTTTATTTAAAGACAACAGCTCCTGTTTGCTGTTTTCTACCTGCTGCCTCTGACTGCATGGGCAAGTGCTAGGGCTTGTGGGCAGTACTGGAGTTAGAAGGAAAGATGCTGGCAGAGCTCTGAGTTTAGGTACATACTGCAGACGTGTGATTGTTGTTAAAATAATAATAGTGGTAATAATGGTAACACATGTGGGGTGACCAACTGTCCTGGTGTCCCTAGGACTGAAGGGTTTACCAGAGGGTGAGCCTTATCTAAGTAGGTGTCCAACTCATCTCAATTTGCCCAAGACTTACCCTATTTAAAAAAAATGTTTTATTGAAGTATAGTTGATTTACGTTGTATTCATTTCTGCCTACAGCAAAGTGATTCAGTTATCCATATATATATTCTTTTTCATATTCTTTTCCATTATGGTTTATCACAGAATATTGAATCTAGTTCCCCGTGCTATACAGTAGGCCCTTGCTGTGTATCCATTCTCTATGTAATAATTTGTATCTGCTAACCCCAAACTCCCATTCCTTCCCTCCCCCTCCCCTTGGCAACTGCAAGCCTGTTCTCTATATCTGTGAAGACTTAACGCTATTTTAGCAGTGTAACCGACAGGCCAAATCCAGCCCACTCCCAGGTTTTGAAAATGTTATTGAGTTAATTGTAGATTCACGTGCAGTTATAAGAAATAATACAGGGAGATCTCTTGTGCACTTTGCCCATTTTCCCCAAATGATAACATTAGGTAATACTCTAGTATAACATCACATTCAGGGCATTGACACTAATACAATCCACGATTTTACTTGCTGTACTCATGTGTGTGTGTGTGTGTGGATTAATTCTAAACAATTTTATCACTCGTGGTTTGGGTATCTACCACCACAGTCAAGATACCACACAGTTTCAACACCACAGGGATCCTTCATGTTTCCCTTTATAACCACACCCACCTCTCTCCCAGGTCATGCCCCAATCCTCATCCCTAACCACAGGCAACCACTAATCTGTCCTCTATTTCTAAAAATGTCATTTCAAAAATGTTGTACAGGGGCTTCCCTGGTGGCGCAGTGGTTGAGG
>NW_020837986.1:263496-300822 GCF_003676395.1 Aethalodelphis obliquidens | reverse complement strand
AAAAAAAAAAAAAAAAAAAAATGTTGTAAATGTTGTACAATTGGAACCATATAGTATGTAACTTTGGGTTTTTTTTTTTTCTGCTCAGCAGAATTCCCTGGACATTCAGGAGAGTCATCTAAATTATCATGTGTCTCAGTAGTTTGTTCCTTTTTATTGCTGAGGGGTATTCAGTGGTAAGGATGTGCCACAGTTTAACTCTTTACCTGTTGAAGCACATCTGGGCTGGTCCCAGTCTTTGGCTCCACTTCCTGTTTCTGTATACAGTTTTATTGATGCACGGTCACACCCATTCATTTACATATTGTCTACAGCTGCTTTCCAGAGTCGACTAGACCACAGACCCTAGGGCCTACAGCCTGAAATATTTACTATCTGGCCCTTCTTTTTTTTTTTTTTTTTGGCTGTGCTGGGTCTTTGTTGCGGTACTCGGGCTTCTGTAGTTGCAGCACATGGGCTCTAGAGCTCGCGGGCTCAGTAGTTGCGGTGCATGGGCTTAGCTGTGATATGTGGGATCTTAATTCCCTGACCAGGGATCGAACGCGGCCCCCCTGCATTGGGAGCCTGGAGTCTTAACCGCTGGACCACCAGGGAAGTCCCTACTATCTGGCTCTTCATAGAAAAAGTCTGCCAACCACTATTCTAAGCACTTAACGTATATTAACCTATTTAACCGTTACAGCATTCCTATGCTATTGTCAGGATCATAATCTTCATTTTGCAAAGGAAGAAACTGAGGCACAGAGAAATTAAGTAATCTGTTCAAGGTCACAGAGTTGAGGCAGATCTTGAACCCAGATGGTCTGGCTCTGGGGGCTGCCTCTTAGCCAGTCCTCTCTCTTAACTCAAGGTATGGGAACACAAACAGGACAGGCAGGAAAGAGGCAGCAGCTGAGCTACCTGGGATTTTTCTTTGAGGGCTGAAAGGATAATAGGATTTAGCCTGTGGTCGTTTGCTTTCTTAGGAGAATAATGCTTGGAACAGAGCTAAAACTTCTCACTAATTTGAGTTTAACAATTCAATATAGTGTTTCTTACATTTTCCCAGGATTTAACTAAGGCTTAGGCCCCAGATCTGGTCACCTGGTTTCCACGGTTTATTGGTAACTGGAAAATTAGCACAGCTGTTGTTGTTTTTGTTTATCTCCCAAGGATTTTCAGGTAAGTAGAGACCCGATCCTAGAGACCAGGGGGAAGCTAAATGGTGGGTTTAAAATGAAATACCTTCATTTTATTTTATTTATTTTTTGGCTGTGCTACGCGGCTTGCAGGATCTTAGTTCCCCGACCAGGGATCGAACCCGGGCCCCAGCAGTGAACTTCCTAACCACTGGACTGCCAGGGAGCTCCCGAAATACCTTCATTTCAGCTGGGCATAACATTATGAGATGAGAATATTTGGGTCTCCCTTAGGGCCATAAACTATCCTGATTTTCCCAGGATTGAGGCGGGTTTCTGGCAAGTAAGTGTTAAAACCAGGAAAGGCCCCTGGCAGACAGGGATGAGTTGTTCACCCTAGTCCCAGCCCAGATTTAGAGGGCAGAGGGGGGATTTCCTTTTTTTTTTAATTAATTCATTTATTTTTGGCTGCATTGGGTCTTCATTGCTGCGTGTGGGCTTTCTCTAGTTGTGGCGAGCAGGGGGCTTCTCTTCGTTCCGGTGCGCGGGCTTCTCATTGCGGTGGCTTCTCTTGTTGCGGAGCACGGGCTCTAGGCGTGCGGGCTCAGTAGTTGTGGCACACAGCCTCAGTAGTTGTGGCTCGCAGGCTGTAGAGCGCAGGCTCAGTAGTTGTGGTGCACGGGCTTAGTTGCTCCGTGGCATGTGGGATCTTCCCAGACCAGGGCTCAAACCTGTGTCCCCTGCGTTGGCAGACATATTCTTAACCACTGCGCCACCAGGGAAGTCCCCAGAGGGGGGAATTTCAAAAGACAAAGATTAGGGACTTCCCTGGTGGTCCAGTGGTTAAGACTTCATGCTTCCAATTCAGGGGGTGCACGTTTGATTCCTGATGGGGAAGCTAAGATCCCACATGCCGTGTGGCCAAAAAATGAAAAAGAAAAAAAAAGAAAAGACAAAGATTAAAAGAAGCAACACTTCTATTCTTTCAGACGCTTTTGGTTTGTTCTTTTTTCATGGACATTGTGAGAACTCCACGCACACAGAGAGGCTCTTCACCTGTAAGTAACCCAGCCTCTATCTCCTGAGGAAGAGGGCCCTACCCTACCTCATGGAATAGTCATCATCGTGTTCAGGAAATCCATCATGAACATAAAACTATTTGCTACTACACCCTCTCATGCTCAAATTTCCCCAGCTGTCCCAATAAAATTCTTTATAGCTGCTTTAAAAAAAAACAAACAAAAAGAAATGAGTCAAGGATCAAATATTGCATTTAATTGTCATATCTCCTTTGTGTCTTTTTTAATCTAGATGTAGTCCAGCTCCCTAGCCTTCCTTTGCCTTTCAAGACAGTTATTATTATTTTATCAGAGTCTAGGCCAATTCTACAGGATGTCCCTTAATTTGAATTTGTCTGATTGTTTTTCCAGGTTTAGATTCAGGTTAGATATTTGGCAAAATACTACAAAGGTGATGGTGTGTGTGTCCTTCTTGGGAATGATTTTTAAATTTATAAGAGCTGGCAGCCCAGCCCCTTTAGAGGGGAAAATATTGAAATCACTGAAAGGAGAAGTACCTCGGTCAAGATCATATCTGCTCCTTTGTTGGTGAACCCAGACTCTAATTCTGGTCTCCGTGTCCCTCTGCACCTATGTAGTTGGTCTGTCTTCTCTGTTCTTAGAAATGGACTTATTTATTTATTTACTTTATTTTTATTTTTGGCTGTGTTGGGTCTTCATTGCTGCGCGCGGGCTTTCTCTAGTTGCAGCGAGCGGGGGGCTACTCTTGGTTGTGGTGCGCGGGCTCCTCATTGCGGTGGCTTCTCTTGTTGTGGAGCCGGGCTCTAGGCTGCGGGCTTCAGTAGTTGCAGCACGCAGGCTCAGTAGTTGTGGCTCACGGGCCCTAGAGCACAGGCTCAGAAGTTGTGGCGCACGGGCTTAGTTGCTCCACAGCATGTGGGATCTTCCCGGACCAGGGCTCGAACCCGTGTCCCCTGCACTGGCGGGATTCTTAACCACTGCGCCACCAGGGAAGCCCAGAAATGGACCTTTTTACCTCCCTCCATCGTATACTTTTTTTGGTTTTGGTCAGAACTCTGCTTTAAAAAACAGCAACAGCAACAGCAACAGCAAGAAAAACCTTTTTTCCTCATTACTTTCGCACAACAGGGTTTGGACTGCTATTGTTTGCTGCAAACTTCTTTGCATCCAATTCTTCCTCTTTTCAAGATAAGGCCTGTTTTTTTCCCAGGGCTCAGGGAACCACACCTATAAGAGCTGTTCCAGGCACGTCCAGCATTGTTTCGCTTTCACTGATAAGGTTCCTTTGCTAAGAGCACTCCCTTTGTCTCTTACCTGTGTCCACTCTGAGAGTCACTTCTCTCTTAGTTTGATAGAATGGCCATTTCTGTGAGGATGCTAGTCAGTCATTCCTGTGTTGTGCATTCTTGAGAGCCAGTTAGCAACCATCCCCAGAATCGTGGCTTAAACCAAAGGTTGTAAAACTTGAAAATGCATCAGAACCACCTGGAGGGCTTGTTCAATCACTAATTGCTGGGTGCTACATCCGGAATTTCTGATTCAGTAGCTCTGGGGAGGGGTGGAGGATGTGCATTTCTAACATATTCTAGGCGATGCAGACGCTGCTGGTCCACAAGCCATACTTTAAGAATCATTGGGGCTTCCTTGGTGGCGCAGTGGTTAAGAATCTGCCTGCCAATGCAGGGGACGTGGGTTCGAGCCCTGGTCCGGGAAGATCCCACATGCCACAGAGCAACTAAGCCCATGTGCCACAACTACTGAGCCTGCGCTCTAGAGCCTGCACTCTAGAGCCCGCGTGCCACAACTACTGAGGCTGCGTGCCACAAATATTGAAGGCCACGCGCCTGGAACTCATGCTCCACAATGAGAAGCCCGTGCATTGCAATGAATAAGTAGCTCCTGCTGCCACAACTAGAGAAAAGCCCGCATGCAGCAACAAAGACCCAGTGCAGCCAAAAATGAAAAATAAAATAAATAAATTTAAAAAAAGAAAGAATCATTGGCCTGGGACTTCCCTGGCGGTCCAGTGGTTAGGACTCGATGCTTTCACTGCCGTGGCCCCCGATTCGATCCCTGGGCGGGGAACTAAGATCCCGCAAGCCACGCAGCATGGCCAAAAATAAATAAATAAATAAAGGCTTACTGGCTTAAGCTGGCGTTTACGTAATATCCAGCTGCTTCGATTGAAGTATTTTAAAGTAAATTACAGACATTATAACACCCTCAAAACCTGACAATGCCCTCTTCCCAGGGGCTCAAAACCTCTACTTTCCCTTCTTCCCACATCTAATCCGTCTTGAAGTTTTCTCTGTTCTAGCGTGCATAGATACCCCAAATCCGTCCCTTTCTCCTACACCATCCGAGTCCAGGCTCACATCCCCTCTCACCTGAATGCTGCAGTCACTTTCTGGCTGGTGTCCTCTCCCACTCCTGCCCCCAACCCCCAGTCGCCCAAGTGATCTTTTTTTTTTTTGCGGTACGCGGGCCTCTCACTGTTGCGGCCTCTCGCGTCGTTGCGGAGCACAGGCTCCGGACGCGCAGGCTCAGCGGCCATGGCTCACGGGCCCAGCCGCTCCGCGGCCGAGTGATCTTTGAAACATGCAAGTCAGATCATGTCACTCTGCTGAAAACACATCAGTGGCTATTGCTATTAGAATAAATTGCAGACTTCTTTTACAACCAGCCAGAACCTGCATGTCCCAGCCCCTGCCTCCCTGCCTGGAGTTATCACTTAACTTCTCCTGCGCTGGAGTCCTCCAGGCCCTGTGCACACCAAACCATTCTCTTGAAGAAATGGGTAACCCTGGTTGCCTCTAGGGAGGGAACCTCATTAATATATTATCTATTGAAATAAATACAATAAAAAATGTACTAAAGAAGTAGTTCTCTGATTGCTCTCTAGCCTATCATAATAATCCATGTATTTCTTTTCTTTTCTTTTCTTGTTTTTTGGCCTTAACATGTGCCATACAGGATTCCCCCACCAGGGATTGAACTCGTGTCCCCTGCAGTGGAAGCATGGAGTTTGAACCACTGGACTGCCAGGGAACTCCCCATGTATTTCTTTTATATAGCACTGATCATAGTCTGTAACTAACTTGCTTCTGTATTCAACTTTTATTTCTCCCCCCTCCCCCATCACTAGATTACAAACCCCCTGAGAGCGGGGAATGTGCTCCCTGGGGCTCACCATTCTCTTCCCAGGGGTTAGCAGAGTGCCTGGTGGGTGGTAGTAACTTCACAAATGTTTGTTGAATGAATGGATCTTGTAAAATGGAGGCAAGGTGGGGAGGAATGTGTATGAAATCACCTGGGTATTCAGAACCTGCATACCTGAGCTCCAGACCTGTTGGGACGGAGTCTGCTGGGGTTCATTACTGTGTAATGCACTTTGAATGCCCGAACTTCCTCTGCCAACTCCCGTGCCAAGTGGTTGTGGCTGCTTGAACATGTCAGAGTCAGCAAAATAATGCCGGAATTGTGTTCGCCGCATCAGGCCTTAGGTTTCCTGCCTGCAAAATGGGCAGAGTGAATTAAAGTTGGCTTCAGTCTTTCTTATGCTGTCCTTAGGATTTTTGCCATATCCTTGGATCACCAATAATATTTTTATTTTCTTCTTTTTTATTTTTTTGGCCAAGCCGCTCGGCTTGCAGGATCTTAGTTCCCCCACCAGGGATCGAACCCAGGCCCCAACGGTGAAAGCACAGGGTCCTAACCACTGGGCCGCCAGGGAATTCCCTACCAATAATATTTTTGTTAGTATTTTTCTTGAAATCAGTTCACTTATTTTTAGTTATATACATTTTATTTCAAAAGGAAATGTTCTATCAATGTGTAAACAGAAAACTTGCATCAAAACAAAAAGTAGAGTAAAAATAAAAGCAGTGAAACATGTGATTACATTTTAGGTAACTACTGCTGCCTGCTGGAAACTTTAGCATTTCAGATGGCATGTCCTTTGTGAAAAAAAAAAAGGAAATTACACTGAGATTTCTTACTAAAGGTGGAAGAATTGGAAGGTGATTGAAAAATGGGGGATTTTCTCACAGTGCTATTTAGGGATGCCTGGATATTTTACAAGAATCATCTCACCTGCCCATGGGGAAATGTCTAATTCAAGCAGCTCATTTCAAACGTGGAGACAATGAGGCCAGGATGGGGAATGGAATTTCTCCAGGACACTCACTGGGAATTTATCAAGTGGTTTCGATTGTGAGCTTTGGTAATAGGGGCTGCAGGGACCTCCTGGTGGTCCAGTGGTTAAGACTCCACGCTCCCAATGCAGGGGGCCCGGGTTCGATCTATGGTCAGGGAACGAGATCCCGAGTGTCACAACTAAAGATCTTGCAGGCGGTAACGAAGACCCAATGCAGCCAAATAAATAAATAAATATTAAAAAAAAAAAAAAATCGGGGCTGCAGCCACATGTGTCTGGGGCAGGGACTGGCACCTAGTGTCACTCAAGAAATGTGTCTGCGATTACTAACATTTCTCTTCTACAGTCATCATCGACTCCATGTACTTCCGGGGCAACTGACATCTGATCTTTTTTGTCCTTAACTGAACTTTCAGTTCTTTGAGGGCAGGGACTGTATATCATATTTTACATAACAGCTTTTATTGAGATATAGTTCACATACCATTCAATTCATCCATTGAAAGTGTAAAATTCAAATAAAAAATATATTTACAAAATTCAAATGGTTTTTAGTGTATTCACAGAGCTGTGCAATTGTCATCACAATATTACTACACTTTCATCGCCCCAAAAAGGGACCCTGTACCCACTAGCAGTCACTTTCCATCTCTCCCTCCCCTATCCTTTGGTAACCACTAACCTACTTTCTGTCTCTATGGTTTTGCTTATCAGGACGTTTCATAAATGGAATCACGACATGTGGCCTTTTGTGACTGGCTTCTTTCACTTAGCATAATGTTTCAAGGCTCACCATGTATCAGTACTTTATTCCTTTTTTTAAATGATTTTTTAAAAATTAATGTATTTATTATTTTTTATTTTTGGTTGCATTAGGTCTTTGTTGCTGTGTGTGGGCTTTCTCTAGTTGCGGTGAGCAGGGGCTACTCTTCGTTGTGGTGCACAGGCTTCTCGTTGCGGTGGCTTCTCTAGTTGCGGAGCACAAGCTCTAGGTGCGCAGGCTTCAATAGTTGTGGCACACAGGCTCAGTAGTTGTGACTTGTGGGCTCTAGAGTGCAGGCTCAGTAGTTGTGGCGCACAGGCTTAGTTGCTCTGTGGCATGTGGGATCTTCGCGGCCAGGGCTCGAACCTGTGTCCCCTGCATCATTGGCAGGCAGGTTCTTAACCACTGCGCCACCAGGGAAGCCCAAGTACTTTATTCCTTTTTATGACTGGATAATATTCCATTGATGGATATACCACATTTTATTGATACATTCATTGGTTGTTGGACATTTGGGTTGTTTCTACTTTTGTGCTCCTACAAAGAGTGCCGCTATGAACATTCATGGCCAAGATCTTGTGTGGACACATGTTTTCAGTTCTCTTGGGTAGATATCTAGAAGTGGATTGTGGAGTCACGTGGTAACTCTGAGTTTAACCTTTTTAGGGGCTAGGTTGTTTTCCAAAGCAGCTGCACTCTTTAAGTTGTACCTCATAATATTTTGTGTCTTGCGTTACTTTGGAGCTTTTGGTTGCAAGGTATGAAAGCTCACTCAATGGACTTTGGGAAAGGGTGGGTTTGTGGTAAGGATATTTGTAGGAATCTTACTTGTGGCTTCATCCTTATAGAAAGCCAGCAACAGTCAAATAAAGAGGCCTCGCAGGAGAAACCGAATCAGGAGCTTGTCACCTTCTCCTGTTCAGCCATACGGCCTTCCTGCTGCTCCTGGGACACCCCAAGGAAATTCCTGCCTTTGCTCCCTCTGTCGGCAATTCCCTTTTGAGGGCTGCTGTCTTGTCATCATTTGTGGGTCACCTCAAATGTCACCTCCTTTCTGGAGTCTGACCTGACTTCCTAAAGTAGCCTCACCAGTCTCTAGTCTCTCTGTTCGATCACCTGTATTATTTATTTCATGGCATTGATCACTTTCTTATATTATTTATGTGTTTACTTGGGGATTATTCATCCCTCTGCCCGGTCTTTCCACCCCCAGAACCTGAGCTCCCTGGAAACAGGCCTGTCTTGTTCACCCTTCCATCTTCTGTCCTGGAATAAGTGGCTGTATGTCACCTTACATGGTTGAAGGGACTTGGCAGATGTAATGAAGTCAAGGATTCTGACATGGAGGGAGTATCTGGACTTATCCGAGTGGGTCCAATGTAACCACAAGGGTCATTGTAAGAGGGAAGCTGGAGGGTCAGAATCAGAGATATGACAACAGAAGCAGAGGTGGGAGTGATGTGAGTGCTGGCTTTGAAGACAGAAGGAGGCCACGAGGCAAAGAATGTGGGCAGCTTCTGGAAGATGGAAAGGCAAGGAAACTGCATCTTCCCTACAGCCTCCAGAAGGACAGTACCCTTCGATTTTAACCCCATAAGTCCCATTCCAAACTTGTGACATCCAAAAATGTAAGATAATATATTTGTGTTAAGCCACTACATTTGTGGCAAATTATGAGAGCAGCAGTAGGAAGTAAATACAGCACTCGATAAGCACTTGACGAAAAGATGGATGAATGAAGAAGGCCTCACAGACACTTAGGTCCTACAGAGAGCTCTGCCGGCATTGACGACACGGTCGCAGGCCACTGCTTACCGCTAGCAAAGTTAGAGCCCTGCCCTTAACCAAACTCCGTTTCTTTCTCTATTTTGGTGTGTCTAGGGGTTGTCTTCCTTCCCTTCCTGCCACCTACTAGTTTCCCTTACCCTCTACTGGCTTCCCTTACCCTCTACTCTGCTTGGTTCCTGGTCAAACTGGCTGGATGTTTATATATATATTTATATGTATATATGTGTATATATGTGCATATGTGTTGTGTGTGTATATATATATATATTTCTTTTCACATATTTTGGTGACTTCTGTGTCTTTATTTAAATTTTTTTAATTAAAAAAAATTTTTTTGGAGTATAGTTCATTTACAATGTTGTGTTAGTTTCTGCTGTACAGCAAAGTGAATCAGTTATACATACACATATATCCACTCTTTTTTAGATTCTTTTCCCATGTAGGTCATTACAGAGTATTGAGTAGAGTTCCCTGTGCTATACAGAACGTTCTTATTAGTTATCTGTTGTATATATGGTAGTGTGTATATGTCAATCCCAATCTCCAGGGACTTCCCTGGTGGTCCAGTGGGTGAGACTCTGAGTTCCCAGTGCAGGGGTACGGGGTTCGATCCCTGGTCGGGAAACTAGATCCCACACGCTGCAGCTAAAGATCCTGCCTGCCGCAAGTAAGACCTGGCATAGCCAAAAAGAAACAAACAAAAAATCCCAATCTCCCATTTTCTCCCTCCCCTCTTCTGTCTTTAATAATGATATTCTATCTCTTCCATGGTTTTGATCCTAGCATCCTGTCTGCTGAAGTTCCCGGGGTCTAATACCACCTTTTCTTGGTGTGCTGATTCCAAAGATTGTTTCTGTGGGTTGTAATTTAGTATTGTATGAGCCCAACGCCTCATTTCCTGTCCTCGAATTTTCATTTCAACCCGAGACCCTTGCTCTCTGAGACATCTCTCTCTCCTGGCCGTCATAGTATCAGTTCGCACTTAACTGGTTTGGTTCTATTTTTTTTTTTTTTTTTTTTGGCCTCTGGGGGTTTCCCTTACTTTCTTGTGAACTCAGTTATTCATTTGAAAGAATATTTGTTATCTTTTACCCAGAATTTTCAGATGTGTTTGTAGTCGGGGGTAGGGGGTAGGGTGTTTCAGGTTATCTAAATCTGCTATATTGCTGGGAAAGAACTGCCTTCACTTTTCTTTTGTTCATATCGTTTCTTTGAGTCCTTTTTTAACTAGCTGATTCACTTTATAGTTTCTGATTTAAAGTCATCTTCAATGGAAATCTGACAAGTCAACCTGTTTGCTGTTTGGCCAAAGATTTTTGTACCCAGCTACATCAGAAATCACTCACCAGCCCATGCGTTGGCTGCCTTTGGGGCTGAGGCCCATATATGATCCAGTCAGCCGTGGTGTGAGCAGAAGTGTCCAGTCACATAATACCAAGGACAGTGACTTCTGCCCTTCCTTTAGAAGGGTCTGTGGGTGGGGCAGGTATCATGATTGGTACGTATGGCCATTTACCTTTAATAGACTCTGCAATCCAGTTGATTAATAATAGGCAGAGGGTTATTTTTTTAAAGCTAGAATCTTAAACTGGCTTATCCCTTCACCCCAGCATAGATATTGTTTTTATGCCCCAACACTTCCATTTCTCTGATGTTCCTACTCTGTAATTACTGAATAATTAGAAGAGGGGTTAATCCTTTTAAATGAGCTTACTGTCATCACTTTAAAACTCAACTTCATTAAAAAAAAGAAACTCGGGCTTCCCTGGTGGCGCAGTGGTTAAGAATCCTCCTGCCAATGCAGGGGACACGGGTTCGAGCCCTGGTCTGGGAAGATCCCACATGCCACAGAGCAACTAAGCCCATGTGCCACAACTACTGACCCTGCGTGCCACAACTACTGACCCTGCGTGCCACAACTACTGAAGCCCGGGCACCTAAAGCCTGTGCTCCGCAACATAGAGTAGCCCCTGCTTGCCACAGCTAGAGAAAGCCCGCGTGCAGCAATGAACACCCAATGCAGCCAAAAATAAATAAATAAATAAAGTAAAACAAAGAAAAATAATGGGCCAATCCCATGACATTGATTTCCAAACCCAAGAATGGGTTTTGACCCACCATCTGGAAAACATGATGTGTTCTCATGAAGCCAGCTCCAGTATTGCCTTTTGGAGAAACTGATTTGGCCATCTTCAAGGACGTCCTTTCACTGGTGAGCCCCAAAGCTCCAGCCTCGGTGATTCTTTCATTTTGAGATGCTGAACCACCTTGATCCAAAACACAGCCATTGGGAATTCCCTGGTGGTCCAGTGGTTAGGACTCTGCAGTTCCACTGCAGGGGGGCCGGGTTCCATCCCTGGTCGAGGAACTAGGATCTCACATGCTGTGTGGCCCAAAACAAACAAACAACAGCAAAACAACAACAACAGCGAAAACCAACTGCCATTATGCTGAAGAACGTACTTCCTTGTCTCCTCCCCACGCCCCCCTCTGGTCCCATTCCTCTGCTGGTTCTGAGAAGCTCCTAAGCTTGACATCATTGAGGTCATGTAGAAAGAGTTTATTAGTGAGATCTTTGCTTCCTTCTTTGTATTTTGTGATTACTAATACCTATTAAAACATTGTTGTAAAGTGAGAGGTACAAGGAAATTCACTGTAAGAGTAAAAGAAAGGAAACAACCTGAATATCTACGAGTACCATCCACGTACTTATAACAGTTGTTAAAAAAAAAAAAGCCAGACAGCTGTCTATGAACCTTACCAGAAAGGTCCTTGTGGGGTAATTTCCATGATACATTATTAAGTGATACAACAAGTGTTGAAACATGGTGGACAGTAGGCTCTTGTATGTACAAGAAGCAACACACATAATAAGGTTGTGTGTATGCAAAGACTGTCTCTAGAAGGACAAGTAAGAAATGGTGACAGTGGTGTCCCTGGAACACAGGTGGGAGAGACTTACTTTCCACTGTTTACCTTTTTATACCTTTTGAGTTTTTACCATTATTTAAAATTTCTTCTTTTTCGTATCTCTGAACAAGATAAGAAACAAGATAGGAAAATTTCACAATTGCATTAACCACAATAGGTACTTAAAAAAAATAGTTTTATTGAGATAGGATTCACATACCATAAAATCCACCCTTTTAAAGTGTACACGTCAGTGTTTTTAGCATATCCATAGAGTCACACAACCATCACCACTTTCTAATTTCAGAATATTTTCATCAGCCTAAAAAGAAACCCAGAACCCTGCCCCCAGCAACTGACCACCAGCCCCCCATCCTCTGATCCCTAGCAACCAATAATCTACTTTCTGTTCTGTAGAGTTGCCTATTTTGAACATTTCATCTAAATGGAATCATATAGCATGAGGCTGGCTTCTTTCACTTAGCATGATGTTCTCAAGGTTCACCCATGTTATCAGTACTTTGTTCCTTTATTTTTTATTTTATTTTATTTATTTATTTATTTTTTTTTTTTGCGGTACGCGGGCCTCTCACTGTTGTGGCCTCTCCAGTTGCGCAGCACAGGCTCCGGACGCGCAGGCTCAGCGGCCATGGCTCACGGGCCCAGCCGCTCCACGGCATGTGGGATCATCCCAGACCGGGACACGAACCCGTGTCCCCTGCATCGGCAGGCAGACTCTCAACCACTGCGCCACCAGGGAAGCCCTATTTTTTAAAAAAATTAATTATTTATTTATTTTTGGCTGCGTTGGGTCTTAGTTCCGGCACTCGGGATCTTCGTTGAGGCATGCGGGATCTTTCGTTGCGGCGTGCAGGCTCCAGGGTGCGTGGGCTCTGTTCTTGGCGGCACGTGGGCTCTAGTTGAGGCGCGCAAGCTCAGTAGTTGTGGCGCGCTGGCTTAGTTGCCCCACGGGATGTGGGATCTTAGTTCCCTGATCAGGGATCGAACCTGCGTTGCCTGCACTGGAAGGCGGATTCTTTACCACTGGACCACCAGGGAAGTCCCTTTGTTCCTTTTTATTACCTAATAATATTCCACTGTATGGAGAGACCACTTTGGCTGAACCATTCATCAGTTGATGGTCACTTGGGCTGTTTCCATTTTTGGCCATTACGAATAATGTTGCTATGAAGATTTCTGTACAAGTTTTTGTGTGGACATATGTTTGAAATCCTCTTGGGTATATACCTAGGAGTGGAATTCCTGGGTCATGTGGCAACACTACATTTCACATTTTGAAGAACTGCCAAACTGTTTTCCAAAACGGCTGCACCATTTTATAGACCCACCAGCAGCGTCTACACATTCCAGTCTCTCCTCATCCTTTCATCCTCGCCAACACTTAAAAAATGTCTTTTAAGCATAGGGTAGCAAATTATTTCTTCCTAAAACAAATGCATTTAAGAAGTAAATCTCAGGGACTTCCCTGGTGGTCCAGTGGCCAAGACTCCGCTCTCCCAATGCAGGGCGCCCGAGTTTGATCCCTGGTCAGGGAAGTAGTTCCTGCATGCTGCAACTAAAGATCCCACATGCTGCAACGAAGATCCTGCATGGGGCAATGAAGATCCCACATGTGGCAACTAAGACCCGGTGCAGCCAAAGTAAATAAATATTAAAAAAAAAAAAAAAAAAAAGAAGTAAATCTCAGAAAGATGGGACTTCCCTGGCGGTCCAGTGGTTCAGATTCTGTGCTTCCAATGCAAAATGCACAGGTTCCATCCCTGGTTGGGGAACTAAGATCCCACATGCTGTGCGGCATGGCCAAGAAAATATATTAAAAAAAAAAAAAAAAAAAGAAATCTCAGAAAGAAAAAAAGCCAAGAGTTAGCTGGGCTTAAAATTCTTCTAACTGTGGAAAGTCATTTGCAGGTTGTAGGGAGGGGAAGGTCTGTTGCAGCCAGCTCTGGTGCCAATTTCAACGGGCTCCTGTGCCACCTCTGGCACAAAAATCACAGGTTGCCATCCCCTGATCTTGGTTTAAAGCAAGAGGCATAAATAAGTTTACTCTGGATTGAAAGGCTTGGACAGCTCTATACTACCAGAAATGTGCCTTAAATGTGATTCTTCACAGAGGTGTTTCCCCCCTTTTAAGCAAAACAACACACTAAAGCATTCATTGCCTCTAAATCTCTTCTGTCTCTCTGTACCTTCAGCTGTGTGTCCTACCTGGAGAGAGGAGTGGTTCAGAGTACAGTCTGGGCATGGGGCCTGGGCCAGTGCCAGTTCATTTTCAGATTAAGTATTTTGAAACAGTTTTAGGCATGTACAGTGTTTAGGTATCCACCCGAGCAATCTATTTTCACTTGCAGGGAAATTTCAGACTGCAATCACTATAATGAGGCAAAATGGGGAGAAAAGGAGGAAATTGTTCCCAACCTTTGGATATTAATCCCTGCAAGCCCCAACTTTGGAACTGCCATCCATAATCATTATTAACGTTTATTGAGGGACTTCCCTGGTGGTGCAGTGGTTAAGAATCCGCCTGTCAGTGCAGGGGACATGGGTTTGATCCCTGGTCCGGGAAGATCCCACATGCCGCGGAGCAGCTGGGCCCGTGCGCCACAACTACTGAGCCTGCGCTCTAGAGCCCGTGAGCCACAACTACTGAAGCCCGCATACCTAGAGCCCGTGCTCCGCAACAAGAGAAGCCACCGCAATGAGAAGCCCGCGCATTGCAACGAAGAGTAGCCCCCACTCGCCGCAACTAGAGAAAGCCCGCACGCCGCAACAAAGACCCAACGCAGCCAAAAAACTCCATAATAATAATAAAATACATTTAAAAAAATTTTATTGGGGGTGTACTTTGTGTTTGACACTGTTCTTTGGGCTTTTACCGTATTGTTTTATTTAAATCCTCATAATAGTCCTATGAAATAGGTATTATTATTATCATTGTGGTTCCCATTTTAGGAAGTGGAGGCACAGAAAGTCCAAGTAACTGGTCATCAGCATACAGGTTTATAAGTAGCAGAACCAGCTAAGCAATTCAGGCAGTGACTGCTAAAGCCCACACTCTTATCCACTAGGCTATATGGTCATAAAATGAAAGAGGGAAGAATATAGGGGACTGTGAGAAAGGCAGGGACAGAAGCAGAGCCTCTGCTGGCTGGATCAGACAACTGAGAAGCATTCACTCATCCAATTATTTAAAGCCTGTCACTGAAGTAGTAAATGCTTAGGTTCCCAGATTCCCTTGCAGCGAGGGTGACCCTGTGGCCTATACCTCCACTGTAATGAGGTGGAAGGGGATGTTTGTTTGGGGGGTGGGGGACACTGAGAGGGAAGGGAGTAATTTTGGGTAAGAGTTTTATATAGGAAAATAAATTGAGAGATATAACGTCTCTCTTGACATCTATTCACTCTTCTGCTTCCTGCATTTGGACTTGATGGTGAGTTGATGTGATGTTTCAGCTGTGGCAGCCATCTTGTGTCCATGAGGCTGTGAACTAAGGGCAGAAAGCAAATATTCTGAAGATGGTGGAGCAGAAGAGTTGTAATATCCTGTTCCTTGATGAACACACTCTGAAACTCTACCTTTAGACAAGTTTGTATGACAGTTAAATGTCTTTATTGTTTTTGTGTCTCTGGAGAGGCAGTAAAGCATAATAGTTAAGAACATGAGCTTGTGAGCTCTGGTTTATATCCTCACTCTAGCAATGAGTGCTCATACTCTTGGGCAAATTAATTCCTTGTTCAATTCCCCCCTTTACTCATCTGTAAAATGGAGATAATAGAAGCCCATTGTTAGGGTTACTGTGAAGGTTAAATGAACTAATATATGTAAAGGACTTGGAATAGTGCCTGGTAAGTATAGGGTTTCTATGAGTGCTGGCTAGTACAGTCTTTTTGCTGCTATAAGTACCCCCTCCCCCTCTGCCCAAACTTTTAATTTTTATTTTGGAAAATTTCAAGTCTACAGAAAACTTGCAAGAATAATGAATAAACACCTAGGTACCCCTGAAACTAGATTTACTAATTGATAAAATTGTGTTGCGTTTGCTTACATGCACTCTGTGTGTGCATGCGTGCATGTTTGTGTATGTGTGTGTATTTTTTTTTTTTCCCATGTGAATCATTTGAGAGTAAGTTGTAGGCAGGCTACTTAGCATTATTATCAATCTGGTAATGTGTTACTTGCATATACGACATGTGACCCAAGCTAGGCCAATTGAACAAATTCATCTTTTGAATTTGAATCTCAGAACAAGGTGACGAGAAGATGGGATAAAATGATTGATCTCTAGATTTACTTGCTGGTCCCAGATAAGATGTTCAGGATCTTCGTTTCCCCTAGTTTTTGACATTTCTGGCCCGGGGCCTTCGGTTGTCCCTTTGATTCTGTGAGTTCCTCTGTGTCGTTTTACTACATTCCAGAGTCTATCGTTGTTGCTGGCAACCCAGGAGACCTGACTGGCGTTGCTGCCCTCGAGGAAGTGAGCACCCCTCCTGGGAACATGGAAGCAGAGGTTTTGTGCGGTCAGAAATGTGGTAGGGAGAATCTCTTAATTTTTGGAGGGCTTTAGCGACATGAGCTTCTAAGCCCATTTGCACTGAGTTTATGCTTCTGTGTCTCCTAGGCCAAACAATTTTATTGGGGGTAATTTCAAAATCTGAGACTACTCTTCCTGCTTATTGAAAGTTCTCAAAGACAATTCAACAGAAGTCCACACGTGTAGACTGTTTGACTTATCGATGTTGCGTGATAAACCACGGCAAACTTCAGTGGCTTAAAGAACAACCATTTCATGGTTGTTCTACCTCTCATGATATTGTAGGTCGATTGGGCTCAGTGGGTGGTTTTTCTTTTCCAGATCTTACTGATAGGGGCTGTAGGGACTGGAATGTGCAAGAAGGCCGACTCACGTGGCTAGCAGCTCCTACTGGCTTTTGCCTGGGACCTTAGCTGGGGCTGTGGGCTGGAGTGCCTTAGTTTTCCTCCGTGTGGCCTCTACATGTGGCTTGGCTTCCCACAGCATGGCGGCTGGGTTCCAAGAGGAAGGAAATGAAAGCTGCCAATCATCTTAAGGCACGGGCTTGAAAGTCCTACCATGTTACATCCACCATTTCCAGTGGTCAGTCATGGGGCAAATCCCACTCAAGGAAGAGGAAATAAGACTTACCTCTTGATGGAGGAGTGGCTTGTGCAAACAAGGAGGAAGGAATGATGGCAGCCATCTTCACAGACTTTTTACTAGAGCGTGTCACTCATTCGCCTTAGATTTTAAGTCTATAGTAGTGTTTCCCAGGTGTCAGTGTGGGATCACGTACAGGTTCCATCCAAACCTTGCCAAAGTCAGCACTGAAGTCACTTCTTCCTGGAAGCCTTCTCCAACACCCCTTGAGTTAGAGGTCCGTCTTTGGGTTCTCAAACAACTTGTGCTTATTTTTTTGATTGTTAATGTCATTTATACTTTCTGTGAACATATATATATATTAATTAGTATTGATAGAATAAATGGTTGATTTCCTTTCTTTTTTCCCATTGTTTTCCTCCTCCCTCCTTTCTTCTTTCGTTCTTTTTTTCCCCACAAACACTTACTAATTGCCTGCTATAGGTCAGATGCTAATCTAAGTAAGGGAGTCATTGCAGTGAACTAAACAGACAAATTTCCTACCCTCTTGGAGCTTACAGTCTAGAGAGGGAGATGGATAATTAAAAAAAAATTGAAATACTGTTGGGACTTCCCTAGTGGCACAGTGGTTAAGAGTGCCTGCCAATGCAGGGGACACGGGTTCAAGCCCTGGTCCAGGAAGATCCTATATGCCACAGAGCAACTAAGCCTGTGCACCACAACTACTGAGCCTGCGCGCCTAGAGCCCGTGATGCACAAGAGAAGCCACCGCAATGAGAAGCCTGCGGACCGCAACGGAGAGTAGCCCCTGCTCACGGCAACTAGAGAAAGCCCGCGTGCAGCAACGAAGACCCGACGCAGCCAAAAGTAAATAAATAAATAAATGTATTTAAAAAAAAAGATTTCCTTAAAAAAAATTCAGATAGTGTTAATCATAATGAAGAAATTAAGGCAAGGTTATATGACTCTGGGGTGTGTGTGTGTGTGTGTGTGTGTGTGTGTGTGTGTGTGTGTTGCTTTAGAAGCTCTACCTGAGGAGGAGACATTTTAGCAGAGATCTGAGTGACAATGGGGAGCAAGACAGGAAGAAAGAAAATTCCAGACGGCAAAGGGAACAGCAAGTGAAAGGCCCTGAGGCATGCTTGGTATGTTCAGGAAACATCAAGAATGTTAGTGTCTGGCATGGGGTAAGAAATATGAAGAGATAGATTATAGCTAGTGGGAAGCAGCCTCATAGCACAGAGAGATCAGCTCAGTGCTTTGTGACCACCTAGAGGGGTGGGATAGGGAGGGAGATGCAAGAGGGAAGAGATATGGGGATATATGTATATGTATAGCTGATTCACTTTGTTATAAAACAGAAACTAATACACCATTGTACAGCAATTATACTCCAATAAGGATGTTAAAAAAATGCAAAACAAAAGCAAAATCAAAAAAAAAAAAAAAGAAGACATAGATTACATGAGATCAGAGAGGGAAGCAGAGACCAAATCAGTTAGGGTCTGGGTTTTATCCCAAATGCCATGGGATGCCATTGAAACAGGAGGGAAGGGGGCAGGGCACAACCTCTAAAAGAATGACATAGCCATTGAGGACACGGCAAAAACTGGTTAGAACCAACTAAGTCCAAGACGGTGGAAAATTTGACTTCCAGTAGACCTTGAGCCTCATTATATGCTCATTGTAATACATTGGCATGTTAAACGACACAACCACCAGCGCCATGACAGTTCCTAGGCTAACCATAAAAGGCCAAAAAGTGGGCGGTGGCCCAATTCCTTGAAAACTCTGCCCCTTCTCCAAAAGAGGTGGAATAATCCCCCCACTCATCAGCCTATGAAATTATCCAGCCCATAACAACTAACCATCCCATATTTTGGGGCTCTCACCTTATGTGATGGCCCACACTCTGTCTGTGGAGTGTGTTTCTCTCTATAAATCCACTTCTTACCTATCACTTTGTCTTTCACTAAATTCTTTCTGTGATGAGACATAAAGAACCTGAGCTTCATTAAGTCCTGAGACCAGGTGTGTGATCTCACTTAAAAGACAGTGGGTTCTCAAGAAACATCTCAAATAAACAATCTAACCCTACACCTAGAGCAACTAGAGAAAGAACAAAGAAAGCCCAAAGTCAGTAGAAGGAAAGAAATCATAAAGATCGGAGCAGAAATTAATGAAATAGAAATGAAGGAAACAATAGCAAAGATCAGTAAAACTAAAAGCTGGTTCTTTGAGAAACAAAATTGATAAACTCTTAGCCAGACTCATCAAGAAAAAAAGGGAGAGGATGCAAATCAATAATATTAGAAATGAAAAAGGAGAAGTAACAACTGACACGGAAGAAATACAAAGGATTATGAGACTACTACAAACAACTATATGCCGATAAAATGGACAACCACGAAGAAATGGACAAATTCCTAGAAAAGCACAACCTTCTAAGACTGAACCAGGAAGAAATAGAAAATATAAACAGACCTATCACAAGTAATGAAATTGAAGCTGTAATTAAAAATCTTCCAACAAACAAAAGTCCAGAAAAAAAAAAAAAGAGTGGGTTCTGGCTAGGTTCAAGTCCCACTCTGTGTTGTGCAGTTTCACCATTGGAACATGTTCAGGTTGGAAGTGGCCTAATTTAATGTATGGTTTTTGAAAGATCCCTCTGGCTGCTGAGTTGGGGAGTGGCTTATAGGATGACTAATGAGAGAAGCAAGGAGAGCAGCTGGGGGACAGCTGCAGTTGTGCAGGTGAAAGGTCACCCAGGGTCTTAGTATTTCATCTCTGGGTTCTCAACATATAACATGGTACTTGGTATCTGTTGTTTGATGAGCAAATATTGACTGCATCCATACTATTGCTAAGCTCTGTTGTGGGTGTTAAGAATATATCAGAGAACAGAAGACACGAAAGCCCTACCTTCACGGAGCTTTCATTCTAGTGAGGAAAAGAGATAATTAGCACCATAAACAAAATTACCTGGTGTTTCCAATGATAGAAAGTGCTACAGAGAGAAATGAAGCAAGGAGGAGGGGTAGGGGAAGCTGGGATTGAAGTAGGTGGGAATTTAAAATAGAGAAATTAGGGAAGGCCTCACTGAAGCAGTGACATTTGGACAATGACCATGGGGGAGGTGAGTGATTTGGATTTTCTGGAAAAAAGTGAGCTAGGCAGAAGAAATAGCAAATGCAAGATCTTTAAGGCCAGAGTGTGCTAGGTATGTTGGAGGGACCCCAAGGAGTCCGGTGTTCCTGGAATACAGTAATGAGTGGATGAGAAGCAGGTGATGAGCTTAGAAGGGGGAGGGGAGGGCAGAGACAGGTTGTATGGGGCTCTTCAGGTAACTGCAAAGAGTTTGGAAGACAGACATAAAGTGACTTGGTTTTTACCAGGATCCCTCTGGCTGCTATGTTGAGAATAGACTCCAGGGGAAAGAGTGGAATGCAAGCAGGGAGAACAGTGAGGAGGCTACCGCAGTAGTCCAGGTGGGAAATGGCGGTGGTGGAGCTAGCAAGTGGTTATTTATTTTATTCTAGTCATGCTCAAGACATTTAATACTGATTAAATATTATTATCTAGTATACAGTCCATATCAAAATTTCCCCCCAAATCCTTTTTATAATAAACAAACAAAACCTGGATTCAGCCAAGGCCCACCTATTGCATTTTTAAAAGAATTAATTAATTTTTATTTTTGGCTGCCTTGGGTCTTTGTTGACGTGCGTGGGCCTTCTCTCTCTTCGTTGTGGTGTGCGGGCTTCTCACTGCAGTGGCTTCTCTTGTTGTGTAGCAACGGCTCTAGGCGTGCGGGCTTCAGTAGTTGTGGCATGCGGGCTCAGTAGTTGTGGCAGGCAAGCTCTAGAGCGCAGGCTCAGTAGTTGTGGTGCACGAGCTTAGCTGCTCCGCCTCATGTGGGATCTTCCCAGGGCCAAGGCTAGAACACATGTCCCTTGCATTGGCAGGTGGATTCCTAACCACTGCGCCACCAGGGAAGCCCTGCATTTGGTTCTCACCTTTCACGCTTGGATATTTTTACGAGTCCAGGCTAGGCATTTTGTAGCATGCCTCACCATTCTGGATATGCCTAATTGTTTTTTTCATAGTTATGTTCAGGTTAGCTTTTTTTGTTTTTTGGCAACAATACTACGGAGGGGGCGTTACATTTTCCCCACTGCATCATATCAGAAGACGCATAATTTCAATTTGATCCATTATTGGTGATGCTAAGTGATAGTGACTGGTGATTTGATCGCTTGGTTAGGGTGTTGTCTGCCAGATCGCCCCAGTGCAAAGCCAGCTGTTCCCCTTTGTAGGTGCTGTGTACTCCGTGGGTTGATATTATACTTTGGGACTGAATAAATAGTGAATATACTATTGCCCAACAACCTTTCACCCAGTGACTTTAGCATCTAATGAACAGCCCCGTGGCTTCTGACCTTGTGCCTCAGTTTGCTCATTTGAACACTGAGTCTAACAGTGGTCCCTAAGGGATGCTTGTTTTGAGGATCAGTGCTTGGCACACAATAAACGCTCCATAAGTGTTAGATATTACTGGACAAAAACAAGTATGAAAAAATTAAGGACAAGGCTAGGGTTGCACTCCAGTTCCCCGGATCCCGCCGCGGGTCCCAGGTGGTAAGTGAGCGAAAGCGGCCCCAGGGTCCACTCGGCCACGCCCTCGCGCCACGGAAGCCTGACCGGGCGGGACCACCCACCGCCCCGGCCGCGCAAGGCCCCCTGGGACCGGTAGTGCTGGGCGTGGCCGCGAGACTACATATCCCGGCGGCCCCCGCGCCTCGGCTCCCGCGGCTACTGCCTCAGCCCCTCCACAGTAACGGCGGCGGCTGCGGCTGCTGAGTTTGTGGTGGCGGCGGCGGCGGCTGCAGTGGCTGCTGGCTGAGTGCTGAGCGGCGAGTTTCCGATTTAAAGCCGAGCTGCGAGGAAAATGGCGGCGGGCGGTGAGTGGAGATAAAGGAAGAGCGGCGGCGGGCAAGGGGGTGGAGTGCGAGGCGGAGGGAAGAGGGCGAGTCTCCCGGGCTGCGGCGAGCCGGCGGCTCCGGCTCCGCCGAGGCGCTGCGG
Source organism: Aethalodelphis obliquidens (assembly GCF_003676395.1). Lineage (NCBI taxonomy): Eukaryota > Metazoa > Chordata > Mammalia > Artiodactyla > Delphinidae > Aethalodelphis > Aethalodelphis obliquidens. Next base: position 278,833 of record NW_020837986.1, on the reverse strand, counting down.
GACGCGCCGTGCGGGGGGCGCGCGGAGATAGTTTCGGCGTGTCGGGGCCGCGCCGCTTCCCCGCAGCCTGGGGGCGGCCCGCGGCCGGAGGAGGGGTGTCGAGGTTAGGCGGCAGCTGGCTTGGGAGTGCGAGGGGGGTCCCCGCGTGGAGGGGTCACCCCGAGGAGTTTTGGGGGGACCGCGGGGGTCCATTTTTCCCGCCTGTCCCTAAAGTTTTACCCTCCCGCAGCCCTCGGGGTGCTTTTGAAAGCTCCCCGCGACCCCTCCTCCCGCTGCCTCGGCGTCTCGTAGTTATTCGGAAGAATCGGGGGGGGGGAGCCGCACAGACCCCCCGCTCACCCCCAGCCCAGCCTCCAAGTCGTATTGAGAATCGGGTTGGATTTTGTTGCCGTGTTTCCTCCTGCACTTGGGCATTTTAAATATTTTAACACGAATTATCTGCGGGATTTCCATTTTGGGCACGGGTAGGTTCTCAGCAGTTTTTCTCAGTAAAAAGGCATTTTGCTACCTCGGGTGTGAAGGCTGGGAAATGGCAAGTGGAAGTTAGTGAATTAAATTTGGGATTGGGCTGTCTTTATTATTACTCTTTTTTTCTTGTCTCCATCTCTAATCTTCTTACGTACATTGATTCAATTTGTGATGGTTTAAGTAGTTTGTCTTAAACATGCTTTAGAAAAACAACCCACGAGTAGTTGGAGGGCTTAGTTGCTTCCTAGGCAGTTTGAGGGCACTCAGGGTGGAAAAGTTAACCAAAAGAGCAGCTGTGAGAGGCAGAGAGCATCGTCTCGAAATCTCACTAGCAGTAGGAGTTGGGGCTTCTCAAATGGAAAGACACGAAAGGTCTGAAATTCTCTCGAAGTCGGAACTTTTTTTTTTTTCTCTCTCCTTCCCGAATGTGAAGACTTCCTTCTTGCACTTTTTGAGCAGCAGCGCTTCAAAGCCAACCTGTTTTTGTTATTAAGCCCGTACCGTAAAGAAACAGGAAGGCAAGTACCAGCTGTGTCTCGCTGCAGCGGTTTGAAATGGAGTTGAATGAGATGAGTGAGAGTGCTGGTAGTATTGAGTGAGATTGCTTCATCTCCTTGATTCAGACGCCTGGTCTCGGATCCACCTAACTGGTCCCTGGCTGCAGGAACGCATCACTTATTTGTTGCAGCAGGTTATTTAGAGGATGGGAGGAAAAAAAAAAATCGTAAGTCTTGTGATTGACGCATAAACCAAAATGTGAAATGGAAATCTGTAAGTTTGTGTTCTTGAAAACAAATTCAGTTATTGCTTGTTAGTTTAGGATAGGTTATACCCAATATAACTGGTCTAGGGACAACTGGGAGGGTACAAAAAGAAAAACGAACCTCTGTCCTACTCTAAACCCTCCAGTTCCCATTCCCAGGAAGCAACGACTGTTACTGGTTTCTAGAGTATTCTTGGTTTTTGGAATAATTAAAGAATTTTCATTCGAAACACACCCCTGTTGGATACCAAAAGCAGGGAAAAAGAATGAACCAAAGAAAAGGAAGATGGGGTGGGAATACTGCTTTCTCTTTACTGTCTTCAACAATTGTCGATGGCTATTAGAAAAGCTCTTCCAAACTTACTGCTTATGTTGCCTGATCTATTAGCACCCTTAAGGAAATAACAATCTGTGGGGCTTTAGGGTGAAGAACCCTGCCAGGGTTCATTGTTTGTATGTAAGATGAAGCCTCTGTAACATGTAAAATGATATTGAACACTATAGCTTCTGTTACTGGAGGTTGCTTCAGGTTCTGCATTTAAATGAGTAGTAATCTAGATTGCCTGCGATCCTAAATTATAGGGGAATTTTATGTATCGATAGAAATGACTTAACTGTCTAATCAGCATTAAAAAAAGGGCATAGCTTCTGGTATATACAAGTACATATCGGACATGAGGATTGTGGACTAAGTGGGAAGCTGTAATGTTTCTAGAGCAGTTACAGGAAATGTTTCTACCATAAAATATTCCTTCACTACAGAGGCTTTGAAAATGCATAACAACCGTAGTATAATTAACAGGATTAAAAAAAAATGTTTTAGAATGCTGGTTTTAAATTTATCAACACTAACTTCATTAAAAAAATTCAATGATATTAAAGATTAGGAGATTAGGGATTATATTAAATATATTTTGAAAGTGAGTATGCTGTGTTTTCCCCATATAGAAATTATTTCTATACATCGCCATCCCCCACCCCCAAGCAAATAAATTAGAATTCATTCAATAAAGAGTGAACGTTCTGTTGGACCCTGGACCCTTTTTCTAGGAGTCACGTAAATAAAAAATAGTTGCTGAAATGATTACTTACCAATGCCTTCTTGATTGGTCATTTGAAGTAAACTTTCTTACTATGTCAGGGACATATTAAAGATAAAGAGGTTTATTTTTCTTTTAAATTCAGTCCTTTGAGCATTAGTAGTATAATTCTATATAGAATAGTTCCTTTTAACTTGAAGACTAGTAGGTTTTTGAGAAGTCTTCTAAAAGAATGACTTATATTTTAGCTTGGACAATAGGGTAAGATAAAAAACCCAAACTCCTATTGTCCTATCCCTAATTGGTGTTAAAATAAACGGCTTTAGGGTTTCTTTCTACAATTTTTTTAGACTGTATAATTTCAAGCCTTGGCCAGAGGATGTGGACTACTTTTGCAAACTTTTAATTTGTTGCAAGTTTAGAATGAATATAGCCTCCAGTGGCTGTCTACACAGCCAAGTGACCACACTTTAACACAATTGTTACTCTTTAAATGCTACCTAGGCCTAGAAAAACAAGAGTTGTTGATCATGATTGAAGAGGAACTGGAGTTTCTCAAAGGTTAAACTAGGGAGTACCTGTCCCAGTTTGGTTTGAATTTACTCTGTGGTGTAGAATATTCCTTTTTTGCATTATTGAGTGGTTAAAGCTCTGGGAGCAGGAAATTAGTATTGGAAATGTATGTTAACTTTTCTTTTTCCTCACAGTTCAACACTTTAAGGAAATAGGTGAGTGTATGGTAGTTTAGATTCTCAGGGATAGCATTGAGGTTGAGTGCTGCAGTAAAATGTAGGCATTTTCTTTTCCTTTATGAGTGCTTTTTGGGGTGGGGGAGGGGATTACAAAATGAACCTTTTACAGTTCAGGTGGAGGAGGGGTTCGATTGTACTGAGGTTTATTCCTTCACTTTGTTAATGATAGCTAGGTAAATTCATTTGGCCCATTGGTTTTCTGACAGGGTTTCTGGGAGAAGATTATTTTGGGTTAAGGATATAATTTATCTAGAGCCTAACCTTATTTTCAGCTCCCTAACAAATGATGGAATTGACTTGAATTTAATCGCCTTTCCCTTTCCAATCTTCTGGTGGAAAGTTGTTAAATGAACAGGAAAATTGCCAGAAGATACACAGCAGGAGTTGAAAGGAAGACCTGCAGTGTCTAGAAGGCTGATTTATCCACAAACCGGATAATCGTAGACTACATACTGCCAGTTCCCAATTTCGTCAGTATAACTCAGTTTGGTAGGTTCTTTGGTCTAGGTCAATTTACAGAGGGACAGTAATAAAGGTTTATTTAACTACCTGTGTAGTAAACTTTGTGGCCTAGAGGAAAAGGAAAGAAGTCTGACCTAACTGGCACAGAGGCTTTACCTGTTTCAAAGAATGCTCTAAGAGCAAATGGACTAGTGTTTCCTGTTTGTCCCTTTTCCTATTTTTCATTAGGAACATCAGTGTCCTATTTTTTCTTTCTGTTAATATTTTTTATTGATATGTTCTAGGAAAGAGTGTGATTTTACTGTTCACCTATGAAGGAATTCAGAAAATTTTAATCTCTTTAGTTAGAGACTGCAAGTGAGGGTTATGAAACTTCACTTTTTGGAAAGTAGGCTGACTAGATTACTAAATTTAACCTCTTCATCATCCACATGGTGAGAGAATATTGGCCTGGGTATCACATAGTAATGGATAATCTACTGCTCCCTGCGGCTTTGCTTTTGGTAGCTATGGCAGCTGAGTAGGAGTGGTAGCTGGATAGATGGGAAAGGACTGCAGAAGTCAGCATAATCCTCAATTAGGATAAGCCTCATGGTTAATTGAACGTTGAGTGTACAGGTTAAATCCCATTATAACAAACTCCAGGGGACTAGCTAAATTATTTTGTTGTACTGGGATTGAGCTTTATTGAATATTGTTTGAAATAAATTGGTCTTTTTGTTTTTGTTAGAGATGTGGGAAAATTTTTTATTTGTTTCTTATGGCAAACTGTTTATTGTAACAGTTTGACAAGTTGTTACTCATGTGCCAGTGTGTTTCACCTTCATTTTTAATGCTTTTGCCTTTAAAAAGGAACCCACTGTGAGCTGGGCAGATAATTTATCCCCCATCCTCCCCCCATGTCTCTGTCTAGAGTAGCTCCATTAGTTTATCTCAACAACCAAATAAGTTTATTAGTAAGTACTACTGCCACGATCCAAGTGTGGTCATAGGAAATGGGAAATTCCCCAGGTTTCCAGGTGACTGCTGCTGGTCATTTTTTTCTGCCCCTGAAAATTTTAAAAATAAAATATACCTCATTTTAGTGTGAACTATTCTTTGTCAGCAATAATTAAGGTAACCCTTTTCTGTTCAGCTCAATGTAGTTTTAGACCTTTAGATTTCTATATGGTATTGTTAAAAAGAACGAGATGGTAATGTAATCTTTAAGATTCTTCCATATAAATGTGGAATTTTTCAGAAATAGGGTTAATAAACATGAGAAGAATACTGTTCTTATGCTTGGCCAGAAATACACTTTTTTCTTTCTGTCCTCTAGTTTTAGATTGGTGTTTGTCAAACTTCAGGCATTTACATCCTACCTTCATATCTAAAGCTAACATTTTTAGTTTGCTTAGAGCATTTTGATTGGGTGCAGCAAAACATTTTTGAAGTCATTCTTTTAAATAGATGTCCCATGAAGGAGGGAAAATCTGAAAGAGGGAATTTCAAAGCAACCCAACCAGTGTTTTGAAAGTTCTCAAGTCTTAAGAATAATGACTGACTAGTAGGCAGGAAGCCTGCAGTTGTATTGTGGTATTGTTCCTCCATCTTGTGCATTTGAGAACTTGAGTACAAAAGAGGAGAAAGCTTGGGGAAGGGGAAGAAAGGGTTTTAACATACAAGAAAAGGGGAGGGGGGAGACTTTTAGAGTAAATATTCTTTGCTCTTCTGTTTAAGTGAAATCTAAAACCAAGTAATTTTTACTTTGAGAGGAAATGTTTATCAAAATCTAAGTGTCCAAAACTGACATTTTTATAAAAGAGTTGTTATTGGTAGAAAGAGCAGTGTGAGCATATGCCCAGTTTTAAAACAATTTTAATTTAAAAAAAACCCTACATGTGAAATCCTTTAAATATTTCCCCCTTTGTTACCTGAGCAGTATCATTTGTTAGCTTGTTATTTTGAAAAGAATAGTACCAGTGAAGAGTTTGAGAATAATTTGCAAGTTTGTACTCTGAGATTGCAAATCAACCTCTCTAGGTCTGCTTTTAAATTTATAACACAAAGAGGTGGAGTATATGATCTTCCAAGGTTCCTTGTATTAGAAAATCCTATAAACTTAAAACATCGTATAGATATGTAGAATGGCCTTAAAATTTTTTTTTTTGGTCAAATATTAAATGGATTGAGCAGTTTATGCCAGATAATGGTGTGAAGATGCAGGTTTCTGTGCTGACTCATGAGTCTGGGGACAGGATGACTTTGAGATTCTGACTTCACCATAGTAATATATGCTACAAGGGCAAAATTTGTGTTGTGTGTGTGTGTTGGGGGCCGGGAGGGAGAGACTCTTCAACCTCTTCCTTCTGGTGTAAGAAAATGAAGTCATATTTTCTTTACTCTCAGTAAAGCTGTCATCAGTGAAATGGATTATTGAATTTAAGTCACTCTGTAGAGTAGCTACATCAGCTTGGTTTCGTTTCTAGATTGAAATTTGGCAACTGTATTTGAAAATACTTTAAGGATAACCCAGTTTTCTCTTAACCAGATTGTGTCTAAATTTAGTCTACACACTCTCTGCTCCAACCAGACTCATCTCTCTCCTCTTTTACCTGCCTGGTGGTGGTTGTGTTTTATGACAGTACTTTCATCCCATCCAAGAGAGTCGGCTCCAGTGCTGTCAGAGCAAGTGTTTGGCTGCATCTAGGAAAATCTAACTTCACTAAGTGAGCGAAATAACTCCACACACACATTGCATCTGTTGGAGGGTCAGTGGTGTCTTTTCATATGAGACAGGACTATTAGTATATTAAGTTTTACACATAATTTCGCTGGGAACCAGTAACGTTAATTCAGGAAGCTACTTTCAAAGTGCATAACCACATCGAGAATGGTGGAAGCCTTAGGTGTGTGGGCCCCAAATTAGGTGAACCTGAAATCATGAACTTGCCCAGTACCTTCAGTCTCCCTTTTTTTTAACCATAGTACAAAATAGCTCCCACATGTGACTTCTAAAACTGACTTTCATTCTACTGTTCTCTTACCTCTGAGGCCTTAAGCTTCAATCATTTTTTTTTATAGCTTCAGTCATCTTTAATTGGCTACTGCTTGGCTGCTGCCCACTCCCCCATAAACACACATACTTAATCAGTGTTTATTAAGCTTGTACTATTTAAGGCACTCAGAGTTAAAAAGGTTTTGACCTCCAAGTGCACACAATCAATCAGGTACTCACATCACTTCAGAACAAGGTAATCTGTTTTGCCTATAAAGATCTTGGAGAAGTTCAGTGGAGGAAAGGGACCAGGTGATCAGGATGCAGGGCTTTGAAGAATGACTATGATTTTATTATGGAGAGAGCACAGTTCCTCTTGGTGAGAAATCATTAGCAAGAGTGCAGAGATAAAACATTTCAAGACTTGATTATTTAAATATTCAGTTATGGGGGCTTCCCTGGTGGTGCAGTGGTTAAGAATCTGCCTGCCAATGCAGGGGACTCAGGTTCGAGCCCTGGTCCAGGAAGATCCCACATGCCGTGGAGCAGCTGAGCTCGTGTGCCACAACTACTGAGCCTGCGCTCTGGAGCGGGAGAGCCACAACTGCTGAGCTCGCATGCCACAACTACTAAAGCCCACGTGCCTAGAGCCCATGCTGCGCAACAAGAGAAGCCACCGCAATGAGAAGCCCGCCCACCGCAACGAAGAGTAGCCCCCGCTCGCCGCAGCTAGAGAAAGCCTGCGCACAGCAACAAAGACCCAACGCAGCCAAAAATAAATAAATAAATACATTTATATATAAAAAAATTCAGTCATGTGATTTTGCTTTTTTTTTTTTTTTTTTTTTTGCGGTACGTGGGCCTCTCACTGTTGTGGCCTCCCCCCGTTGCGGAGCACAGGCTCCGGACGCGCAGGCTCAGCGGCCATGGCTCACGGGCCCAGCCGCTCCGCGGCATGTGGGATCTTCCCGGACTGGGGCACGAACCCGTGTCCCCTGCATCGGCAGGCGGACTCTCAACCACTGCGCCACCAGGGAAGCCCTGATTTTGCTTTTGTAGACTCCTATTGATACATTTTTCTTAAATATATTTTCATTCCAGTTTCTAAAAGGAGTCCAGACCCTTTATTTCTAGATTACTATAATAGCTTTCCAGTTAGTCTCTGCCCTTTCGCTACTCCTGTTCTTCTGCCAGTTTAAACTTTTTAAACATTTTGATCACATTTTTTGCTTAAAAATCTGCAGAGTACAATCCAAATTCCTTAACCTAATGTTCAGTTCTTATCACAGTCTTTTTTTTTTTTTTTAAATCAATCTTTCCCACTTTTGTTGCCCCTTGTTTCAGTCATGCTGATTTTTTCTGCTCTTCTCCCTTGCTATCTAGTCTAGTCATAAGGCCCGGCTCAGATCCTATCTCATTTAAGTAAATTTCCCAGACTACCACAACTGAAAATATACCTCTTATTTCCTGATATGAATCTTAATTATCTCCTTCTGTGCATGAGTATTTATATTTTTAAGGGAGTTTTAAATTTTTTATTTCATTTTATTATTTTAAAAATTTATTTATTTATTTTTGGCTGCATTGGGTCCTAGCTGCTGTGTGCGAGCTTTTCTCTAGTTGCGGCAAGCGGGGGCTACTCTTTGTTGTGGTGCGTGGGCTCTAGGCACGTGGGCTTCAGTAGTTGTGGCACGCGGCTCTGTAGTTGTGGTGCATGGGCTTAGTTGCTCCGGGGCATGTGGGATCTTCCTGGACGAGGGCTCAAACCCGTGTCTCCTGCCTTGACAGGTGGATTCATAACCACTGTGCCAGCAGGGAAGACCAAGAGCCAGTATTTATTGATTGGTAGGACGGATTCAGTCAAATTGTCTATTCTTTGAGATAGGGACCATTACTTTTATAAGCTTTTAAAATCCTCTTTTCAGTGATACTCACTTTAAGTCCCCCCCAAATGCTTGGTGTTTGAATGTGAAAGTTTCTAGAGTTCAGCTCTCAAGTCAAATTTTCTACTTGGAAATCGAGATAAAATTAGAGTCCTAACGGTTTGCTTGGGACTTGTGTCTCCCTCAAAGAGTTGGCCCAGATAAATCGTGTCTGGGCCTTAGAATACCACATTCTTATTTGCCACTTGCCCTAGGACCGAGCAGTCCTTCTGTAAGTTGCTCAAATGTTTTTATTCAGTACCACTGTTCTTCAAAGAATTGTGTTAAGTGTTGTGGGCATTAAAATCCCTTTGTGATCTAGGAGTTTACAGTCTAGCTGAGAAATGAGTATAATTGAAAAAACATAGTTGCAGCAACATAAAGTGGTTCAGAAGTTCAGAGGAAGAAAAGGTCATTTTCAGCTGGGATTGTTAAGGAAACTTCATGGAGGAGATGGAGTAGATCTGAACGGAACTAATTGCTGCTTCTAATCTTCTCCCTTGCCCAATTCTTTTATTCTGTAGTGTTTACTTAACATAAAATTATAATGTTTAAAAAATTTCATTTAAAAATATATGTGAGGGCTTCCCTGGTGGCGCAGTGGTTGAGAGTCCGCCTGCCGATGCAGGGGACACAGGTTTGTGCCCTGGTCCTGGAAGATCCCACATGTGGCGGAGCGGCTGGGCCCGTGAGCCATGGCTGCTGAAAAAAAAAAAAAAAAAAAAAAAATAAATATATATATATATATGTGAAAAAGTGAAAGTAAGGCTCCTGCTACCCCTAGGTCTTTGGTCATTATAGCTACCCCCCCCGCCCCACACCAAGGCTACTACTGTTAGAGGATAATTCTGTACATGGGATTATGGATGTCTCTTTAGTTTCTTTTTTTCTATTCTCTCACCCTCCCTTTTTAATTAACAAATGGGAGCTTCCACTATTTTTATTTAGCAAAAGAACTTGGAGAGCCTTCTATATCTCATATTTTAAAAAGGCTGTATAATATTCCATTGTATGAATGGATATAATTTATTTAACCAGTTCCTCATTGCTGTTTCCAATCTTTTATTATTTTGAATGATGCTACAGTGAACTATATGTAGATCTGTGTGCTGGTATGAGTATGTTTTAGTACAGAAGTCTTAGAAATGAAATTTTTGAATCAAAAGAAACGTACATTTAAAACTTTAATACCACTTACCCAGTTACCTCCAAAGAGGTTATACTAATGCTCTCACCTTTTGTCCATGAGAGTGACTGTTTCTCTTTTTTTGTCCTTTCATGTTGTTTGACTGCTTGAAGGCATGAGATCTTCTGTTGTTCTTTGTCTCAGAGTTTGCAACTGAACTCCTGTGGAGTTCCCATAGCCTTTCATAATATGACTCTAATCTACATTTCCAGCATCATCTCCTTAATTCTATCTGTATATCTTATACTTTATTTTTATTATTATTATTATTTTTTTGGCTGTGCCACATGGCTTGTGGGATCCAAGTTCCCTGACCAGGGATTGAACCCTGGCCCTCAGCAGTGAGAGCTCAGAGTCCTAACCACTGGACTGCCAAGGAATTCCCGTATCTGTGTATCTTATACTTTAGTTGCAGTTGTCTCCTTTGCTCTACCTTCCCCCTCTTACCCGAATAAAATTCCCTTTCCTGTGTTCTGATTCATATTCTTAGATATGAAAGATAAAAGCTACCATTTATCGATTGCCTGTGTGCCTGGACCTTGTTCTGTGCTGCATGTACATGATCTCATTTAATAGTCTGGGTTTTTTGATGCAGAGCCCTTTTTTTCTTCTTCAGATGAAGTCATACACAAAACCCTATTCAAAGTAGAAAAGGTGAGTCTTTTAAAATTTATTTTCTAGGTTGAAATTTAAACTGCTTACCGGTTATAAGGACAGTGAAGGTGAAACTTGTAATGAGTATAAAATTTGAAATTCGGTTATGAAGAGCTATTATGGACCTAAATCCATCTCTGCCTCGAGTTTATTTCTGTATTAAAAAAACCCAACTCATACATAGATACAGTTCAAGATGGTCTCAGTTCAGAAATATTTTTTGAAATATGTAACAGGTGCACATGGGATAAATTCAAAAGGTACCAAAGGATATACAGTGGAAAGTAAGGCACCTTCCTCAGCTGACTTCCCTATCCCCTGCCCAGAGGCAACCATTGTTACTCTAGGCATATAAATGCATGTGCTTAAAAACTTTAAGTTTAATGAATTTCTCCCATGTTTTGGGAAAAACTTTATATTGAAGTGTAATATACATTCAGAAAAGTGCACAGTACAGTCTGATAAATTTTCATAAAATGAACACCAATGTAACTGGCGCTCAGAAGCCCTCTTCTGGACTGTATACTTTTTAAATGATCTTGGAGAGGTTTCATATCTATATTTATAGCTACTAAGTTCTTTCTAATGGTTACACAGTGTCCCACTGTATGGATATATCATAATTTTTCCAGTTTCATATTACTACAAACAAAGCTGTAAGTGTATTCATACATGTTTCTTTGTTCTCATGTTTTGTTATGAAGTATATAAAAATTTGTAGATGGAGAATGCTACTTTAAAGACTATGAGGGGCTTCCCTGGTGGCACAGTGGTTGAGAGTCCGCCTGCCGATGCAGGGGACACGGATTCATGCCCTGACCTGGGAAGATCCCACATGCCGCCGAGCGGCTGGGCCCGTGAGTCAGGGCCACTGTGCCTGCGCGTCCGGAGCCTGTGCTCCGCAACGGGAGAGGCCACAACAGTGAGAGGCCCGCATACCGCAAAAAAAAAAAAAAAAAGACTATGAATTTAAACTTTTTATAGATACTGCAGCTTGCTCCCTTTAGAGGTTGTATCAATTGACAAATCCACCAGCAGTGTGTGAAGTGCCTGATTCCCTCATCTCTGAGTAATATATAGTGGCATCAAATTTTATAGTTTGAGAAATTAAAAAAATCTTTTCATGTGTTTCTTCTAGTGCTTTTTTGTTTTTCTTTAACATAAAATAAAAAAATACATAAAAATTAAAAAATGTAAAAAAAAAAAAAAACCCAGTTAGGATGTCAAACTGGTAGCATAGATTAATGAGGTGTGATAGACTACAATATGTTGTAACTGTATATATTTGTTCCTTTTAGTATATTTAAAGTTGTTTAAAATGTACCTAGGTAACATTTGGGTATGCTGTTTTAAATTTTAGAAATCTGCTTTATTGAGGTGTAATTTACTTATAATAAAATTCAGTCATTTTAAGTGTGCAGCTTGAGGTGTTTTTTTTTTTATTTTAAGCAGAGGTCTTCTTAGAAGCCCATATGATTTAAATTTATTTATTTATTTATGGCTGTGTTGGGTCTTTGTTTCTGTGCGAGGGCTTTCTCTAGTGTGGCAAGTGGGGGCCTCTCACTATCGCGGCCTCCCTTGTTGCGGAGCACAGGCTCCAGACACGCAGGCTCAGTAATTTTGGCTCACGGGCCCAGTTGCTCCGCGGCATGTGGGATCTTCCCAGACCAGGACTCGAACCTGTGTCCCCTGCATTGGCAGGCAGATTCTCAACCACTGTGCCACCAGGGAAGCCCGCAGCTTGAGTTTTGATGAATGTAAACGGTTTTACCATCACCATAATCAGGATACAGAACATTTCCATCACCCCAGAAAGTTCTTGCTCATTTGCGTTCAGTCCTGTTCGGGGTTTTGTATTCAATCATCCACTGTTCTGCTTTCTATCACTATAGTTTGCTGTTTTCTTTTTTTCTCCAACTTTGAGGTGTAATTGACAATTAATTGCATATATTTAAATTGTACAATTTGGGTTTTGATGTGTATGTCTACCCATGAATCCGTCATAATTACAATAACGGAAACACCTGTTACCTTTGAAGTCCAAAATCTGATCCCTCCTGTATCCCTTTGTAATCCATCCCTCCCCCATCTTCAGGCAATTACTGATCTGCTTGGTGTTACTAAAGATTAACTTGTATTTTTGAGAACTTTTAATATATGGAATTATACATATAGTATGTACATTTTCTTTGGGGGAGGCTGGCTTCTTTCACTTATAGTTATTTAGAGATTTATTCATGTTGCATATGTTAATAGTTTCATTTTTTATTGTTTAGTACTATTGCGTTGTATAGGTATATCACAAGTTATTTATCCATTCACCTATTAAACAGTTGGGTTGTGTCCAGTTTTTGGTTATCAAAAATAGAGCTTTTATGACATTTGTGTTGCAAGGCTTTGTGTGAACAAATGCTTTCATTACTTTTGAGTAAGTGTCCAGGAATGGCATGGCTGGGTTATATGCTAAGTGTATGTTTAACATTTAAAAATTTTAAGAAACTGCCACTTGTTTCTCAACACGATTGTACCATTATATATTTCTCCCAGCAGTGTATGATAGTTCAGGTTGTTTCACATCCTCATCAGCACTTGGTATGGTGAGTCTTTCTGATGCGTGCCATTCTAGTGGGTATATAGTGGTAGCTCATTGTGGCTTTGAGTTTTCCTAATGACTAATGATGTTGAATATATTTTTATGTGCTTACTTGCCATTGGTATATCTTTTCTGGTGAAGTGTCTGTTCATATCTTTTGCCCATTTTTTTTTTTTTTGGCCGTACGCGGGCCTCTCACTGTTGTGGCCTCTCCCGTTGCGGAGCACAGGCTCCGGACGCGCAGGCTCAGCGGCCATGGCTCACGGGCCTAGCTGCTCCGCAGCATGTGGGATCTTCCCGGACCGGGGCACGAACCCATGTCCCCTGCATCGGCAGGCGGACTCTCAACCACTGCGCCACCAGGGAAGCCCCACAGTTAGTATTAATATTACATTATTGTAACCTTAAATCACCTATCTTCCCAGACACTTCTTTTTCTTTACTCGAATAGAGTGACACCTTAATTTACTAACCAGTCCCCTTACCCTAATTTGAACATATGTATTTTAATTCTTTTCTGTCTGATTTATTCTTTTTGTCATGCTGGGATTTTGGAACATTTTGCAACTTACATTTAAGAAGCCTCATTTAAAAAAACCAGTGGAAATTTCCAGCTTAAAAAAAAAATCCAACTACTGGTCTAATAACTGCTTTGCAGGAAGAAAGAAATATGAAAAAGAACCACAGACATTCTGGATGTCAGCCTGTGAAATTTTCCACTATTTCCCGTAATAACATGCAGGCATGCTTTTACTGCTGGATTCAGCGCAACTGCAGTTGCACTCTGAGTGGAATTTGAAGCTACTCTATCAATGATAAAATGGCATCTGGCCAGCTTTTAGTGAGCAGTGCATAAATTCACACATCATACTGTTATGTTTGTTTCATCTCTGCCTGGATAGCGTGGCCATAAAACTGAACTTGGAAAGTTATTTAAAAATCTTGATTCCAAAATTTCTGTTAGTTTTAAGTGTATTTTGATTTTTAAATATTCAGTAGGTTTATTATATAGCTGAGAATATAGATATATAAAGTCATTCTTTTAGTCATAATACTGTGTACATTTTTAGAGGATTTTATACTATATTGAAGAATGCTCAGAAAATTAAAAGAAAGTTTAAAAATTTGCATAAGCTCAATATTAACTTGGTGTGATTCAAGAAACACTTTAGGGCTTCCCTGGTGGCGCAGTGGTTGAGAATCTGCCTGCTAATGCAGGGGACACGGGTTCGTGCCCCGGTCCGGGAAGATCCCACATGCTGCGGAGCAACTGGGCCCGCGAGCCACAGCTACTGAGCCTGCGCGTCTGGAGCCTGTGCTCCACAACAAGAGAGGCTGCGATAGTGAGAGGCCCGCGCACCACCATGAAGAGTGGCCCCTGCTTGCCACAACTAGAGAAAGCCCTGGCACAGAAACGAAGACCCAACACAGCAAAAATAAATAAAATAAATTAAAAAAACAAAGAAACACTTTAATCTCTATTTCAGGTTCTTATTAATCTTTTCAAAGAGTCAGTAGGCTTTATATTAAAACTGATAACTGTTTTTACTTTGCTTTTTCAAATTTAAAGGCAAACAGTATTACACTCTTTTCCTAATGAGGGAAGTCCAGGTTGCCCAGTTCTATAAGCTGGCAAAGCAGAATGATGATGAGTAGATTACAAATACTGTACTGTAATCACCCACTTCTACCTTGTTTCATCTCTTTCATGGCAAATGCCTAACAGTAGTGTTAAGGAATGAAATAAAAAAATTCAGATTTCATTAATTTAAACTCAAGCATTTCTGCAGTGGGGAATTTGAGCATTCAAAGTGATAACAACAGATGTACATATCTTAGTGTTTTAAGACTTTGTAAGTCACGTTTTGGAAATAAAGGCATATGATGTGTATCTTTTTCAGGACTATTAGGTCTTACATTTGAACAAGAACAGCTTTGTGACATAACCGTGGCCTCCACCCCTTCCCTGTGATCTATTCCTCCACCCTTGTACAGTCTCACCCTTCCTCTTGACCTCGCCTATCTGTAACTCTCCTCCTGTCCTATTCACGCACTTCCTCTTCTCAGCCCTCATGCTATCTGCGACTGTTTTATCCCTTTCCTCTCAGCCTAAATTTTCTTCTGGCCCATAACCTTTTTTTTTTCTTTGTCAACTTTCCATCCTTCAAGTCTGTCACTTTTTCTAGTTGCTCGCTGTTAACCAAGTCTCTTCTTTACCTTTGGAAGGCTTCTTTGCTCCAAGTTTCTCTGCGTCTGTCAGAGTGATTTTCTTTCTTTGAACCATCGAACACACACATCCTCACACTCTCTCAAATCTTTTAACTCTTTATTTCTGCCTCCATGTTTCGATTTATTTTACAGAGATTTACTGAGTGCTAGCCATGTGTCAGGCTTTTCTCTAGATGTTAGTGATATACCAGGGATCAGAATGGCTGTGGGGGAAAAAAAAGCTGCATAAGGGGACCAGAAACTGGTGTGTGTGTGTGTGTGTGTGTGTGTGTGTGTGTGTGTGTGTGTGTG
>NW_020837986.1:249701-263486 GCF_003676395.1 Aethalodelphis obliquidens | reverse complement strand
TGTGTGTGTGTGTGTGTGTGTGTGTGTGTGTGTGTGTGTGTGTGTGTTGTGGGGTTTACATTTTAGATGGGTAGTCATGGTAACCGGTAACCTTCTCTGAGAAAGTAACATTTGAGCAAAGAGGCCAGGAAGAAGTAAGCCTTGTGAATATTGGCGGGGTGGGAGCATTGGGTACAGAGGAAACAGCCAGTGGAAAGACCCTTTGCTGTATTTGAAGAATAGCAAGGTAGCCATTGTGCTGGAGCACAGTGAACAAAGGAATAAGTAGTAAGAGAAGAAATCTGAAGGGTAGCAGTGGGACCTTGTAGGCAGTTGTAATGTCTTCAGCTTTTAGTTTGAGCAAAGTGGGGAACCACCGCAGTTTTTAATGTTTGGTATTGCAAAAAGGTTTTGTGATCATTATCCTTCCCCCACCCCGTTAAAGCATTTCGTTTTTTAAATTACAGAAGTAACTCATGTTTATGTGGAGAATACAGAAAAATACAAAGGAGAAAGTAAAGAAATCAAAGAACAAATAAAGAGGGACTTCCCTGGCGGTCCAGTGGTTAAGACTTCGCACACCAATGCAGGGGGTGCGGGTTCGATCCCTGTTGGGGGAACTAAGATCCCACATGCCTCACAGCCAAAACATAAAAAAAAAAAAAAGCAATATTGTAGCAAATTCAGTCAAGACTTAAAAAAAAAAAAGAACAAATAAAGATTACCAGTATAACTCATCATCCATTATTGAAGATTTTGTGTCTATCTTCCCACTCATTTTTCTCTATCACACATACCGCACGTGCATCTCCTGCCCTGTAGGGTTTTATCGGAGAGCAAATAAACTGAATTAGGCTTTACAGAGATCCCTCCAGCTGCTTTGTGAAAAATAGCCTATAAGAGGGCAGGAGGTAGGGAGACCTATTAGAAAGATTTTACAGTAATCCAGGTACTAGGTAATGTGGCTTGGACCTTGGAGGTGGCAGTGGAGGTGATAAGAAGTGATCCTATTCTGTATATATTTGAAGGGAGAGTCAACAGAATTTTGCAATGGATTCAGAGTGGGGCATGGCTGGGTGGGGCGGGGCCTGGTGGGAGAGAAGGACGGAAGAGTCAAGGGTGACTCAAAAGTTTTTGGCTTAAGTGACTAGAGATCTTTGGTTTCATTTTTCTTTCTTGTCAAACTACCCATCCAGGGTTCAATTCTGGCTCTTTTATTATGTGTTTTTCCTGTTCATTTAAGCTCGTGATTATTTCTTTCACCAAGCTTCTAATCTGCTCTGCTCAGCTTGGCGCTTGGGATACACCACAAGATGTTATATATAACAAATTGTTTCATTAGTATTAGTCTTCCTAACTAGGTAGTGAGCAGCGTTTTATTGGACTGTGCTGAATTTGTGAATCTGCTCTGGGACTCCTAACTTTCTGAGTACATTGTGGGCATTCAGTTGTTGCTTAATTGTACACGCCTCAGGCTTGAGAACAAGATACGAGAAAAATCTTAAAGTAAATGCCCGCTCTAGCTTTACTTTGGCATCCTGGCATCTTTGCAGGATGAATTGTTTTTGATAGTTATTTTCTGTCTAAAAATACCATCATTTTTATTTCCATGAATGTTACGTATTTTCTTGAATTCAGCAGTATGAAGACTTGTTTTTTAAATAATGAATGTTTATCGTTTACCTGATACACGTAAACCTTCTTTGGAGATAGAAAGATGAGTGAGAAAATGTCCCTGCCCAGGAAGGAGCTTATGCTTTGGTATGGACAGCATAACCTATATACCAATGTATGTCTCCTTTATAACATAACACTGTATTATGATTAATGCAAAACAAATTGTTATAATGCCTTTGGCATTCTAAAGATTGTAGGAGTTCTTTGCCTCTTTACTAAATGTTGCTAAACTTCTGTGCTTGGGTTCTTATTTATTTATTTTTTTTTAACATCTTTATTGGGGTATAATTGCTTTACAATGGTGTGTTAGTTTCTGCTTTATAACAAAGTGAATCAGTTATACATATACATATGTTCCCATATCTGTTCCCTCTTGCGTCTCCCTCCCTCCCACCCTCCCTATCCCACCCCTCCAGGCTGTCACAAAGCGCCGAGCCAATATCCCTGTGCCATGCGGCTGCTTCCCACTAGCTATCTACCTTACGTTTGTTAGTGTGTATATGTCCATGACTCTCTCTCACCCTGTCACAGCTCACCCTTCCCCCTCCCCATAACCTCAAGTCCGTTCTCTAGGAGGTCTGCGTCTTTATTCCTGCCTTACCCCTAGGTTCTTCATGACATTTTTTTTTTCTTAAATTCCATATATATGTGTTAGCATACGGTATTTGTCCCTTTCTTTCCGACTTACTTCACTCTGTATGACAGACTCCAGGTCCATCCACCTCATTACAAATAGCTCAATTTCGTTTCTTTTTATGGCTGAGTAATATTCCATTGTATATATGTGCCACATCTTCTTTATCCATTCATCCGATGATGGGCACCCAGGCTGTTTCCATCTCCGGGCCACTGTAAATAGAGCTGCAATGAACATTCTGGCACATGACTCTCTTTGAATTTCGGTTTTCTCAGGGTATATGCCCAGTAGTGGGATGCTGGGCCACATGGTAGTTCTATTTGTAGTTTTTTAAGGATTGGGTTCTTATTTTTAAAAATAGTTTTTCAGACTGTTGCTACCCGCTGATGTCAAGTGTGCTTACCACCCCCTCCCCCGCTTTTTACTTTTATTTGCATGAGATTTTTTGGGAAGACTTATTTTACATCAATATTCTTTCTTTTTTTTTTATCCAAGAGAATCTGATGTTTAAATCTTTAACTACAGTTAACAACAAATCTTTAACTACAAGCTTTGGAAAAATGATTTGTTGACATACAGTGTAAGATGATTTTTAAAAAATTTGCTTAGAAAATGATTTGCTGACACATCATAAGGTGATTTTTTGAAATATAATTTTCTCTGTCTCCTTGAGTTGTGTTTTACAAATAACCAAAATTCCTCTCTTTCAAATAAATCTATGTTTTATTTTCAGTAACTAGAGATGACTATCCGCCCCCCCCCCTTTTGTTTTTTTAACTTTTAGCATCTGTTCTGGCTCTTCTGCTTTTTCCCAAACCTTTACTTAAATAAGCAAA
Organism: Aethalodelphis obliquidens; assembly: GCF_003676395.1. NCBI lineage: Eukaryota > Metazoa > Chordata > Mammalia > Artiodactyla > Delphinidae > Aethalodelphis > Aethalodelphis obliquidens. The sequence continues at coordinate 260,357 of NW_020837986.1, read as the reverse complement.
AAAAAAAAGCTTGGATGCCCTGCTTTGCTTCCAGGACTTCATTTTGTGTTTTCGGTAAGATTTTCTCTGAAAATCTAGGTAGTGTTGCCTAGGAAGTTTTGTGTTTTAGTGTCTTTCTTTGTTTGCTTAGCTTTTTCAGTTTTGGGGACAATATGTTAACTCAGTTGTGCTTTTTGACTTTTCCTTTCTGTGGAAAGTATGTGTGCTAATAGAACGTAAAGTCTTTGAGGGCTGGGATTTATTTTGTTCACTGCTACTATATCTTTAGTGCTTAGAATGGTGGCATGCACATAGTAGGTACTCAAATATTAGTTGAATGAATTCAGAGTAGCAGTAGCAACAGTTCCTATTTATTGAGCATGTACTATATGGCGAAGTGCTAGGCACTTTGAATGGATTAAGTGGCATGTACATCTTATTGCATGAGCTGTTTCCCAGCCATATGATAGTGTATGAATGGGTGTGAGGGAGGAAGGAGAACAGCTGCCAGCTGTTAACCAAATTTAATCAAGTTTAAGATGCCATGTTATACAATGCATTATTTTATCCACCACTAGGTAAGGAAAAGTAGAACTGCTAACTATGGGATATTGTCAATAGCATGACACATTCTGATTTGAAAGATGTAAAAACATGAAAAAAAATCTAAGAAATTCTGTGGTAAATCAGCTATACCTCAATTTTAAAAAAAGTGAAAAAAATGGAAGAATCTCTAAAATAAGGAATATCAGCAGTTTTACGTAAACTCTCATTTAAAGATCACAGAGCCTTCAATAGGTAGGCATCATTATTCTCATTTTAGAGATGAAGAAATTGAAGGTTAGAGGATAAGTACATAGGTTCTCAAGCTAGAGGATCCAAATCGAGGCCATTCTCTTTTTACCACTCCACATTGCTTCAGGAGTCAGCGCAGCAAAACAGTGCATTGGCCCATCAGCTCTGGCTTGAAGATTCTTAGGTGGCCTGGCTTTAAATGTTTTCTTAATGTAACTGATTTTTTCTCTTTTCTTTTTTGAAATCAACAAATAGCTTAGTATTTACTATGTGCCAGCTACTCTGTTTGTATTTTTATGTGTATACAAAACAATATAAGGCCTTATCTTTTTCTCTCAAGGAATTTACAGTCTGTTTGGGGAGATGAGAAATAAACATGAAAGTTAGATAAGTAGAGAAGATTTAAACAGCATTTCAGAGAATAATGAAAGAGGTTTAACAAGGCAATGCAGGATTAATTGCTAAATAAATTGTACAAATAATCGCTTTTGGAGTTCAGAGGAAGGAGAGATCGCTTGAGGCCGGAGTAATCCAGGGAAGGATTTAAGTGAATTCCTGGGAGATAGTTTCAGTTAGATTATTTACTTACTTTAAAATTATATTAATGCATGTTACACATGGAATTGCAAGCTGTTGAACATGAAGAATTTTGGTACATTAAGTTTTTTCTCTCTGTATGAGAGTAAAGGAACTGCCTGCCCTAGAAAAGTAAAAGGCATCAAGTGTTATCAAGGAGATAGGGAAAGTACATTTAAGAAGAAGGACCTTTGGGTGAAAAAGAAGGAACTCTCCTTCCCGAATGCCTTGCTTGCTGTGCCCCTCTTGCCACATTTTTACAGTCAGTTGCACTTTCTGAACCATTACCAAGATACCTTCTGTGGCTCTTAGAGTTCATGATGAACTTCTAAAGGTTGGAAGCAAGCATTAACTCCCTTTATGTTATTCATGTTTCCTGTATTTTGAAATAGGAGCTCTTAGTTAAAGATGCACAGTACACAAAGAATAGTCCACTGTGTTTCAGAAGTATATGACTGGCAGTGTTTCTGATTACATTCCTGAATCAGACACAGAACTCAACATTGGGTTGTAAAGTGTGTTAACTTGTTTTACAGACCAGTCAAAAGCAAAACAGTGAAGGCTTGGAAAGCAAGAGAATTGCATTTGGACCTTGTTGGATAGTCTTGGGCATTTTATTTAACCTTCTAAGTTAGGTCACATCTATGCTTCTTTCCCTATGTTTTTTGGAATATTTTTTTCTTATTTTTTTTTTTTAAAATTGGTAATACATGTAGAAGGCTAACAAAATTCAAACTCTACAAAAGGCTATGAAGTGAGGGTTCCTTCCACTTTCTTTCGTTTCCTAATTCCTCAGAGGCAATCACTGTTACATTTTACTTTTGTGTATATTTACAAACATCTATATTTTTTCTTTTTTTTGTAGAAGTTTAGTTGATTTACAATGTTGTGCCATATCTGAATGTTTCTATAATCTATATATGTACTGTTTTTATAAGCACAAGTAGTAGCATATTAAAAACCATTGTCTTGCACCTTGTTGCATTTAACATTATATTTTGAAAATGGTTTCATATCAGTGCATGCAGGTCTAGTTCCTTTTCTTTTTTAGCAGATTGTTGTTTTATTAACGTGCTGTAATTAATTTAACCAGTTTATCATTGATGGACCAATATGTTGCATATAACAACAGAGTGCTGCAGTGAATTTTCTTATATACATTTTATTGTAGTTTATATTTGCATCTCCAATATTAGGAATGAGATTAAACATTCTCCCCCACCCCCCAAATGTTTAAAGGGCATTTGTATTTTCTTATTCTATAAACTCTTTCTTGTCTACTTTTCTTTAGGTTATTGGTGTTTTTCTTACCGATTATTTTCATAAAATAAATTTTGTATATTGAAAAAAGGCATTTGCCTTTGAAAAATACCTGTTGCAGATACTTCAGTGCCTTTTTAAATAGTAGTTGTACTTTTTTTGGCAGATAAATATTGCTTAAATTTACATTAAAATGCCCCCTTTTCCACTATTTTTCATTAAATTCTTTATAGTTCATTTGTACATTTTTATACAAGATGAAGTTAAACTTTTTAATATACATTTTGTACATAATATACCGAATTTTACTGTGTAAAATATACATAACATAAAATTTACCACTTTTAAGTGTATAATTTAGTAGTATTAAGTACATTCACAGTGTTGTACAACCATCATCACTATGCATTTCCAGAACTTTTTCATCATCCCAAGCAGACCTAATATGTATTTAGGTAGCAATTTCAGTTTATGACTTAATAACTACCTCTCATATTTAAAAGGATTCATGTGTGCTCTTTTCAACCTAGAGACACAGAACTCTGTATCCTTGCTTGAAGGAGAGGTTTTGAGAAAGAGACACAGCTCTAATTGGGTGAAAGTCTTTTGTACTTTGAAGATTCTCTTCTGATTCTTATCTCCATTTTAGGTTATTTTCTTGATCCGCTTTTAGCAAAACTGCTTTTTTTCTTACGCTTTATATTTTGGAAAATTTCAAACATAAACAAAGTAGAATAGTATATTGTTCCCCATGTACTTATCACTCAGATTCACCAATTATCAATGTATGGCCAGTCTTGTTTCATCTATCTCTCAGTTTACTTCCTCCACATTATTTTGAAGCAAATACCAGGCATCGTATGATTTCCTAAGTATCTCTAAAAGATAAGAACTCTCAAAAAAAGGCATAATCACAATTCTATTATTAAATGATAGTAATTCCTTTAGTAGCACCAAAAATACAGTCACTATTCAGTTTTCCAGTTCTTTCTCTTCTCCTTTTTAAAAAATGTTTGTTTAAATTAGATCCAAACAAGATTCACACATTGCAATTTGGTTGTTATGTATCTTAAACGTGCTTTTAACAATAGGTTGCTTCTCCATCTCTCTTTTTTCCTTTGAATTTGTTATAGAATTTCTTATTGTCTAGATTTTGCTGAGTATATCTTTATGATGATGTTTAAATTGCTCCTCTGTATTTTTTTATAAATTGGTGGTTGGCTTTCAAGGTTTGATCAGATTAAGGTTCAGTTATTTTGGGCAAATGTATTAGTTATCTATTGCTGTGTAATAAATAATCCCAAGATTTAGCAGTTTAAAACAGCATTTATTATCTTCCACAGTTTCTGAAGATTAGTAGTCTGAGAGTGGCTTAGCTGAGTGGTTCTGGTGTAAGGTCTCTCATGGGTTGCAGTGAAGCTGTCACCCTGGGCTGCAGACTTCTGAAGGTTTGACTGGGGCTGGAAGATTGGCTTTCAAGGTGGCTTACTCCCATGGCTATTGTAGGAGGTCTCAGTTTTTTGCCCGAGTATCCTCAAGGCACTCTGCCAGAGTAAGTGATCAGGGAGAGAGGGAGATAGGAAAAAAGCTGCAATGCCTTTTATGATCCCAGAAGTGACGTACTGTCATTTCTGCTATATTCTTTTGGTCCTACAGACCAACCCTGATACTATGTGGGAGGGGACTACTTAAGGATATGAATTTTAGGAGATGGGCATCACTGGGGACCATCTTGGAGACTGGCGGCTGCAGTGAGACTACTTCTGATGTGGTGTTGTTTATCGGGACACATGATGTTTGCTTCTCTCTCACTTTGTGATACTTGATGTTATTGATCGGTACCCTTCATTAGGGGTACCGATCAATAACAATAACTCCTAATCTATTAGGAGTAGCAAATGCTGATACTCTAGCATATCCTTTTCATTTAACAGCTGTAATATTTCTATAGACTACTTGTAGTCAACTATTTGGTCACCCAGTGTGGGTACAGTTCACATAGGAAGGCAGAATGTTCGGCTCATTTTCTTTATTTCCTAGTTTTTAAAATAACCAATTGGTTTCCTAGCATTCTCTAATGGTGAAAAACATTGTTTCTCAAACTTAAAAAAATTTTTTTTTTACTTTGAAATAACTTAGATTGACAGAAATGTTGCAGAAATACTAGAGTGTTCTGTATACTCCTCATCCAGGTTCCCTTAATGTTAACTGCTTAACCATGGTACAGTGATCAAAATTAAGAAGTTAACATTGGTATAGTACTGCTAACTAAATAGCAGATATTACTACATTTTCCACCATTGTCTTTTTTTTTGGTTCCAGGATCCAGTCCTACTCTCATCTCCATTAAAATTTCTCCTCTTTGCTTTTTTTGGTTTTATTTTTCAATTAAAAAAATTTTGAATTGGGTATGAAGTGTGAGAGAATATATCTTGTCTTTTATGTAATATTTTGTCTTGTTTGTTTTAGGTTAAAAATATTTAACATTTGTACTTTTGTTCTAGCTATTGCCTGTATATTAACTTTCCTGTAATACACTTAGTTCCTCCTTGTTCTTTTTTGGTTTTTGTCTGTTGCTGTCTTTCTTTGAGTACTACTGAAGTTACCTAGTAATCTTTCTCTTCCCCAGCATTTGATTAAAACTATTATTCTTTTACTTTCAGTTAATATCTGTAAGGCATTCAGCAAGCTTATTCTAATTTTTCTCTTATTTTCCCCTCACTTTTTGACAATTATGTTGTATCTACATTATCAAAGCATACAGCTGTTATAACATCATTCGGTTTTTAATAAGTAAATATGTATTTAATACCCACCACTATTTTTATGCTGATCTGGACTTTCCAGTCATTTGGGTTGTCTAACATTCATTCTCTAATAAATTCCACAGGAAGAGCTTACGGAAACGGTATTGCTTGATTTCTACTATGTTTAAAAGTTTGTCTGCAGCTCTACTACTTGAAAGCTGGTTTGGCTGTTTGTAAAATTCTTTCTAGAGTGTCTATGATTCCATTGTCTTCTGGCATAGAGCATTGCTGTCACAGTCTGAGGTCAATCTGATTTTCTTTTTAGGTGACTTAGCTTTTTTGTCTTTGCCTGAATGTCCAGAGGGTTTTCTTCATGGTAGTCTAATGTATTGGTATCGGCCATTCTGACTCATTTTTCTTCAAGCAAGTAGTAAGTCCTTTCAATATGTAGTTTTAAGGCCCTCCTCTCCCCCTTCCCCTTTTTCTCTCAACATCAGGACAGTTTTCTTGACTTGGAGGGTTTGTTCGCCTTTTGTTTTTGTTGTTCTGTTGCCTTGGTTTTCTTCTTCGGGACATATTCCATACATAGTTGGATCTTTGTATGCTGTTTATGTGAGATAAACCTCTCTTCTCTTTGTAGACTTGTATATCCACCCATTTTCTCAATGTTCGCATTTGGATTTCTGATGAAACCTTAAAGTAAGCATGTCTAAAACTGAACTTGTGACCTTCTCTTCGAAATTTCCATTAAGAAACCTTCCACGTTTTTTGGCCCAGGCCAAAAAACTGGGCTCCTTTTTCTCACATCTCCATCTCTCTCTCTTTAAGATGTATCTAGAATCTAACCGTATCTAGAATCTGATCAAATCTTAATACTTCCACTGAGTCTACTGTTGTATTACTGTAGTGACATCCTAATGTGTCTCCTTGCTTTTTTATCCTTGCCTCCTTACTATCTTTTAATAACATAACAGTTGGAGGACTCTTAAAATCCTAAGCCATTTGACATTCATCTCCTCAATCTGCAGAGGTTTCCCCATTCCACTCAGTAAGAAAGAAAGTCCTTACTTAGTGTATGAGGCCCTGTGTGATTTGCTCCTGATACATCTCTGGTTTCACCTTTCGTTCCTCTTTCTGTCTTCCTCACTCTTGATCCAGTGCTGTTCTTTATCTGATGTGGGCACACTCCTGCCTTTGGGCGTGCCCTCTGTGTGGAGTGCTTTTTTCACTGTATATCTGTTTGACTTAACTTCCTTATCTCTTTATGTCTCAAATCTCACCCTCTTAGTAAGGCCCATTCTTACCACCCTATTTAATACTGCAACCTTGCCCCTCATAGTGCTAATCCTCTAACATACCATATAATTTACTTATTTATTGTGCTTAATGGTGTTTTTCCCTGATAAAATATAAGCTCCACAAGGACAGGGATCTTAGTCTTTTTTTTTTTTTTTTGTGGTACGCAGGCCTCTCACTGTTGTGGCCTCTCCCGTTGCGGAGCACAGGCTCCGGACGCGCAGACTCAGCGGCCATGGCTCACGGGCCCAGCCGCTCCGCGGCACGTGGGATCCTCCCGGACCGGGGCACAAACCCGCGTCCCCTGCATCGGCAGGCGGACTCTCAACCACTGCGCCACCAGGGAAGCCCAGATCTTAGTCTCTTGCTCATTGATATATCTCAAAAATTTAGATAAATGCCTGGCATTATGGTAGACATTCATTATTCAATTGTTGAGTGAATAACTATGCCCTATATTTCCTTGAAAGGAGGATGTCCTTCTCAAACTATTCTCCCATCCCTGTCTGTGGCATGGTGTTTTTCTGGGGCATAGCCTATCTTTCATCTTCAAACTCCATGGGACTACATTAAGGAAGTCAGTGGTCTCTGTTGGTTTCATTTTAGTTCCTGGTCTATTTAGTCTGGAACTGGTTCTAGATATCCAGTCAGGATGGAAGTTTACTCTGAAATTGGTTAAAGATAGGGCAGTCTGTTAATTTGAAGAATCTGCGAGCAGTAGTTAATCATTTATCATATGTACAGGGGAATTTCTTTTTTATTTTCTTAGTCTGCCAGCACAATAATAAAAGATTAGTATCTTTTACTAAATTTTCAATGGCAGTTTGAGGAAAGGGTTGGTAGGTATACGCATTCATTAACATTCAATTGAAAATTGCTTTATTATAAAGTACACATGTATATTATGTCTTCCCAATGTTTCTGTAATTTTGTTTCATCAAATTAAGAGTTGCAGTAGTCCAGAAAACATTGTATCATGACAGTTTATTGAGTAGTCTCCCCAAGAAAGGATACTCTATTCTATACACTGCTATCAGGTACAAGATGTGGGATATAGCAGTGAGGTCTTCAGTTGGAGAACATGATAAAATCAATTAGTGTTTTAAAGGGTCTCAAAAAAATGCAATTTAGTGCGGTTTTAAAAAACATTAGTTATTATTGAAAACATTTGTTAAGTATTCCTTTTCTCTATTTGGATTGGATATAATGTATAAAAAATTCAAAGGCGTTATAAAAGTGTTTCTTATTACAAAGTTAATACATGTTCTCTCTAGGTGATAGGACATTAAAATGTTAAAAAAAACCCAGGAAAGATCATTTTGGTGCACACCTTTTCAGTCTTTATCTATGTATACACTGTACATAAGAAATGGCAATGAGATCATACTGATATTATACGTTACAAAATATTGTGAACATTTTAAGAGGCTTAGTGTTTCATTAAGTGAATATATCATAATTTATTCAATTTTCTGATGTTGCTCACTTAGGTTATCTTTATTTTCTATTATAAAATAACATCACAGTGAAAGTTTCTCATTACTTGATGTCTTATTCAGCTGAATGAAACCTTCTTTATGGATGTTTAATTATCCTTAAGAAATTTATATTTCTTTTTCAAATTGTACATGAAATTAAAATTTTACAGTAACCTTAATGAAAAGAGGACAGAGTTCTAGGAATCATTTAGATTATTGATACTAGTTAAAATAAAATTCTTTAGAAGTTCAATTTGCCATTTGCAGTAATGAGTTCTTACTACAGTCTTTTTGGTAAGTAAAACATTGGAATGAAGGTTGCTTTAGGTGAATAACCAACATGCCTTCAACCAACTACAGGGAGTTTTTTTAAAGTCCATGAGACAATGCTTGAGTAGGTATTTGTACTGAGAAGTGTAAGAGAAGAAGCCTGCTGTAACTTCTCCCTAATGCACTGTTGATTTAGGCAAGAATTGGTACTCTGTGCCCCTTCCTCCTATGTGTACATATTTAAAAATTCTTGTGTGGTACCATGAAGAGCTTATTATTTGCTTTAAAATATTAAATTAATGTTACATTATTATATAAATTATTTACATATTTGTTTAAAATAGTTATAGAATTTTATTTGAAAAAGTTTCAGAAGTTTCCATCCAATTTCATTTACAGTTTATTTTATGCATATTGTTTCTTAACACAGTTAAGGAAAATGATTTGTTCTTTTCTGATTTATTTATTTATTTATTTATATTTATTTTTGGCTGTGTTGGGTCTTCGTTTCTGTGCTAGGGCTTTCTCTAGTTGTGGCAAGCGGGGGCCACTCTTCATCGCAGTGCGCGGGCCTCTTACTATCGCGGCCTCTCTTGTTGCGGAGCACAGGCTCCAGATGCACAGGCTCAGTGTCCATGGCTCACAGGCCTAGTTGCTCCGTGGCATGTGGGATTTTCCCAGGCCAGGGCTTGAACCCATGTCCTCTGCATTGGCAGGCAGATTCTCAACCACTGCACCACCAGGGAAGCCCAGAAAAGTATATCTAAGAGAAGCTAGCACTGATATTTTTGTATGTATCTTTTTACATTTCTCTATGTAGACTTTATCATGTTAGAAATAAGGAATTTTTGCATGGTGTTCTGTAATCTTTTATTCCCTTTTATGTGTTGAACATCTTTCCAGGTTAACAAGTTGAAATCAATATTATTTTTATGGTTTGTACTATGCATTTGACATTTTTTCCCCCCTTCTTTCCATGTATGCACCATCCTTTAAATAATCTGTTTGCTGGTAAAATGTTAGGTTGTTTCCAGTTACAAGTTTATGCTTTAAATGCTTCATTAACTTTTTAACAGGACTAAGACTTACATAGTTGGCTTTGTGTTTAAAAATTACTCTCTCTTCTCCATCTTTTTTTTTTCTTTTAATTGAAAAAACCTTAGGGAGTTTATTTGAAGTAAAAAAAAACAGGGAAAAATGTCTTATTTAATTAATTTATTTTTTACGAATTTATTTATTTTATTTTTGGCTGCGTTGGGTCTTCGTTGCTGCATGCGGCCTTTCTCTAGTTGTGGCGAGCAGGGGCTACTCTTGGTTACGGTGCGTGGGCTTCTCATTGCTGTGGCTTCTCTGTTTCGGAGCATGGGCTCTAGGTGCGTGGGCTTCAGTAGTTGTGGCACGTGGGCTCCGTAGTTGTGGCTCACGGGCTGTAGAGCGCAGGCTCAGTAGTTGTGGTGCATGGGCTTAGTTGCTCCATGGCATGTGGGGTCTTCCTGGACCAGGGCTCGAACCTGTGTTCCCTGCATTGGCAGGCGGATTCTTAACCACTGTGCCACCAGGGAAACCCGAAAGGTCTTATTTTATAAAAGTGTATACTGCTGAAGTGGAAAGTGAATTATCTTTGGGTGTGAATGATTTAAATATTTATGCAGTTTTAGTTAAGGTTTTCAATATATTGAATGCTAACTGACCGCAGAGCATGTCCAATAGATTATTTTTTCAATTTGTTTCTCTTAAAGGTTAAACGTGTTTTTAAAATAAGATTGTTTACGTAAGTTTTAAACCACTTAACCTGTTAGTTGATAAATGTGTTTTCATGTTAAAATAGAGGTAAGCAGGTAGTGGTTTTCTGATCATATATTGTGGTATAGTCTTTCTAAGTAGTTATCCTGCATCTTGCCTCCGAGTTCTTTGGTATTTTACATAGGAGGGAGACACACCTTTCCCCTTTAAAAACCTTATTAAATCAGTAAGGAGACAATTTAAAGTGATGGGACAGTTTTCTTTCACATGGCAATTGTAGTTGGAAATACTGTGTTGTAATTCTTGGAACTTTCAAATACTGCATTTTAATTTTAATAAATCTGGAAGTCTGTACATACAAAATACAGTTTTCTGTTTTTGAAATTCGAATTTAAGATTGCTTTGAGGTGAATTAACAAAGCACTAATGTATAAGATACTTAGTTCTCCCCCTCCATTTTACTTCTTAAGAAAAGTTGTAATAGGAAGTAGGGTTTTTTTTTTTTTTTTTTT